>NC_136265.1:176359083-176449083 GCF_964187855.1 Myxine glutinosa
CCAGCTCTCTCTGTGCTCTGTCCCCCCAATATTCCTTCAGGTCGCACAAGATCTGCCTGGAACCCTCTTATGGTTAAACTGCCAAAGTCTAGGCTCTCTGCTCACCTTCACTCTTTCATTCCCCTTTTCTCCCGCCTCTGGAACAAACTCCCCCACTCCCTTCAATCCCACTCCTCCCTCCAGGTCTTTAAAAACAGCTGTTCACCACCATCTCTTATCGTCCCCCATCAAAAACCTTGATCTTTTCTACCCCCGGTAATTCACCCCAGAGTCCTTGCAGTGTTCATATGTTTTAATCCTCTCCCACCTCCCCCCAAGTCCTCCCGATGTCCCTGCTCTCAAATGTTGTGTTTGTGTCCTTCCCCCTCTTCCCCCTCTCTTTTGTGTCCTTCCCCCTCTCTCCCCATCTTGTCTGCCGCTCCCCTTGTTTTTTGTGTTTTGTGTGTCGGTTTGTCTTTTTGTGTGATTAATGTTAGCTCTTTCACGAGCCTCGATCTTGTATACAAAACAAAAATATATATATCAGAGTAAAAACCAACCATGAGGTCAAAGGAACTGACTGCAAAGCTCAGAGACAGGATTGTGTCGAGGCACAGATCTGGGGAAGCCTACAAAAAAATCTCTGCTGCATTGAAGGTTCCCAAGAGCACAGCGGCCTCCATAATTCTTAAATGGAAGAAGTTTGGAACAACCAGGACTCTTCCTAGAGCTGGCCGCCCGGCCCATCTGAGCAATCGGGGGAGAAGGGCCTTGGTAAGAGAGGTGACCAATAACCCGATGGTCACTCTGGCTGAGCTCCAGAGATCCTGTGTGGAGATGAGAGAAACTTCCAGAAGGACAACCATCACTGCAACACTCCACCGATCTGGGATTTATGGCAGAGTGGCCAGACGGAAGCCAAACCATTCAATCTTGGTTTCATCAGACCACAGCATCTTGTTTCTCACAGTCTCAGAGTCCTTTAGGTCTTTTTTGCTAACCCCAAGCGGGCTTTCATGTGTCTTTCACTGAGGAGAGGTGGCTTCGTTGACGCCATAATGCCTGCCAACAGATGCCGCACTCTCTCCTCTCAAAAGCTGCTCGAGCAGCTCCACTTTCTGGCTCAGACACATCACTTTCTTCCGCTTCTTGGTAATCGACGCATCTCTGGCACTGGTCTTGCGCTTGGGAGCCATGATTTGAACGATGAGCAGCGCAAGTCAAAACCACAGGTCGAAGCAACGGGACCAGAACAATGATGGAGATGGAGGACACAATCTGTATTTATATGTACGATTACGAGCATTGTGGGTATCTGTGGGATCCCATTGTTTGTGGGGAATGTTATCGGATGATGCCATATCGAGCGTATCTGCTCATTTCAACAATAGATTTAATGAAGCATTTGCATTCTATAACTCGTGGGGTTGAAAAATGTTTTTGTTGCTGATGGAACATCCCCCGAAGCGTTTTCATTGTGTAACATCTCTGATTATGCTTTACCATAAATTACAAACTGTAATCGGTTTCATGAAGCGTTTGCATTCTATAATTCGTGGAGTTGACTTGTTTACACATCTGGTGGGATATCCCGCAAAGCTTGCTTATAGTGCGGCTAAAATTCTCACCCGCCATGAAAACGCAAATCACACCTTCGGTATAAGCAGGTCATGCTCGCGGCTTTTTAAAGAAGTTTTTTGTGTACGTATATCCAGCCGCCTTATGCATGGCTGGTAAAAGATGGCTTATATAAATGTGTCAAGCTAGCGGCTCGTGAATTATTTTTTTTGCGCCCTTGAAAAATCGCAATTTCGCGAACCAGGGCCATGAATATGGGGGAAAAAACGCGAATTCGCAGAACAGGGCCACGAATAGGGGGGAAAAAAACGCGAATTCGCGGAACATGGTCGCGAATAGGGGCAAAACCCCGCAAATTCACGGAACAGGGCCACGAATAGGTGGAAAAAAACAGCGAATTCATGGAACATGGCCGCAAATAGGGGAAAAAAACCGCAAAATCACGGAACAGGGCCACACATAGGGGGAAAAACCGCGAATTCACGGGACAGGGCCACGAATAGGGGGGAAACCACGAATTCACGGAACATGGCCACGAATAGGGGGAAAAAACCACAATTTTGCGACACATGGCCACGAATAGGGGGGGGGGGGAACACAATTTCGCGGAACATGGCCACGAATAGGGGGCAAAAAACCCACAATTTCACAGAACATGCCTGCGAATAGGGGGAAAAAAAACCACAATTTCGCAGAACATGGCCACAAATAGGGGGGAAAAACCACAATTTCGCGGACCATTTCGCGGACCATTTCAAGCAGCCATCAATCATCTGGACTGGTCTCCCATCTCTACCACCTCTGACATCAACTCATCCTGGGAATTCTTCCAAAGTAAATTGCTCTCTCTCATGCACAGATTTATCCCATCTCGTCTTCAGTTGTCATACCCTTCCTCCCGTCCATGGTACACGGAATCTTGTGGTGAGGCTGTTGCCCAGAAACAACTTGCCTTCGTCTCCTGGAAAGCAAATCCAACGGAAGGAAATCTCATTTCCTTTCACAAAGCCCGAAACAAGTGTGTGTCCACCCTCAGGAGAGCCAGGAAACAATATCTCTCCGTTCTCAAGACCGAACTCTCTTATCTGTCTCCCTCTTCCAAATCCTGGTGGCGTCTGGTCAAATCCGTTTCTGGTGTTTGTTCCCCCTCCATCCCCTCCCTTACCTCAAACGGCTACACAGCTGACTCCGCACGTGAAAAAGCTGAATGCCTCAACTCTGTGTTTGCCTCTAAATCTTGTGTCCCAAACCCATCCCTCTCTGTACCCACCATACCCAGTCGTACCCTGCTGCTCCTGGACTCCGTGTCCTTTCCTCCTGACAAGGTGGAAAAGTTTCTGTCAACCCTCGACTCTGATTCTGCAACTGGACCCGACGGCATCAGCCCACGGGTCCTAAAATCCTGCTCTGCTGCTCTATCTCACCCTCTCTCTGTTCTCTTCACCCTCTCTTTTGCTCAAGGTCAACTGCCATCTGCTTGGAAATCAGCCAACATCACCGCTTTGCACAAAAAAGGTGCAAAAACAGATCCTAGCAACTACAGACCAATCAGCCTTCTCCCAATTATCAGCAAAGTCATGGAATCCATCATTGCTTCGGATATGAAATCTTTCCTCTTCTCCAATGGCTTGATCTCTGATCATCAATTTGGTTTCAGACCAGGTCACTCTACTCTGGACATGCTGCTTCTGCTGTCTCAACAATGGATGGAGGTCCTCAATGCCAAACAGGAAATTAGAGCTGTCTCCCTCGACATATCACGTGCCTTCGACACGGTCTGGCACCCCGCTCTGCTCACCAAACTCTCCTCCTTTGGTATCCATGGAAATCTCCACGCATGGCTGGCGGACTTCCTCTCTAGTCGTCGTCAACGTGTGGCCCTGAATGGGTTTCTCTCATCTCCTCTTCCTGTTCAGGCTGGAGTTCCCCAAGGCAGTGTTCTGGGCCCCGTGCTTTTTCTGGTCTTCATCAATGATCTCTCTGACTCTCTCGAAAATCCTCTCTATCTCTTTGCTGATGACTCCACTCTCTGCCGCTCCATTCCTCTTCCCTCAGATCGGCAGTCTGCTGCCTCCTCACTCTCTGAAGACCTGGACAAAATCACAGACTGGTCAAACAAGTGGAACATGTCTTTCAATCCTGACAAATCTCACACTCTTACTATGTCTCTCCGAAAAGATCGACTGGACAACCCTGCCATCTACTTTCTCTACAATCCTCTCCAAGAAGTTCTGTCGCTCAAGATTTTGGGTCTCACTATCTGCCATGATCTTTCTTGGGAAAACCACATTTCCAAGCTGGCCTCCAAAGCCAGTCGCCGACTGGGCATCCTCCGTCGTGCGAAGTCCTTCCTCGGCACACCTGAGCTCCTCACCACATACAAGGCTTTCATCCGCAGCTCAATGGAATACTGTTCTCCCCTATGGGCCGGTGCTCCTGCCTCACACCTAGCTCGGCTTCACGCTGTTGAAACCAAAGCTTTCAGAATTATTGGAATCTCCCGCGATGAAGCTATCTCTGAGGGCCTTTCACTCACTCACCGCAGGCAGGTAGGTGGTCTTTCTGTCTTCTACCGACTCCTCTCCGGCCTTGCACCCCCAGCTCTCTCTGTGCTCTGTCCCCCAAATATTCCTACAGGTCGCACAAGATCTGCCAGCAACCCTCTGATGGTTAAACTGCCGAAATCTCGGCTCTCTGCTCACCTTCACTCTTTCATTCCTCTTTTCTCCCGCCTCTGGAACAAACTCCCTCACTCCCTTCAATCCCACTCCTCCCTCCAGGTCTTTAAAACAGCTGTTCACCACCATCTCTTATCTTCCCCCATCCAAAACCTTGATCTTTTCCACCCACGCTAATTCACCCCAGATCCACCTTGTTTGAAATTCCAACTTCTTTCCTGGAAGTCCTGGCAGTGTCCAAATGTTTTATACCTCTCCCACCGCCCCCTTCCCACGCCCCCCCCCCCCCCAAAGCCCTCGCCCTCTCTCAGATCTCTCGATGTCTCCATGTCTCTCGGTCCCTGCTCTCAAATGTTGTGTTTGTGTCCTTCCCCCTCTTTCCCCATCTTGTCTACCGCTCCCTATGTTATATGTTTTATGTGTCGGTTTGTCTTTCTGTGTGATTAATGTTCGCTCTTTCACGAGCCTCGATCTTGTATACAAAAAAAAAAAAAAAAAAAAAAAAAAAAAAAACAATATCTGAGGCACCTTTTGAGCTAAGATGATATTCGGAGTAAAGGATTTTTTGATTTATCAATTAATTACCTATTGATTAATCGATTAATCAAATAATTATTTAATTTTCCGATTAATAAATTACTTGATTAATCGTCAAAAAGTTACACCTTCGATTGAAACTGGTGGTTTAGGTATGCTATTAACCAATTGATTAAGAAATTAATTATTTTACGATTATTATTTCTCTATTTTAATGACGCAATTAATCAATCATTTATTGTACACCTCTTCCTCCCAATACCGCCTCTATGTGCTGCACAGTGACATCGCCCCTGCAATGCTGCATGCTGAATGATATGTTACATATTTATTTGGTATGGGGGCTGTGCACTTTGAATGTATCTGTACTTATTGCTTGTTTGATTGAATGAGTAATGGTTGAGGTTAAGTATTTAAAGTAGGAATAATTATTCATTTTGTTCAGTGCCCTACGCCCTTACAAAATCAACTTGGGAAGCTTGATTGGCCCGGTGGAAAGTTCCTGCCCTCGGTGCCTGTCCTTCTGTGGTCACAGCATGCCACCCCTGAGGTATATGCCCGTCTTGCTCCACACCATCGCAGCATGGGGTGGTATGGCCGCACTTTGTCAGGTATGTTCCATGTTTGTGATAAGAACCAAAACAAAAATGATAACATCGGCTAAAATCTCCGATTGCTGATGTTTGTTGATTGCTGTGAATAATGAGGCAAGTTGTACAGTAGAGTCTCATTATAATCAACTAGCGAGAACGGTTCACCTTGTTTCGTCCGAATCCATCCACAGTTTTTTGAAATAAAATGTTATCTATCATTTTTTGCCCCATCCCTCAATTAGGAAGAATCAATTAAAAATCAATCAGGTCCTGGTCTGGATGTTGTTTTAGCTTAACGGTTGAGGTGGCTGGCTTGAGATCTTAGGGTCCTGAGTTTGAGCCCTTGCCATTCCATTGAATTAACACCATGGGGGTTGACTCAGCCTGTCATGCCTTCCGAGGTCGGAAAAATTAGTACCAGCTGACTAGTAATAGAGGGCATTGCATCAGGGGCACAGCCGTGCCCATCTAAAGTGATGCATCCAAGCAGCCACAGGCTGCATATATGAACCTCCACTCAACCTGTCCACCACGTTTCGTCCGAATCCGTCCACAACTTTTTGAGATAATGTGCTTGATGTCGTTTTTGGCCCCTTCTCTCAATGGTGAAGAATCACTTTAGAAAATTTTAAAAATTCTCGTGTCCGGATCCAGATCTTCACCGAAATTGAAACAATTCGTCTTTGTCGCACACCCAACATCCTGCCTGCAAAGCACCAATCAGACAGAGTATAGTTGGCTCGGCAATCCAACCGAGGCTAGATAGGTCATAGGTAAATGCATTACATCTATGCCATCTTGTTAAACCAAATTGATGTATTCTTACTATAATTCACCAAATGTCTGTCCGTCTGTCTGTCCGTTCCCGGGTACCGCAAAACGGCTGAACCAATTGCAACGATATTTTGGGTGGGTAATCCTGGGACCCCCTGGAGTAAAATAGGCTATATTGTTTTTCTAATTGGCAATTTTTCCAATTTTCCAGTTTTTCCAAACACGATGGAATAATATTTACCGATATGAACAGTGATGTGGCTTTTATTGAAATTCTACAAACTAGCAACGGTACCCGCCCTACGGGCGGGGCTTCAATTGGGAGGCCCACATGAAAAGGGAAAATATCAGAAATTGAAGGCTTTTTTATTTTAAACGATTTATATAAACATCCGTTAAATCCTATCACACACAAATCATTTCACATTGAACCTTATAATCTAAACAGTATTTTAGTCAGGGCCCTTAGGGATATTTTGGGGCCGTTTGGTTCAAATTCTTTCAAAAGCACCAAATTTGGCCCAGATGTTGCCCATGCCATACTCTTTCGATTTTTGACGGGCGCCAAGACGGGCACCCCCCCCCCCCCTGGGGGCCCCATATTGGCGAAATACTAAATGGCCGCCACCCAGATTCGAGGTAAATCAGTTAAATAACCAAAAGGGTTGGAATCATGTATGATACCACTTTTCAGGGGTTTTCGAGGTCGAGGAATCCAATTATGATGTTATTTTGATGATTCGATGTCAAGGTCAACCCTCAAGGTCATCTTAAAGGTCATCTTTGAGTCAAACATGTCAGTTTTTTGTCAAGATTTACACTAGGTTCACCATTTTATGTTTCTGGGTTGGGTAATCGAACTCTGACCTTATTTTTGACAATTAGAGGAAATATTTACATGTCTATTTCCTAATTTTCAGGCACATGCAGTTCATCAGTCTAATTACAAAGGTACGGATTTTGATGTTTTATGAACTGTATGCCATATCCTTGTGTTTAATTTTTGTGCGATCATGATCCGGGTTCATGTATACATGATTGTATACATGTCATAAATATGACGTCATAGGTCATGTGACCTGGCGGCCATATTGGATTTTATGAAAACCTTAAAAATGGATCCCTGCCTTCATTTTTCGATCGATGCATTTTGAACTTTGACCACTTATAGTACGCCATGTGACTGGATGCATATCCTAATTATGACGTCATAGGTCAGGTGACATGGCGGGATGGACCGGTATGGTCCCCGGATCATACCGCCTTTGGCGCCCGTCAAAAATCGAAAGAGTATGGCATGGGCAACATCTGCGCCAAATTTGATGCTTTTGGAAGAATTTGAACCAAAATATCCCTAAGGGCCCTGACTATTTGTAGAATTTCAATAAAAGCCACATCACTGTTCATATCGGTAAATATTATTCCATAGTGTTTGGAAAACTGGAAAATTGGAAAAATTGGAAATACAATATAGCCTATTTTACTCCAGGAGGTCCCAGGATTGCCTACCCAAAATTTAGTTGTGATCGGTTCAGCCATTTTTGCGGTACCTGGGAACAGACGGACAGACAGACATTTGGTGAATTATAGTAAGATACTGTTTAGATTTTGATGATTTGCGTGTGATATGATTTAACCGATGTTTATATAAATCGTTTAAAATAAAAAAAAACCTTCAATTTCTGATATTTTGCCTTTTCATTTGGGCCTCCCAATTGAAGCCCTGCTTTGTACCGTTGCTAGTATTATATAATGTATAGACGCTGGCAGTAAAATTAACGAACGAAAGGAACAACTATCGGGGAGGCCTCTTCACGGTGGTTATATCCCCGCCCCCCTCAACGCAAGTCGGGGGACAAATATTTCCCCATTCCTCACTGCTGCTCGGATTGGCAAGGCAGCGCGGTTCTGGAGTGTTTCGTTTGATTGGGTTCTGGGTTGGTGCAACTGACTGTCGAGCTTCTCCATTGTAATAGTAAGGGAAACATATGAAAATCTGTTAACTAAATTGTTACCAAAAAATTTCTTCACCAATATGTTTGTAAAGGTGTGTAATAACATGTGTTAAAATGTTGAAGGTCAACTCCCGTGGGAAACCCAGAAAAAAAGCTGTTGAATTCGGGTACCGAAAATTATTTTCGAGAATTTTTATTTTTTTTAATCGGCCCTTAAGTAACTTATGAGGGGTCAAATAAGGGTTTTTCATGATTCTGAGTTGATTGTTAACATTTATATTTCACCACAGACACTCCTTTGTGGAAAAATAATTTCTAAATATATCTCATTTTCTACTTTGCAGGACATGGAGTCGAGCAATATGGATGAAGACGTTACTCCACCTGTGCTCAATTGCTTCATCTGTGCACGCTCGGATACACCAGCTGAAAGGCTCATACAGGCAACTCCAAAGGGATACTCAACTTTATTGAAACAAGCAGAAACTGTCGAAAATGTTACTGTTGTGGAACGTATGAAGGAGGCTCAAAAGGAAGGAAAACTGAGGTACCACCAGAAGTGTAAAAATGATCTGTACAACAACTTTGTTGCAACCACCAAGAAGTCAGCTCAAGCATCAAAGGCAGAGAAAGAGTCATCAAAGTTGAAGAGAAGACGCACTACTTGTGAGTTCAGTTCATCAACTGGCTGCAGTTCTAGAAGATCACAGTCAGTTGACCTCCTGTATAAGGATGTATGCATTCTTTGCAACCAACCAGCCCAGCTCTACAAAAATAATCCAGCACAAGCTAGAAAGAAATACAGAGTGCCAGATAATTTGACTGCAGATACACTGAAGGCAAGCTTGCTGAAGACAGCATGGAGTCGCGGGGATGACTGGGGCACTGAAGTCACTGGACGCCTGGAAGGGATCAACGACTTGGTAGCAGAAGAAACACTGTACCATTTGCGATGCAAACTTATGTTTGCGAGAGGTGACAGTTTGTCCAAGACTGATGAGGAAGGAAAAAGGAAGAGAGGACAGAGGAGTATTGATGAGGAGCGAGAGGCAGTTTTTATTGAATTCTGCGAATGGTTAGACTCAGAATTAGAGCATGGGGTAATGAACATGGACCAAGTCCATGAAAAGCTGCAGGAGTTTGATCAGTCACCAGAGAAGAGCCTTTCTTATTCAAAGCATTGGCTAAAGATAAAACTTCTAGAGAAATACGAAGACACCTTGTATTTCACAACACAGGAAAGAAGGGCAGATGTACTCTGTCTCAAAGATGGCACCGACAATATTCTGCGAGGGCATCATGCTAATCTTGACCATGGAGATGAGAAGACTCAGATCATAAAGACGGCACTCAAGTTCATATCCAATGATATTGCCTTGATTGATTTAGGTCCAAAGTCATACCCCACCACACACAGTATGACTGACATCGATAGTCAGCTGACACTTGTTCCTGCAAGCCTTCAGATGTTCTTGAGACCGATTGCCAAGACAGACGAAAGAGTTGCCGTTTGGAGGCAGAATTTTATTAAGGCCTGTCGACCTCGGTCTGGAGTATTGCCACACCAAATGGGGCTTGCCATACAACTTGATCATAGATTTGGGTCAAAATGGATGCTCAACAAGTTCCACCGGCTGGGATACACTGAGTCTTACACAGAGACACAAAACTACAAATACTGCTTCCTTAATAGTAGGAGTGGAGATGATGTTCCAGATACTTCTGGCACTCTTGACACCATTGTGGAGGAAACCGATGAACAGATCAATGATGAGGTTGCGGTTGATGCTGCGCTTGAGGATCAATCAGTGATGACAGCCAAAGTGCCAACCAGTGAAAGTGAATTGTCAAGTAATGATCAGGTGGTCTTTATGGAGGTTGGGGAAACAAACAATGCAGTCACTCAGTTTGTTGGAGACAATATAGATTTAAACATTGTCTCTATTCACGGAAACACTCCCTTTCACTCAATGGGTTGGATCGAAGTCACCTCTCCGGCACCACCTTTGCCAGATCCACAGACAACAGCAGCTTTCCCCCGGGTGAAGTTGAAGGCACTCGACAAAGCTAAGATCCTGAGAGGAACTGAAGTAAAGATTATTCCATTTACGAACAGGAAACAGATAGGAACGAACGCGATCATGTTTCTCCCCCTCGCTGAGCTTTCCTCCTCCCTGGCTCATCATCAGCCACTCCTCACTCCAGGTGACACACTCTGGGCAGCGGGGTGGGTGATCAAAGCCAACGATCCTGAGTTCCCACACTCCAACTGGAATGGCTGGATGAAGAGAATCCATGCTAATGATGCAAAGCAGAGCACACAGATCGAGTTCCTCCCAGTTATTGAAGGAGACCCTAATGACCTCAACACCATCTTCACCACTCTGAAAGAGTGCATACGGCGCGCTGGGGTCGCTATAGTGACCTTTGATCTTCCGATTTGGCTGAAGGCTGTGAATATAATAAAGCAGGCAAATCTACCCGTCATTCCAAGGTTGGGTGGTTTTCACCTGCTGAAGTCTGATCTTGGATCAATGGGTAACATCATGGAAGATTCTGGACTACTAGATGTGATCCAGTTGATCTATCCTGGAAGTACGACAGCCAACCACATCATGGATGGAGGATGTTTTGACAAGGCAATCCGTGTTCACCTCCTCATCGATGCAGCCATCTATCAACACATCATGAAACTTGCCTTCACTGAGGAGGAGTGTGGTGACATGAAGACCTTCATGGAGAAGGTGGCTGATGGGAAGATGGGAGCCAGACACTCAGACCCAGTAGTGCCAGTGTTTGAGCAAAGGTTTGAAGAAACCTTCAAACGACTCGCAAAAGGAGGAAGAACACCTGCACTCTGGGTGGAGTACCACCACATGGTAGATGTGATCAAGGTCTTTATCAGAACCGAGCGACTTGCAGACCACAATGGGCATCTGTCCTGCATTGTTACCAAGATGCTTCACATCTTTGCCGCTGCAGGCCATCATCAGTATGCCAAGGGCGCACGGTTGTACTGTCAACTCATGAAGGAACTAGAAACTTTGCCTGCTTACAAAGACACCTTAGAACGTCTCACTGCCCACGGGAACCACGTTGTCCGTTACTCAAGTCATGAGTGGTCCGGCACATGGTGTGACATTTGCATTGAGCAGACATTAATGAAGGCAGCCAAGTCACAAGGTGGACTGAGCAGAGGAAGAATGAGAAACAGTTTTTCTGGCCACAAATGCTGGGTGCTCACCCTCAGTCACCTGTCTGATGTCAACCGGCGTATGGAGGAGGACGTCAGTATACATGTTCCAGTCCACAGAGACCTTGCCAAGACACAGATGAAGCGAGATGCAGAGGCAGTTGAACTTGTCCTAAAATGGTTTGAGGAGATCAAGGCATTCGACAACGATAGAGACAAGGAGTTGCCGGCGATGCAGCTGCAAGAAGAATGGGGTCACGTGCATCTCGGCCTGTGGAGTCTGTAATGGCATTACATGCAGAAACTGCAGTCATGATGTTGTTGAGTCTGAAGAAGACATAGACAATGACTGTTGAAACTTCTGACATTGTGAATGAGAAATAACTCTTGAGTATTATATATGTATGTGAAATAAAAGCTACTTTGTGTGTAAATGTAAAAGTGAAAATATAAATGTGAACAATCAACTCAGAATCATGAAAAACCCTTATTTGACCCCTCATAAGTTACTTAAGGGCCGATTAAAAAAAATAAAAATTCTCGAAAATAATTTTTCGGTACCCGAATTCAACAGCTTTTTTTCTGGGTTTCCCACGGGAGTTGACCTTCAACATTTTAACACATGTTATTACACACCTTTACAAACATATTGGTGAAGAAATTTTTTGGTAACAATTTAGTTAACAGATTTGTGAAATATCTCATAAAATGCCCTTACTATAAGCTCATTTCAAGTTCAACTCCGAACCCAATTTGATTTGGCAATGAGTCAGGGTATTCATCGATATGGGAGCAACATTCCATCATTGGCACGACGATGGTACATGTAAAACGATGTTTACTCACCTTGAAGATAAATTGCGTCTTCTTCATAGAGCGGTCTGTTCAGAACAAGCTCAATATTAGTTCTTTCAAATTGTGGAACGTCATGGCAATGCCATCAGATTGACTAAAATTTAGTCACAGATGGTTTTGCTCCAATCATTTGAACTTAGCTAAATGTGCTACTTCTTGACTCTGGATGTCCAAATGAACCTTACAACATGAGTATTGTTTCTAAAATCGAATGCATGGCATGGTTGGGCCTGTGCACTCTTGATCAATATTGGTTCCCAATGAGAGTCAGGGGCTTCTTTTCTGACAAACAAGATGCCATTTCATTATCTGTGCAGATGTCTCCGAGGCTCTCCAGCTGCTTAAAGAAAAGGAAAACAGGGTTCTTCTTGATTTGCCATCCAACAAGCGGCCTCAGGATAATCACTGCATCACTTGCGCTGTCGTGGGGAACGGAGGCATCTTGCGTAAATCTGCACAGGGGAAGAACATCGATGCACATGACTATGTGTTCAGGTATGTGCATGAAGCCACGTGGTTAAAAAAAATACCTACGTTGCCTTCATGTTGCTATATCCACTGTTACGTGAAATTCCTGAAGGCTGTAAGCCATTCCAGGTAGCACAGTGTTGTTATGACTTCCTTTTTTTTTTATAGAGGATACAAAAATTAACTTTTGTTGGTTTTGTTTCAGAATGAATGCAGCAATAATCAAAGGGTATGAGCAAGATGTTGGGACTCGTACTACACACTACTTCTTCTCAAGAAATGGCTTGGGAAATGCCAAAGGATTGTACAGAAAAGCAGGCTTTACTTTCCCTCCAATCTCCAATGTAAGTATAATCTCACACTAGCTCACTTCTTCACGCATTTCATCTTAACCATTCAATGTTTCAATTGTCAGAAAATCTCGATCACAGCTTGCTCATCTTACAGTTTTCTAGTCTTGATTTTGATTCCTAAAGTAAGGACAGGTGTACATATTCAGCATCATCATGTACCAATGTACCACACTCTATGGCCTATGCAGAGCGTTGGTTCTGCCGAAGCGGTTACGAGACTGCAATCCTGGTCAGGTTGCCACTAAGACCCAGGAAGTCAGTGCAGGAAATTGGGATTTCCTTAGGGTGCCGCCAAAGGCTCGCCTACTCCTTGCGAAGGACTCCGTGTGATCTTTAACATCCGCCAACTAATGCCGGCAGAACGGACCCAGTTGAACGTCCATCGGGGTACTGCACACACTGCCTGTGAAACACCGGTATGGCAGCTTAAATAGCTGGGTCGTCATTAAAACCCACGGTAGACAGCTTAGAGGTGAGTGTGTGTACCTCTCGGCCCGTGTAAATATTACATGTGGAAATATCATTTTAATCCCCTTCCCTTGTCATGTCCACTTCAGCCTGGTGTTGGCTTAGCGGTTAGGGTGCCGGCTTGGGATCCGAGGATCCTGGGTTCGAATCCCGGTCGATCGCTGAATTAACACCAGGGGGGTTGACTCAGCCTGTCATCCATCCGAGGTCGGCAAATTGAGTACCAGCTCGCTGGTAATTCCTTGTGTGTCGGAAGAGGCGACTAACAGGGTTGGCGGCAGGAAGGGCATCCGGCCATGAAACATTGCTTCAAAAAGGGGACCACGGTGCCCCAAAAAGGGCAACCCCTACTCTGCGGGGAAAAATGGCCTCTAAAGGCGGTTCTTTGTCATGTCCACTTTCCTTGCCTCCCTATTTGTTACTCTTCTCTTCCCTCAACCTTTATTCCCCTCCTTCCATCCTCTCTCATAACTCTCCTACCTTCTTTTTTCTCATCTTCAATTCCTCTTGTCAGTTTCTAATTTGATCATTTTCGAGGCAATACTACACCGGTTTTAGAAAGAGCTGTGTTAAAAGAGGTCAGAAAGTTTGCTGCAGAAAGGGCATTTCTGGCTACATTTGAGGGGAGATGCACAATGTGAGGTTAAATGTGCAGAATAAATGCAGGAACAGTAGATATGGAGAATGAGAGGTTAGATTGGGGTTAATGCAATATTAATACAGAAAACACTCATTTTCATGTGTTCTCTCTCTGTCTGGTCTTCTCCCGAGTGCATAATTTAATTTAGAAAAGGTCAAAAGATTATTGTTACCTTGGAGACATGACAGATGCATCAGGATGAGCAGAGCAAATCATTAGATTAAACATAAAGTCAGCCTGGATTAAGTGGAGACAACGAGGTGGTATCATGAAGCACAAAAACATTTTAAACATTTGTCAAATCGTTTATAAAGCCTTATCAGACCGGTATTGATGTATGGAAACGAAACGTGGGAACTGCGGATCAAAGATGTAAAACGGATGGAAAGAACAGAGATGAGAATAATGCGACGGATGAATGGATCGTCTCTGAAAGAAAGAATCCCGAGCTGAAAAATTAGGAAAGGATAAATTTAAAAAAATCAATGCTAGTGAAGAGTAACTTCGGAAGAGAAGACGTGGTTTGACAAATTCCAAATTCCTGCCCTAACCTACAAAGGGAATTGTATCAGAGTCACAGCTGCACCCTTAGCAAATTATGCTACCTGCAACCATGGGCTGCATTGGAAAGAAGAAGAAGAAGAAGGAAGGTTAAGGATACATCCTTTAACCTCAGTACTTTAACCAAGCCTGACTAAACTTCAGACTTGTATTTTTATTGTATTTTGTTCTATCCCACAGCTTTCCCAGTCATACTACAAAAAGGTAATACTCCACCTGTTACATTCTTCCGAGGTCGGCAAAATGAGTACCAGATAACTATAGTTATCGAGAGGCATTGCATCAGCAGCAGACGCGCCCACAGAAAAACGATGCAACCGGTAACCGGGGTGGCTGCACACAAACCACCACCACCCTTCTGGTCCTGCAGCCTCGGCCCTTTCTGTGCTTTGTCCTCAACATATTTCTGAAGAGCTCACATGGTCCACCATCAACCCCTACCCAAATCCAGGAACATTGCTCACCTCAACTTATTCATTCCTCTTTTTTCCTGCCTGTGGTATCAACTTCCACATCCCCTTCAATCTCATCCTTCCTTCTAGGTCTTCAAGACCTGTTTTTGTCTGTTATGTCCTGATCCATTCAGTGCATTTATTAGCTCTTCCAAGCGAGCCTCGACTATGTATACAAGATAATTTAACCGTCTCTGGAAGGTTTAATAGAGGTACACAGCAATTAACCTTCTTTACACCACAGGACTCAATGTTATGTCATCCAGAAAAAACGTTGGATATGAGCATGGCCCATTGTTTGAGATGGTAATGTCAAATGGTAATGGCTTCAGAATCATTGGAATCTCCTGCGATGAAGCTAACTCCGAGGGCCTTTCACTCACTCACCGCAGGCAGGTTGGTGGTCTTTCTGTCTTCTACCGACTCCTCTCCGGCCTTGCCCTCTTTCTGGGCACTGTCCCCCCAATATTCCTACAGGTCGCACAAGATCTGCCTGCAACCCTCTTCTGGTTAAACTGCCAAAATCTCGGCTCTCTGCTCACCTTGACTCTTTCATTCCTCTTTACTCCCGCCTCTGGAACAAACTCCCCCACTCCCTTCAATCCCACTCCTCCATCCAGGTCTTTAAAACAGCTGTTCACCACCATCTCTTATCTTCCCCCATCCAAAACCGTGATCTTTTCTGCCCCCACTAATTCACCCCAGATCCACTTTTTTGAAATTCCAACTTCTTTCCTGGAAGTCTTTGCAGTGTCCATGTGTTTTATACCTCTCCCACCTCCCCCCAAGCCCTCTCCGTCCCACAGATCTCCCGATGTCCCTGCTCTCAAATGTTGTGTTTGTGTCCTTCCCCCTCTCTCCCCATCTTGTCTACCGCTCCCCTTATTTTGTGTTTTATGTGTCGGTTTGACTTTTTGTGTGATTAATGTTAGCTCTTTCAAGAGCCTCGATCTTGTATACAAAAAAAATAAAAAATCACATGGCAATATGAACAAATGCTCTGACAATATTGAGGTTCTTATAGATGTATGATATTTTAAAGGTCGAGAATGTTGTCAATCAGCAGGTGTTCCAAAGTCCATGCATGTCGAACCTCTACTGTATGCTGTGCTGCATTCACCTTTACGAGGAATGTGGTGTGGCAGGCTTTATTTATTTATTTATTTACAATAGAAAATTTGCTCAGAGCAAGCAAATAAATGAACAACCTAGAACGCACTCGGTGGAGCACATACATCTGCTACACTGAACAGTTTTTTTTACATTTTGTATCCACTGATAGGCCGGATATGCATCTGGACCTGAAGCAAATTCTAATGGGCTTGTTCTCGTCACCAAACCAATTCGTCCACCAAATTTTGTCACAACTCGTCCACAGGTTTTTGAGATATCATGTTGTATATCGTTTTTTGCCCCATTTCTCAATGGTGAAAAATCACTTCAAAATTTCTTGTATCCGGATCCGGATTAGAATCTTGAGCAAAATCTAATGACTTCATCCTTGTCAGACACCCAACCGCTCCGCCAGATTCCGGCCAAATCCGTCCACAACTTTCTGAGATATCCTGTTCACAGACAGACAGACAAACAGACAGGGGTGAAAACATAACGTCCGCCCACCTTCAGCGGCGGAAGTAACAAAGTAGACGTAGCCTGACAGCAGTATAATGGCAAGCAGATTAAGTCTCCCAAAAAACACTGCCACATTGACAAATGTCTTACCCATAGTGAACAGCATGTGACATTGTGACAGACAATTCGACATTGTAAATAGAAAGAATATATGAATGAATGAATGAATGATCGTTTTAAGGCCATTTTTCCCCGCTAGAGCGGGGGTTAGCCTTGCGGGCCCCATGACAATCATGGTTCCCTGTTTGAGGCAATGTTTTTATGGCCAGATGCCCTTCCTGACGCCAAAATAGAAGGAATATATAAGCAAATCAATTATTTGTATCGACACAAAATTATTTGTATGGGGGGGGGGGGGGGGGTTGCGAGTCTCTTGCAATGATCCTGTCTGTCTGTTTTTCTGTCTTTCTGTGTCTGTGTCCATATATTTTCACTTTCAAAATGTTTTTCCTCTGCAACTGTTTGTTCGATCGATGCTAAACTTTAAACAGAGAAGGGACTCCCCGTGGAGAATATTTTATTGCTAACTCTGACGTCATAGGTCGTCATGTTGTATGGCAGCCATATCGGATTATAGGGAAAAAAATGTGGACATCATTTTTCTCCGAAATCGCTCAACGAAAAAATTTAAACCTCGCATATGTCATCAAGTCTCCATAGGGCATATAGATTGATGACGATGATGATGCCATCGGTGAAGTGGTTTTCGAGGCACAATTGGTTGAATTGAAATCTTTATCCGAAAAATCTGGAACTTCATATGTCTGATCGATGACCCGATGTGAGTGAATAACTAAATTTATGACATGCATATCCCAAGGCAAAAAAAACGATATGACATAATCGGGTGCACAGATCATACGGGTACATGGGCCAAAACAGAAGCGTGTTCTGTCAACGACGGTATTTTGTCAGAATGAACTCGCGTGGCGAGACATTGTGCTCTGCGAGTGCCGTTCTAGTTGAATGTTGAGTACATTTCTCCATCATGCCCACATTATTCTCATGCTGGACATTCTATTATCTAAGTGTCTCATTGAAAGTGAGAAATTGTTTTTTCCCCAGGAAACGCGGTATGTGTTCATCCCTGTTCATGACAAAGACTACTACCTGGTGAAAGCTGTTGCGCTTAATCGGCTCGTGGATAAGGGTCCTGATATATCCAAAAGGTACAAGATTTATCATTTGCTTCTCAAATCATGAGCCATCGAAAAAAAAAAAAGAGAATAATAAAGCGCGGCGTTACGCGCGCTGCTTGCGAGCAAGGAGGAAGCGGACAAGCGGTAACTTATAAGCGTCTTTATTTCAGGAGCTCACTGTAACACTGGCGCGCTCCGGGCTGCGCGCCCAGTGTATCTCATGATGCCACGCCTACCCCTCGGGCGTGGCCACCGCCCACTTGGTGCGCCGAATGATGTCACCACGCCAGTGGGCTTTTGTGTCCGCCACACGTGCCCCCCCCCCCCCAGAATTCCCGCGCACCTGGAGGGCCAGTTCACCAATGGTAAAAGTTCACCATGCCCAGGAACTCCTGCAGCCCTCTGATCATGCGGGGGCGCGGAAACCCCTTCACCGCCTCCACCTTGGCCGGCAGGGGGACGGCTCCGTGCCTGGTGACACGGTGCCCCAGAAAATCGATTATGGCGGCGCCGAACCGGCACTTTGCGGGGTTCACAATCAGGCCATGCTGGCCCAGGCGTTCGAAGAGCGTGCGGAGGTGGCGTAGGTGCTCTTCGCGGGACGCGCTGGCGACGAGGATATCGTCCAGGTAGACGTAGACAAAATCCAAGTCGCGCAGGACGCTGTCCATCAGTCGCTGGAACGCCTGAGCCGCATTCTTCAGACCGAAGGGCATGCGCAGGAACTCGAAGAGTCCGAATGGCGTGATGACCGCCGTCTTCGGGACGTCCTCCGGCCTGACGGGGACCTGATGGTAGCCGCGTATGAAGTCCACTTTCGAGAAGAAGGACATGCCCGCCAAACGGGCGGAAAAGTCCTGAATGTGGGGGACGGGGTAGCGGTCGGGAGTCATGGCGTCATTGAGACGGCGATAGTCCCCGCACGGTCGCCATCCCTCGCCGGGCTTCGGCACGATGTGCAGCGGCGACGCCCAAGCGCTCTCTGAGCGCTGAACGATGCCGAGTCGCTCCAGGGTAGCGAAAATCCGCTTTTGCCACCGCCATCTTCGTCGGCTCGAGGTGGCGTGCCCGGGCGTAGACCGGTGGTCTGACGGTGGGGATGTGATGGGCCACCCCGTGCTTGACGGCCCCCGCCGAGAAGGTGGGCCGCGTGAGGGCCGGGAAGCCGGCGAGGAGGCGGGTGAATGCGTCCCCTGCCGGAAGCGTACAGACCAACGTGGCCGGAACCGAACCGTTCTGCAAGCCGCTTGGCAAGCCGCTCGTTGAGCTGCTCGGCGAGCTGGGCAACCCACAAGCGAGCGAGCTGAACGTCTCGGCCTGGACAAGACGTCTGCGCTTGACGTCGACCAGGAGCCCATTAGCGCACAGGAAGTCCGCGCTAAGCAGTGCCATGGGCACGTCGGCGGTGACGAACGTCCATCGGAAAACCTGCCCTCCGAACCGCAGAGAGAGGCAGCGTTTTCCGTACGTACGGATGGGCGTCCCGTTCGCGGCAAGCAGCGCGGGGCCCCCACCCGCGGCGTGCTTGTCTGACGTGCCGGCGGGAACGACACTCACCTGCGCTCCCATGTCGCACAGGTAACGGCGCCCAGAGAAGGTGTCCGTTATGAACAGCAGGCTGCTCGAACGGCCGGCGCTCATCGCCACTATTGAGCGCCGGCCCGGGCGTTTCCCGACCTGTTGAAGGAGCATGGCGGATGACACTGCCGAGCTTCGTGGCCGAACTTGGCGTGGAACCAGCACCAGGTGGTGGAGCTGGAGGAGTGCGGCTGGCTCTGCCAGGCCGGTGGAGTTGGCGGGTTTCCCCGCAGTGGCGGTTTTCGCCGCGGCGGTCACGAGGTGCGTATCAGCATGCTGCGTATGCTGTATAAGCTGATGCTGTGGATCAGCAGCATCAGCAGCATTAGCAGCATCAGCCACGAGGGCCGTGACGGCCACGCCGACTCTCGCCCGCGTGTCCGAAGCGGCGAAGTACTTGTCCGCCTCGGCTGCCAATGCTCGGGGTTCCGTTAGCCCGGTCCCGGCCAACGCGAGGCGAACCTGCGCTGGAAGTTGGCGACGGAAAAGCACCCGGAATAGAGAACCGGGGGCTTCGTCGCCCAACAGTGACAGCATATGGTCCATTCGGACCGACGGGCGCGTGTCACCGAGCTCGGGGAGATCCAGGAGGCGGTCGGCCCGTGCGTCGTCCGTGAGGTCGAACGTGGCTAGGAGTAGCCGCTTGAGTGCCTCGTACTTGTGGCCGTCCGGTGGGTGGCGAAGGACGGACACAACTCGAGCGGCCGTGCCGGGCCCGAGGGAGGCGACGACGTGGCAATAGCGCGTGTCATCGCCGGTGAGGCGCCGAAGCTGAAATTGGGCTTCGGCCTGGACGAACCAGACTTCGGCCTGAGCCTCCCAAAATTCGGGAAGTTTGATGAAGTTGGCCATGGCAATGGCGTCGCGTGTGGAAGGATCGCTCCGGCAGATCCAACGTCGAGGGGGTCACCAGTAAAGCGCGGCGTTACGCGCGCTGCTTGCGAGCAAGGAGGAAGCGGACAAGCGGTAACTTATAAGCGTCTTTATTTCAGGAGCTCACTGTAACACTGGCGCGCTCCGGGCTGCGCGCCCGGTGTATCTCATGAGGCCACGCCTACCCCTCGGGCGTGGCCACCGCCCACTTGGTGCGCGGAATGATGTCGCCACGCCAGCGGGCTTTTGTGTCCGCCACAATAAATAGTTTATCCATCATCCACAACCACAATATTTTATACCCCCAAGCCCACCTCTATATGGATTTCCAGTTTTTACTTCCACTTCTGTGATTACTCCTGCCAGGGAGTGATGCATTCGATCGAGTCCGTGTGTGTGTGCGTGTGTGCGTGTGTGTGTTCGTGAACAAGATATCTGGAAAAGTTCTGAACGGATTTGGATGAAAGACGGTGGGATGATTGCCCTTGGGATAAGGAAGAATGGATTAGTTTTTGGTGAAGCTCAGGATATTATTCCGGATCCAGGAATTTTTTGAAGGATTGTTTACCATTGGAAGATAGGGCTCATTTTTTTTAAACATTATCTTCTATATATTCTATATTTAACATTGTGATATGAAAATAGTTTTCATATTTGTTGTAAATGTAGTTTAAACTCGTGGTTATGCGTTAGAGTGGTGTATTTTATTAGCAGCGTCGTCTTCAAGGTTCTTTTTTTTTCTAATAAAGACATATTCTGTCATTTTAAAACCACGAAAGTGTGTATTAGGTTTCCCCGTTTCATAAAATGTATCGTTTGATACGTATAATGCTTTAAAACTTTTTTTATTTTTTACCTCAGAAGAGATATCAACATTTACCTCAGCGAATGTCAATCGCGGTGTCAGTATTTGATGAACTTATAAAGACTTAGGTAGGTTATAAGTGTGACAAGCATGCGCACGGGATTCTTCCCAGAAGAATGAGTGGTCACATTAGCTTGTACGACTTAAAATGAGCGAGTTTTGTTTTGACGTTTGGGCCAGTTTTACATGTTGTATTGTGGCGGACACAAAAGCACTGACGTGGTGACATCACCCCGCACACCAAGTTGGGGTGGGCCACGCCCGGGAGAGAGGCGTGGCCTCACGATATACACGGGGTGCGCAGCCCTGAGCAGCTCAGTATTACAGTGAGCTCTTGAATAAAGACTCTTACAAATTACCGCGTTGTCCGCTTCCTCCTTGCTCACAAGCAGCGGGCGTAATACCGCGCTTTACTGGTGACCCTCGACGTTGGATCTGCCATAGCGATCCTTCCAAACATGACGCCATTGCCAACAACGCGATGTCGGTTAAACTTCCCGAATTTTGGGAGGCCCAGGCCGAAGTTTGGTTCGTCCAAGCCAAAGCCCAGTTTCAGCTTCGGCGCCTCACCGACGACGACACGCGCTACTGCCACGTCGTCGCCTCCCTTGGGCCCGGCACGGCTGCTCGAGTTGTGTCCGTCCTTCGCCACCCACCGGACGGCCACAAGTACGAGGCACTCAAGCGGCTGCTCCTAGCCACGTTCGGCTTCACGGAGCACGCAGGGGCCGACCGCCTCCTGGATCTCCCCGAGCTCGGCGACACGCGCCCGTCGGTCCGAATGGACCATATGCTGTCACTGTTGGGCGACGAAGCCCCTGGTTCTCTATTCCGGGCGCTTTTCCGTCGCCAACTTCCAGCACAGGTATGCCTCGCGTTGGCCGGGACCGTGCTAACGGAACCCCGGGCATTGGCCGCCGTGGCGGACAGGTACTTCGTGGCTTCGGACACGCGGGCGAGAGTCGGTGCGGCCCACCTCGTGGATCCCGAGGCCGATGCTGATCCACAGCATCAGCTTCCACAGCATACACAGCATGCTGATACGCACCTCGTGGCCGCCGCCACGCCCCGCCCACCGCCACGGCGAAAACCGCCACCGCGGGGAAAACCTCCGGCTCCACCGGCCTGGCGGAGCCAGCCGCGCTCCTCCAGCTCCACCACCTGGTGCCCGTTCCATGCCAGGTTCGGCCACGAGGCTCGACAGTGTCATCCGCCATGCTCCTTCGACAGGTCGGGAAACGCCCGGGCCGGCGCTCGATAGTGGCAATGAGCGCCGGCCGTTCGAATAGCCTGCTGTTCATCACGGACACCTTATCCGGGCGCCGTTACCTGTGCGACACAGGAGCGCAGGTGAGCGTCATTCCTGCCGGTACGTCGGACAAGCACGCCGCGGGCGGGGGCCCCGCGCTGCTTGCCGCAAATGGGACGCCCATCCGTACGTACGGAAAACGCTGCCTCTCTCTGCGGTTCGGAGGGCAGGTTTTCCGATGGTCGTTCGTCACCGCCGACGTGCCCATGGCATTGCTTGGCGCGGACTTCCTGTGGGCAAATGGGCTCCTGGTCGACGTAAAGCACAGACGTCTTGTCCAGGCCGAGACGTTCAGCTCGCTCGCTTGTGCGCTGCCCAGCTCGTCGAGCAGCCCACTGAGCGGCTCACCGAGTGGCTTGCTGAACGTTTCGGTTCTGGCCACGTTGATCTGTACGCTTCCGGCAGCGGACAAATTCACCCGCCTCCTCGCCGGCTTCCCTGCCCTCATGCGGCCCACCTTCTTGGCGGGGGCCATCAAGCATGGGGTGGCCCATCACATCCCCACCGTCGGGCCACCGGTCTACGCCCGGGCACGCCGCCTCGAGGCGACGAAGCTGACAGTAGCAAAAGCGGCGTTCACTACCCTGGAGCGACTCGGCATCGTTCGGCGCTCGGAGAGTGCTTGGGCGTCGCCGCTGCACATCGTGCCGAAGCCCGGCGGGGGATGGCGACCGTGCGGGGATTATCGCCGTCTCAATGACGCCACCACCCCCGACCGCTACCCCATCCCCCACATTCAGGACTTTTCTGCCCGTTTGGCAGGGCATGTCCTTCTTCTCGAAGGTGGACCTCATACGCGGTTACTATCAGGTCCCCGTCAGGCCGGAGGACGTCCCGAAGACGGCGGTCATCACGCCGTTCGGACTCTTCGAATTCCTGCGGATGCCCTTCGGTCTGAAGAATGCGGCTCAGGCGTTCCAGCGGCTGATGGACAGCGTCCTGCGTGACTTGGATTTTGTATACGTCGACCTGAAAGATATCCTCGTCGCCAGCGCTTACCACGAAGAGCACCTACACCACCTCTGCACGCTCTTCGAACGCCTGGGCCAGCATGGCCTGAGTGTGAACCCCGCAAAGTGCCGGTTCGGCGTCGCCGAAATCGATTTTCTGGGGCACCGCGTCACCAGGAACGGAGCCGTCCCTTTGCCGGCCAAGGTGGAGGCGGTGAAGGGGTTGCCGCGCCCCCGCACGATCAGGGGGCTGCAGGAGATCCTGGGCATGGTGAACTTTTACCATCGGTTCCTGCCCCGTATCGCCCAGCTCCTGCGCCCCCTGCACGAAGCTCCCCGAGGTAAGCCGGGCAAAGGCGACGTTACCTGGACCGAGCAGATGGATGCGGCATTCACGGGCGCGAAGCTCGCCTTGGCTAACGCCACCATGCTCGCGAACCCGGCGCCCGATGCACCGATCGCCCTCACCACCGACGCCTCGGACTACGCGGTGGGCGCGGTGCACGAGCAATGGGTGCGTGGAGATTGGCAACCGCTGGCGTTCTTTAGCCGGCAGCTTCGCCCGCCCGAACGCCGTTACAGTACCTTCGACCGCGAGTTGCTCGGGCTTCACTTGGCGGTCAGGCACTTCCGCCATCTGCTTGAGGGCCGTGCGTTCACGGCCTTCGTCGACCACAAGCCACTGATCTTCGCGATGGGCAAGGTCACCGAGCCGTGGTCGGCCCGGCAGCAGCGTCACCTCTCGGCCGTGTCCGAGTACACGACGGACATCCGGCACGTCGCGGGGAAGGACAACCCGGTGGCGGATTGCCTTTCCCGGGCCGTCGCCCACGCAGTCCACCTCGGCATCGACTATGCCCGGATGGCAGCGGACCAGGCCGCTGACCCCGACGTCCAGGCCTTGCGGACCGCCGTCACGGCCCTCCGCGTCACCGAGGTGCCGTTCGACGGCGCGGGCGCGGCCCTCTTGTGCGACGTCTCCCTCGGGCGGCCTCACCCCATCGTGCCCGCGGGCTGGCAGCGCCAGATGTTTGACGCCACCCACGGCCTGTCCCACCCGGGCACGAGGGCCTCCCAAAGGTTGATCGCCGACAAATTCGTCTGGCATGGCCTCTGGAAGGCCGTCCGCGGCTGGGCCAGGACGTGCCTCGTGTGCCAGCGCACCAAGGTGCACCGGCACACCCAGGCCCCGTTGGCCCCGTTTACGGTGCCGGAACGCCGGTTTGACCACGTCCACGTGGACCTGGTGGGACCTCTGCCCCCCTCACGGGGTTTCACCCACGTCCTCACCATGGTGGACCGCACCACCCGGTGGCCGGAGGCCGTGCCCTTGGCGTCGACGACGGCGGCGGACGTCGCGCAGGCTTTCATCGCCACCTGGGTCGCCCGGTTTGGCGCCCCCTCAGACATCTCGTCCGACCGCGGCCCCCAGTTCACCTCGGAGCTCTGGGGGCCGGTCGCGCAGGGGCTCGGGGTCCGGCTGCACCGAACCACGGCCTACCACCCCGAGACTAACGGCCTGTGTGAGCGATTTCACCGCTCATTGAAGGCCGCGCTCCGGGCCACCCTCCGCGACGGCAGCTGGGTCGACAGGCTCCCCTGGGTCCTGCTGGGCCTCCGGACGGCGCCCAAGGAGGACCTGCGCACATCCACGGCGGAGTTGGTCTTCGGGCAACCGCTGCGGGTGCCGGGCGAGTTCCTCCCCGACTCCACGGCACCATGGTCCGCGGCACAGCAGCGCTCTGCTCTGCAGGAGACCGCCCAGAGGTTCGCCCCGGTGCCAATGGCACGCCACGGGCACCCACCGACGCACGTCGCCCCGGAGCTTCGCACGGCGGAGTACGTCTTCGTCCGCCACGATGCCCACCGGACACCACTGCGGCCCCCGTACGACGGGCCTTTCCGCGTGCTGGAGACCGGGGTGAAGCACTTCACCCTGGACATCGGCGGTACTCCTGACCGCGTTTCTGTGGACCGCCTCAAGCCGGCCCACCTCGACGTGGACCATCCACCGCCAGTGGCCCGACCCCCACGTCGGGGCCGCCCCCCTGCGGGTTGGACCCCCGGCACCGCCCAGCCCCGCCGCCACGCCGCCCCCCGGTCCTGCACCCATCCCAGGGGCAGCCGGAGGCATCCCAGATGGCATCCCTGCATCCCAGACGCCGCCAGTCGCCAGGGGGCGCTTCGGCCGGGTCATCCATTTGCCCTGCAAACTGACCCTTCAGGTGCGCGGGGATTCTGGGGGGGGCGCGTGTGGCGGACACAAAAGCACTGACGTGGTGACATCACCCCGCACACCAAGTGGGGGTGGGCCACGTCCGGGAGAGAGGCGTGGCCTCACGATATACACGGGACGCGCAGCCCTGAGCAGCTCAGTATTACAGTGAGCTCTTGAATAAAGACTCTTACAAATTACCGCGTTGTCCGCTTCCTCCTTGCTCACAAGCAGTGCGCGTAATACCGCGCTTTAGTATCCCTAAAGAATGAAACGCAAGTTTTTCTGGCTTACAATTTTATTTGAAGTCACACTGTGACACATGCCTCAAAATACACTCACTTATATAGAATTGAACGCTGAATCCGAAAATGTAAGTGAAATTGCCTGGTTTTTTTTACATTATCTTCTATATTTATATCTGTGCAGTGTCTGTCTTGTGTTGTCTTGTCTTGTCTTGTCACTGAACTACTCCCTCAAATTTTTGTGAAATCGTACTATTCCAACTTGACCCATGGCGGGAGTATGCGCTCTACTGAGTGGCGTTCTCGTTGAGAGTTTGTGTCTGCACTATGTATCTACCTTGTTCAACTCTGTGTCCTCCTCTTGCTCTCATTCCTCCCCACGTCCCTTAACCCTCAAAGTCTCCCTCTATTTTATCCCTCAACCCTGCTGTTGGTGTCTTCCCCTGTCACACACCTTCTCTACCTTCCAGTCTACCACTCCTCCACAAGCTCAACACTATACACAAAATAAAACAATATTGTAAAGATACTCCAGTGAAGGTTTTGCATTTGATGATTCCCAAAAGTTCTTAATCAGGATTTCTATTTCAAAATATCATTTGAGAATTGAAAACTGCACCGTCATCCATCCTGATGAGAGCTGGAAGATTTCTTATTTGTTATCCATTTAATGGGCTGGCGGGATAGCCTAGGCTCTAGTCTAGAGGTACGCACACTCACCTCTGAGCTGTCTAGCCTGAGTTTGAATCTCCTTCCAGCTATAAACTGCCATCCTAGTGTTTCACATGCAGGGCAATTCATCCATGTGTACGTTGTTCCTCACGTGGACATTGAAATCGGTGTTGATTGTCTGCCAACATTAGTTGGTGGATGTTAACGATACCTCGGTGTCCTTCACGAAGAGTTGGCGAATTATTGCTGGAACACTGAACAAATTACAAATTCCTACCCTAACTACTGCTGGGATGGCAATGGCAAACCACCCAACATAACCATTGCCCAGGAAGTTGACTTGGCAGCACCGGTGCTCTTTGAAGAATACGGTACATCAGAGAGTGTGTGTAGAAGCCCTCAATGGGAATTGATGGGTTTTTGGTATAAAAAGCCGAGGCTCGTGGAGTTGGAACATAGAACGGATCGAGATGTAACAGAACATAAGAAACAGTCGAAGTTATCAGACCTCTTTTAACAAGAAAGGGAACAGTAGACCGCAGGTACTCTGCAGAAACCTGTGGGAGGGGATGCAGACCAGAGGAAGAGCAGATGGTGAAAAACTAGAAGGAAGTGATAGCTAGAAGACAAAGAGACCACCGACCTGTCTGCGATGTAAAAGTGATCGGTCCATAGAGGCAGCTTCATTGAGTGAGATTCAAGTGATTTTGAAGGCCTTTGTTTATACAGCATCAAGGTGAACAAGATGTGAGGCAGGAGACCTAGCCCAGAGTGGAGTGCTCCATCAAGTTGCAGATGAAGGCCTTGAAGGTGGATAAGAGTTCAAGTGTGCCAAGGAAGAACTCTCATGACTGAGGTTACCAGCTCGGCGACTGCTTTGGAGGCTAACTTAGAAGTGTGCTTTGCCCAAGAAAGATCATGGCTAACAACAACAGTGAGGTCCATAAGTTTGAGTGACTGAACTTCTTGAAAAGGATTGTTAAGAAAGTAAATGGGAGGGTTTGCTAGACGGTCCTTTTGGATAGACAGAGTGAGAGTGTCAGATCTGTCAGGATTAAAATACCTATTCCAAGTGTTTGAACAGCTTGTGATTCTATCTAGGTCTGATGAGAAGGAAGATTCTGCTGACTGCCTATCTGAAGGAATAGGAAAAGGATATGAAGAGGATTTTCAAGAGAGACAGAGAGATCGACGATGAGTATTAGAAAGAGGATTGGGCTTCGAACATTGCCTTGGGGCACTCTAGCCTTGACCGGTAGAGGAGATGAGGGTATCTTGTTTTAGAGCCACACATTGGCTAGGCGAGTAGAGGAAGTCAGTAAGCCATGGGTGGAGGTGGCTTTGGATGCCATCAGCAGGGAGTTTGGAGAGCAAGGTGGGATGGCAGGCTGTATGGAATGCTCTAGATATGTCTAGAGATATGTTCTAATGCCCGCATTATCACATGGCATTTCTGGAAGTCAGTGAAACGTGGTATGATTATGATAGATTATAAACGAAAGCAACTTCACTTGGGCCTATAGCCTTGATGCTTGAATACAGGCCGACCGGACCGATATGACACGGTGATATACAGTAATTAATTTGATTGCCACTGGGCTTGCCAATATCTGCTGTTACACAACGACTGTGACCAGTTTACAGTACCTGTGACTATTACCTTTGCATGCTTATATGTAATCAGGGTGAGTATCTTAGTTTAACTCCTCAAGAGTTTGATATTATTGGAAACGAACCTTTGTCCCAACTCAACTCAGCAAACGAAATACCTAAATGAGCAACACATGAAGCAACATGCCATGCTTCTCTGCCCGCAGTGTGATGTTCTTCTTCGGGACAACAGTCAATGCAAAGAAAATCAAAATGATGCACCCTGACTTCCTGCGCTACCTACGGAACAGGTATGAACTTATATGTTACAAAAGTTTCAAAAAGGACAACATTAGTACTGAGTTTTGATGGTGCAGGACCATTACTATCCTCTCTCCCATACACCTCGTACAACACTATCTTGAGGACTGGCATTTTCATTCACACCAATTTTACATGAATGCAATACAGCCTGGACATTCAAGCCAGTTGTCAAACTGAAACAATAACAGCATATAAGTGAACTGAACTGTTAATGATTAAATAAGAGCATTTATTGAAAGTGTAGTCGACAGAGAGGGAGAGATATAGCGTGGGAGGCAGGGAGAGAGTGAGAGGGTGAGACAGAGAAAGAGAGAGATAGAAAGTATTTTCCACCAACCATGAATGAAATAAGGTGTTGTTAGCCTGGTGTTGGCTTAGTGGTTAGGGTGCCGGCTTGGGATCCAAGATCCTGGGTTCGAATCCCGGTCGATCGCTGAATTAACACCAGGGGGGTTGACTCAGCCTGTCATCCTTCTGAGGTCGGCAAATTGAGTACCATTTCACTGGTAATTCCCTGTGTGTCGCAAGAGGCGACTAACAGGGTTGGCGGCAAGAAGGGCATCCGGCCATAAAACATTGCTTCAAAAAGGGGGACGAAGGTGCCCAAAAAAGGCCAACCCCTGCTCTGCGGGGAAAAAATGGCCTCTAAAGGTGGTTCATGAATGAAATAAGGTGAAAAAATGCGACTTCCTGATGTGGTCTCCAGATTCCAAGCAGGTGGAGAGGGTTGCTGCATGTTTATCCCCGAAAAACAATCTTCACGCACAGTAAACTAAACTGCAAAATTATCATGGAGCTTCTTGGTCCTCATTCATATTCAGATTGGTGAACTTCTTCAGGAGAAGAATTGATGGCTGGCAGAGTGGTGGACGGTTTGGGATCGAAAACATGTCAAGACACGAGCCAAAGTAACATGCAAATGCTGAGGCTTTTGCAAATATCATTCCCATATTCGTTGAAAGATAACAAAACTATTTTGTTATCAAAATGAAATTATCTTCCAAATACAGAATATCGAGTCGTAATTGAAATTGGCACGATTGGCACGACTAGCACGTAGCATTGATTCAAAACCAAAGAAGCATCAAAGCAACAACTTAAATAGACGATGACAATGAAACCAATATACTTTTGGGTTGCTCAAGCATCATAGTTAAACACCTTTTCATCAGCATGAAAATAGACACAATCATAAAAAGACTCAATGAGATTAGAAGAATGTCCATATAAAACTTAAAAATCCAAATCTATTTTGAATTGAAAATAAAGCTCTCTTCCAAAAATAAAGACTACAACAACAGCACACAACAACAGGCATTTTAACGCCATTTTCCCTGCTAGAGTGTGGGTTAGCCTTGCAGTCCCCATGACAATCTTCTCCATTTTGCCCTATTTTCTGCATCTCCCCTTGTTAACCCCCTTGCCCGCATTTCTTCTTCCACCATCTTTAGCCGTCTTTCTCGGTCTTCCCCGTCCTCTACTTCCTTCTACATTCATTTCCATCACTCTTCTCAACCAGTCACTTTCATCCTTCCGCAACACATGACCAAACCATCTCAACCTGTTTCTCTTCACAGCATCCATCACAGGCTCTATTCCCATCATCTTTCGCAATTCATCATTTGTCTTCCCCTCTCTCAACGATACTCCACACATCCACCGAACCATTCGCATTTCCACCCTTTCCAGCCTTCGTTGCTGCTCTACGTTCATTACCCATGTCTCACTCCCATACATCATAACACTTCTCACACATGCAGCATACACCTTTCCCTTCAGCTTCAACGACACTACCCTCCTCGTCAACACGCCACTCAGTTCCTGAAATATCTTCCATGCACATCTCACTCGAGCAACCGTTGCCGAGTCTGATCCACCTTCTCCATTCAGCATGTCTCCTCAGTAGCAAAATGTTTTCACACCTTCCAGCTTCACACTGTCTCCAACATCCAACTCAACATTCCCTCCATCTGCAGCTCCCTCTGTGCACACCTAACACTTGAATGTAGCTGCCACACTGGTTAATGACCCTCTCAACCCACTACATTTTTGATGAACCCACTCAGCGCACATTGTACATTGAATGGAATTCACTCCGACACCCTTCCTGCACACAGCACACGGCCACTTACCAGTTCTTTCCACCTCACCACATGCTTTACCACTTGCCATCACCTTCGTTTTTCCGATATTCACCTTCAGACCTTTTGCCTCCATACATTCCTTCCACTTGTTCATCTTCTCCTTCAGTCCATCCATACTTTCTGCAATCAACACCAGATCATCTGCATACAACAACTCCCACGGTAAACCCTCCTTTACGTTCCGAGCCAGCACTTCCATCACAGCTACAAATAGTAGTGGACTTAGTACCGACCCCTGATGCACTCCCACCTTCACCTCAAACTCACCACTGTTCCCGTCCTTTGTCGTTACAGCTGTGCGCGCTCTTTCATACATTGTCATCACTACTCTGATCAACCATTCCTCCACTCCTAACTTCCTCAATGCCCATGTCACTACTTCGCGTGGAACCCAATCGAATGCTTTCTCCAGATCAACAAACCCAAGAAACAACTTCTTCCTCTTCTCCACGTACTTCTGCAACTGCCTCACAATAAAAAGCACGTCTGTCATTCCTCTTCCTGGCATAAATCCAAACTGCATTTCGTTGATCTTCACTTTCTTCCTTATCCTCCTCTCCAACACCCTTTCCAATACCTTCATTCCATGCTCCAATAATTTTATCGCTCAATACGAGCCACAGTCCAGAGGGTCACCTTTCCCCTTGTATAGAGGGACGAGGGTACTCAGTTCCCAATCCACTGGAATGCGACCTTCTTTCACCACCAGATTACAGATCTCTGTCATTCTCTTCACACCCCAACTTCCTGCTGCCTTCAACATATCTCCCACAACTCCCGTCGGCCCACCCGCTTTTCTACTCTTCATTGCTTTTATCGCTTCCTCAACTTCCTTCTCGGTTATCTTATCTGCCGGTCCTAAAACTGGGTTACTCTCTATGTTGCCATCCCATTCATTCTCTGTATTCAACAGCATTTCCATATATCTTTTCCATCTTCCTTTAATTCCATCTGGGTCGACAACGATTTGTCCCACTTCATCCTTCAAGCAACTCACCCACATCACATCACACCTCTCTTTTGCTATCTGCTTTGCAATCCTGAATACCGCTCTCTGACCCTCTTCCGAATCCAAGCGTTCTCCGAACATTTTTCTACATGCCTCCTGCGCCTTTGCTACCTCTTTCTTTTCTTCGCAGCCTTCTTGGCTGCCTTATAACTTTCATGCTCTGCCTTTTCTGCCCCCGTACCGTTCACCTTCTGCCACTCCTTGAACTTCTTCCTCTTCTCGTCAATCCTCTTTCCAACTTCATCATCCCACCACCATGTTTCTGAGTGCCTCGATGGTCCTTTTGTCCATCCACATACCTCACCAACGGCTCCCAACAGACTATCTTTCATTGACATCCAACCACTTTCAAGCTCAAGCACATCATCCTCTACCATACTCAGCCTCTCCTTTAATACCTCCCTCACTGTCACCTCTTTCAACCTACACACCTTCATTATCGGTTGGTACTTCACCCATCGGGCTCTCCTCGCACCTTTCACCCTTATGTCGCAGACAACCAAGTGTTGCTGTGAAACAGCCTCCTCCCCCGGGATCGCGTTTGTGTCCCGGAGGTGCCCCCTATCTCGCCTACGCACCATCAGGTAGTCAACTGTTGTCGTCGACCCACCTGACGTGTATGTCACAAGCTTATTATCCTCTTTCTGGAACTGAGTATTACAAATAAACAAATCAGCTCCTTTAGCAAACTCCAAAATCCTTTCACCTTCTCCATTTCTCACACCATATCCGTAACCCCCATGAACTCCCTCAAAACCGTCCATACTCCTTCCCACATGTCCATTTAGGTCTCCTCCTACCACAACAACTTCCTCATCTTTCATGTTTTCCATCAGATTATCTATTGGACACCAGAACTTGTCCTTCTCTTCATCGCTCCAACCAACCTGCGGAGCATATGTCGAGATGACGTTCACCAAGAGCTTTCCAATCATCATTTTCACCATCATCAACCTTTCACTCACTCTAGTCACACTCACCAGACTGTCTACAAACTCCTCAGAAAACAGGACACCAACACCATGCACGCCTTCTGGGCACCCTTGCCACACAAACTTGTATTTCTGTCTCTGCCTACCCTTCACCATTCTCACACCACTTCCCTTCCATCTCGTCTCCTGCACACAACATATGTCCACTCTTCTTCTGACCAATACTTCCACCACTTCTCCTGATCTCCCTGTCATTGTCCCTACATTCCATGTCCCAAACCTCAGAAACCGATCTCCACGTCGGGCATCAGACGTTCGTGGTGATTTCCACCCTTTCTTCGATCAGGTTCCCCACCTTGAGTTTTGACGAGAGGGAGTGGGGTCCGCCACGGGGTACTTCGGGCTGTATCCTGCCCATATGTAGTTGTAATTGTCATGGTTCTCTTTTAGAAGCATTGTTTTTATGGCCGGATGCCCTTCCTGACGCCAACCCTTTTAGTCACCTCTTACGACACGCAAGGATACGGTGTACCTATTCTAAACCGGGGTACACACCGGTACTTGAGCAACCCTAAAATAAAGACTACAGTATTTGGAAAGTGCACATAGCATTGATTGATACCATAAACAAACATGAAAAAAAACAGGGAGAAAGAGAGAGGGAAACTTTGACTTTTACGTCCTTTTATTATAAAACTACAAAAACAAGCGTCAACAAGAGTAAACCAAAAAAAAACAGTTTTCAAGAGAATACAACAAAATTAATAGAACATCAAATAAAAGGAGAAACAATCAATGTAATGTACTACATTCAAAAACAAGAGATTGCAAAGACAAGGAAACACCTACATGTAAATCTCTAATACATTTTCATTAACCCGCATATTTTTCCCACACACCATGTCTCAACAAAAGCCTTAATATTTGCATTGCTGCTGCAGTACTTTAATTCAAGTTTTGTCCGAGTTGTGACCAGGGATTGGAAATGCAGGATGACATTACATTGCTCTGGTGGCTTGCCCTTAGTTTTTGCTTTTCTCGACAAGTAGATGGCCAGTTCAGCCTCTGACAATAAATAATTTAAAAACATTAACAATTTTTCCTTTGCTGAAGTGACTCCAAGAACAAAAGGAAACAACCGGAGAGAAAAAGGAATATTAACTTGACCAAACACATTGTTCAGTAAAATAAAAAGAGGACACAATCGTATGCAATCAACATACCCATGAAACAAATCTTCAATATTATTACAGAAGGGACAGATCACCGATACCATGGCATCCAAACGGTTTACAAAAGTGTTTGTTGGCAATACCCCGTGAACCAGTCTCCATTGTAAATCACATGACCTTTTTGATATAGGTGTGCCATACATTGATTTCCATGCAGGCTCAGAAGGGGTGGCATCAGGTAAAAGAGCTTTCCATCTCATAACTCCTGCTGCACAAGTGTTTACATTAATCAATGAAAGACAGAACTGGTAAATAGATTTGCTCTCAAGACTACTAAATAAACAGGAGCCAGTACTGACTGGGGACAAAGTAGAACCGGTGAAAGCAACAAGTAAGTTAGGAAGCGAAGGATTATGGGATGCCCATTTAACCCCAGTACTCCACTGCAACCCAAGTCTAAAGGATGTACGAATGACTTCTACAAGTACCTGACCTGCAGCTCTCATTGATCTGGTACCAGTAATCTCAGCGACTTCCTTAGCAGATCTCCAACGACAATTTGCTGAGTCACGAAAATGCCAAACATATCTGATGCCACCTGAAATGAAGTTTTGGGCAAAACAACGGCTCTTGGGAACCTGGGGAAAGAGTGGGTTGAGGAATAGAGGTTCTTCCGCAAACATTTTAACATCATAGAACTCCTTTTGGTGGCTCACCACTACGGCCTGCCAAGCATTCAACAAGCTCTGGTAGAACAGAGGAAGGTGGGACACATCAACTTTTTGGGATTCGATCAAAAATATCTCAAGGCCATAGCCGAGCATTCCGGCTTGCCTCAATATTCGTTGTGCCACAGGGCGCCAGGGCAGTTTTTCAACATTGAGCAGACGTTGTATTGACTTCTGCCGAAAGGCCATCAGCCGACACTTTACGTCAATGAGCCCTTGGCCACCATCAGACAAAGGCCGGCAAATTACGTCCAACCGCAAACAGTGATAACCTCCCCAAAATAAATTAACCAGTGTCTGTTGAATAGCCTTAAGGAAGCCCTCTGGTGGCTGCAAACAGATAAATTCATGCCACAGGACAGAGGCGACCAAGGTGTTAATAATCAGTATTCGGCCTCTAAAGGACATTTGCGGAAGGAACCTTTTCCATTTGTTAAGCCGCTTGGTTACCTGTTCTACCACTCCTTCCCAGTTAATAAGGAAGTACTGATTGGGTCCAAGATAAACACCTAGATATTTAACCCCTTCTCTTGTCCAACTTATATCTTTCGGAAGAGACTGAGAGGGGGGTGGGTGGGGGGGGGGTGAAGGGAAGCCTACCGGATGTACCGTGAGCTGAGGACACCAACAAAGCTTTGCTCTTTTGCCAATTGCACCGCAAAAGTGAAGCAAGATGAAACCTGTGTAAGGACTCAACAAGAATAGTTCGGTGCTTATCATTCTTAATGATCACACAAACATCATCAGCATATGCTGATACCATGATGTGGTTCTCTTTTGCAGGAGGCACAAAGCCGGAAAGAGAGGCTCTCAGACTTATGAGTAGTGGCTCAAGAGAAAGGCTAAACAGCAACCCTGACAAAGGACAGCCTTACCAAACACCCCTCTGAACCTGAATGGGTGGACAAAGACGATTATTTACTTTGCACAAACTAAATATGTTGTGGTATAACAATTTCACAAAACCTATAAACTTTCACCTTAAGTGTGGTCAATGCTATCAAAAGCCTTTTCAATGTCTAGGAAAATCAACCCAAGCCCCTCTTCCTCCTAAAGGCCACAGTCAATCAAGTCTCCAATTAAAAATACATTATCAGAGATTGATCTTCCCAGAATGCTGTAACTCTGATCAGGATGAACAACAGTGCCAGTGACAACCTTTAGCCGATTGGCCAACAATTTGGAAAAAAGTTTGCAGTCAGGACACAGTAATGAGATGGGGCACCAGTTCTCTATCCGACGGAGATCACCACCTTTTGGAGGAATTGGAAGGGCAAAAGGTGGCGTACCGCCGACCCAAACTGCTTTGCAATTCGACCAATTAATTTGCGTTGTACATGCTTGAGAGTAGACCTGTAGACACTGAAATAGCAGAGCAATGTCATTACTGCTGCGAACAGCAACACATACATCATCAGCATAGGCCGAAATGATAACAGGATTTTCTGATGGAGTCACTGAAAAGCCCATAAGAGAAGATCGTAAACGAATCAAAAGGGGCTCAATGCAAAGAGAGTACAAGATTCCAGATAAGGGACAACCTTGCCGAATTCCCCTCCAAATCCGCAAAGGTGAAGAGACCATCATTGATTTTGATCAAGCTAAAAATGTGATTATACAATAAGGATACATAAGAAATAAAAGATGTCCCAAAACCAAATTGCTTTAAAATGTGAAACAAACACTCATGATTAACAGAGTCAAAAGCCTTTTCTTGGTCAATAAAAAAGAGACCGGTATGTTGTTGTTGAAATGCACACACATCCCACAGGTCTCGTAGCAAAAAAATGTTATCGTGCATAGATCTGTGCATAACACAGTACGATTGATCCTGATGTATAACTGTGCTTAAAACAGTCTTTACACGGTTCGCAAGCGCTTTGGCAAAAATCTTGTAATCTGTGCAGAGAAGAGAAATTGGGCGCCAGTTCTGTATCAATTGCAGATCGTTTTTCTTAGGGATAGGGCAAACAACTGCACGTCGACAACTAAGGGGTAACAATCCCTCACGAAGGCTGTATAAAAACACTGAATGCAAAGCAGGACCAAGCATGTCCCAAAAGGTTTTATAAAATTCAGCTGGTAGCCCATCAAAACCAGGAGCCTTATGATCAACAAGGTCATCCAGCGCAGTTTTAAGTTCACCGAGTGTAATGTTCTCATCCAAGACATGCCGTTGATGCTCATCTATCTGCGGTAAATTGGTCGTAATATTCTGCATTGCAGGCACATCATTAGGCTTAAAGGAAAACACATTCTCAAAATAAGACCGAACAAAATGAACAATCTCCGTATTATCACTAAGAATATGCCCATCACTGGCCCGAAGACTAAGCATTTGCTGGCTCGCCTTCGTCATCTTCTCAAACTTAAAGAAATCTTTACAACATGTGTCTGAACACAGTATACCATTCACTCTCAGCCTGACTAAGGCACCAATACCATTTTCTTGAATTAATCCCTTAAGCAGAGTTTGTTTTTCAAAGAGGAGTTGACACTGTTTTTCATCACTGAGGACCTCAGCACCTTCCTGCAATCGTAGAATTTCTTGTTTCAAGGCATCAATACATAATTGTTTACTTTGAGAGCAATTGGTTTTGTATTGCTGACAGAAAACACGGATCTGCGCTTTAGCATAGTCCCACCACTGACAGAGATTTAGGAAACGATGTTGGAAATCCACAACCTTGTCCCAAAAAACCACAAAGGATGATTTAAAGAAAGGATCGCTCAGAAGTGAGGTGTTAAAAGACCAATACAAGGTGCGGCGTTTGAAACGAGGAAAAGAAAAGCACAGTTTTCCCAAAGAATGATCAGAGAAGCCTGAAGGGACAATAGCCGTATATGTCACAAGATTGATAGCAGAGTTAGGAATACTAGGGCATGCCCGTACGTGGGTGCCCGTTCCTTGCCAAAAAAAAAAAATAACGCTACCCGTACGCTCTACCCCGCCCGTACGCCCGTACGCCCGTAAACAAAAAAAACAACGCTCTTCGCTTCCGCCCTTCGCTCTGACTGAATTGGGAGAAATAATGCGCATAAGAAATCGAGAAATTATTATTTTCTCCGGAAGAAATCGAATTACGAACCGTAATGGCGCACGCGCTCGGCTCGGCTCGCTCTCACATCGGCCACGCCTACGCAACAACGCGTTCTGTGATTGGCTGCCGGAAGTGCAGTCTTCACTGTCCGGAAGGTCGCAAATCGCAGTTACGATGAATCGCAAATTAGTTTTAATTAGTTTTAAAACATAGTTTAACGGCAACATAGTTTTCCAACGTGAAATAAATGAATACGCTCTCAAATGTGCCGTCCGAGGCAGAGTCTGTTCGCCACGTTCGGCACACGTGATAGCTCGCTGCTCTCTGATTGGTTGAATCGTTTTTTGGACATAGCTCGGTAACTACTTCTCCGATTAATATGAAACCTTGAAAAGGCACATCCTCGGGTCCCCAGCAATATACCTGGCAAGTTTCAAGTATATCGGACCCGTGGTTGTCGAGAAACAGCGGTCACAGACATACAGACATACAAACATACAAACATACAAACATACACACAGAGATTACTGGAATTATATAGATAGATAAAATTTATCAACACGAGCAAGTGAAAGATGATTTAGTAAAACCCGACACCAGCTAAATTGCTGCAGGTTTGGGTGTTGTTGCCACCATACATCGTTGAGGTCATGCTGCGAAATTATATTGGAAAGAGGCCTACTTGAAGCTGGATGTGGCTCTGCACTGTTCCTATCTAAAGTTGGGTTTAAAGTACAGTTAAAGTCACCCCCTGAGCACAACAACGTATCAGAAGAGAGGTGTCTCAGGAAATTAAAGGACTGATTAAAAAACGTTCCTCGATCTGTACTATCGCTTGGAGCATAGACGTTAAATATAATAATAAATAACCACCTTTAGAGGACATTTTTCCCCGCAAGCGGGGGTTGGCCTTTTTCGGGAACCGTGGTTGTTGTCGTTTTTTGATCCCCTTTTTGAAGCAATGTTTTACGGCCGGATGCCCTTCCTGACGCCAACCCTTTTTGCCGCCTTTAACGACAAGCAGGGAATTACCAGTGAACTGGTATTCAATTTGCCGACCTCGGAAGGATGACAGGCTGAGTCAACCCCCCTGGCGTTAATTCAGCGATCGACCGCGATTTGAACCCAGGATCCTAGGTTATCCTAAGCCGGCACCCTCGCCGCTAGCCCAACACCAACACCTTGGAGCATAGACGTTAACAAACATAAATCGTTGCTGATTGTATTCAAGCTCTACAGAGGCTAGATAGCCTGGTACGATTTCCTTAAAGATAGGGGGGGAGACAGACAAACGTGAACTGACAAAAAAAAGCAATACGCGCACTCACAGAATCTGTATTACTAAAAAACCAAGTGCCAATCAGCTGTTGCTGCCAATCAGCCATGCAGTCTGCAGTGGCACGAGTTTCTTGCAATAAAAGTACATCAATCTTTTCCCTCCTGGCTAATTGCACAGTCTGGGACCTACGCAGCTGACTGCGCCCACCATTAATGTTCAAACTAACTATGTTCATAAAAACATAGGCAGCAACACAGCCATTACAGGTTTAATTATTTTCTTGCTGTGACAAGGTACCTCTTCAGTTTTTTCAGTGATTGATCAGAAATATGAAGGGCCGCAAATTGTTGTACAACTTCCTGAGCCCCACTAATGAAGGCGTGAGTGTCAACGAAGAAATCGCAAATTTTCACGTGCCTTTTACGGTTAATTTTTGTAGGAAATCCATGATTTCAGCAGGAGGGATAGAGTCTCCAGAGACATGCTCCGATGAGAAGTCGGCCTCACCATCACTCATTGAGGCAACGGAAGAACCCCCATCAGAGTCACAATCATTGCATTGAGAGTCCATTGCCGAAGCAACGGGCTCATCAACACGACAATCTGAGACTTCAGCACTATCACCCTGCTGACCATGAGCTTGACAAGGCTCAGCTGCCTCAATGGAGGATTCAATCACAGACGGATCACTAGTTCCTACACACTCACCACTCCCCACAGAGGGAGGGGTGGCACAATCAACACAAGCTTCAGCAGGGGACACACATGGAGGCTCAACCTCACATGGAGGTTTACCCTCAGAACACCGGAGCGACTCAGGTGCTGTCTGGCCAACACATACATTTTCAGCATTTATCACATTACCCTCAGAATATTCTGAAGGCAGAGGAGGCTGAGGGATTACCTCAACTGGAGGCAACTGCTGAGGAGGAGGTCACGCTCCACCATAACCTTCACTAACCACTTGAGCGAAGGTTGGAGGACCGGCCAAGACCTTATTATCAGGCTCGTTGAGGTCGCTAGAAGGTGGGAGGGTTCTTTTCCTGGTTCTCTGTTTGTCTACAATGGGGTTTGCATCAGCACCACCCATATTGTTTACATCATCGACAACGTTCTCAGTAGAGCCCTGCTGTTCATCACCATTCAGGCTAGTGACTCTATCTGTGGACTTTTTCGGGCACGAGTCTTTTAAATGACCATATTGACCACACTCAAAACAAACTAGAGACTTTGTGGAGACAAAGACCCGATAAGTGTGACCTTCGACCTTGAAAGGCAATACCGCATTTAAAGAGGTTACACCACGCGGTAAAATCATATAAACGAAACGACGAAGGACATGACGTGTTTTAAACGGTTATTTTTCCCTCGTACAGGAACCATAGTAACTGAAGAGACGACAGAACCAAGTTTGTTTAGTTCAGTAACCAGGTCTTTGTTCTTAAGGAACGGAGGAGCGTTGGAGAGAGAAACCCGAACTGCCGGCGTGTCGAATGGACAAACCTGAACAAACACGTCGGGTAGGGTGCATCAAACGCCCTTAGGTTCTTGTATTTTAATGTCTATTCTCTCAAATGTTACACTTGTTGGTAGAAGTATGTATGCAAAAAATAAATGAAATCAGAGGTGGTCCTGGGTGGCCACCGGCCACTTTTATATATTTAGGGCCATTTTCGGGGCCGCACTATGTAAAAATGTTTGATTTTGTTATTTTACACCCAAACCTAGTCATGTTTGGTATCAAATTGAAGGTCTTGATGAGAGGAATACAAATATAACAATTTTATGCAAAAAACGATGGTTTGATAATTAGTTTGTATTTTTACATGAATGAAATCGGAGGTCTAATCGTGGGTCCCATACTAGTAGTCTAATAATATCCTTTATTTTCTTTCAGATGGCAGATAAGAAGACCAGATTAGCAAGTGCCATTTTTGGTCTTGGCAATGCTTTTACAGAAGCAGATGGTACATTGACAGGAGTCCGCCTCCCAACTTGCCGGCAGGTTCTTCGATGCGTGATGTGGTACATCCAGAAAGAAATATGTGAAGGCAAACAAACTGAGCCACTGAAATGGAAATCTGCCAGCATCGTCCTTATCCAGCTGAAAAAATTCTACACTAAAGCAAATATTCCTATGCTTTCAGACCATCAATGCTGCAAACTAATACTTGACCTTCTTAATGACAATAACAAATTGCGTCAAATACCTGTTTCTCGCCGAGAATCTCCAAGCACTTTGGCTAAGTTGCAAACCATGAATGAACGTCTTGATAAGACCTTTGGTGTATGGACAAAAGATGCAATGACAAACATTAAGAATGAGGAAGATAGAGTATTTTTAGAGTCAATGAAATCTGACAGAGTAGCCTCATTTGGTGGTGTTGACAAGAAGAAAGTTGATAAAGATCATAGAAAAGAAAAACGCCTCTTAGCGGAAGCTTCAAGACGAGAACGTCATGAATCATCCAGTGTACAAGAGATGACAATTAGTTCTGTATGCTCTGATGATAGTGACTCTGCAGATAGCTTGGAAGAAACTGAAGAAGAGGCGATTCCAGAGTTTCAAAGGAAGCGTAGTCACCACAGATCAACATATGCAGGTACATCTGCCTTTATTCCTCATGATATTCTGAAAAGACATTCAGTTGTGTCTGTTGCTACTCGACTAAACATAACTCCTGTTCAACAGGTTGCGCTCACCAAAGCTGTAATTCAAGAGGCAGGAGGTGATCCACGTCGTGTGGCCAAGTCGTACTCAACTGCTGATAAGGCTCGACGATCAATAACAAGTGCTATCGCCAAAGATATTCAAGAAAATTGGATCGCCCCAACAGCTGCAACACTTCACTGGGATGGCAAGCAGATACCAACGCTCACAAACAAGAATGTCAAGGAAGAAAGATTGCCAGTGTTGGTTGGGAATGCCACTGATGTAAAGCTACTGGGGGTGGCTAGATATCCTCCTGGAAGTGATAGGTCATCAGGTGACATCATTGCCGAGCACACTTACACGTATCTACATTCATGGAAGTGCAAACAATCAGTTGTCAACTTATGTTTTGACACAACAGCATCAAACACTGGACACGTTACAGCTGCCTGTGTTACCATTCAATCAAAACTGGACCGTGCTCTTCTGTGGTGTGCATGTCGCCATCATGTTGGAGAGGTAATCCTGGATCATGTGTTTGACGTTCTCAAAATTGAGGCATCAAAGTCTCCAGAAGTATCTTTGTTCCAAAAATTCCAGAAGAATTGGGAACGCATATCGCATGCAAAGAATGAAAGTTTAACCAAAATTGACATTTCCATGTACAATGACTATGCACAACAGCTGCTTTTATCCTGCAAAAACAAGGTTTTAAGCACAATCCGCACAAGCGCTTCATACTGTAGGGAAGACTACAAGGAAATGGCACAACTCTGCCAGGTAGTCCTCGATGATGATGTCACAAAACAAGGAACACTCCACAGACCAGGGGCCATGCATAAAGCAAGGTGGATGTCAAAGATTCTTTATTCCATCAAAATATGCCTACTTGAAGAGCAAATTTCTCTACTACCTCGAGGAACTGTAACAACACAACATCAACAGAAAAAACTGAAGGAGTTTGTTGTTTTTGTTGTTTATATTTATTGTGATTGGTGGCTCATATGTCAGTCTGCTTCAAATGCCCCATGGTTTGATTTGTGCTTTTACAAGACTCTGCTCAACTATAAAGCTGTCAACTCAACCATTTCAGTCAGCGCTGTGAAAGCCTTTGATAGACATTTGTGGTATTTAACCCCAGAACTGGTTGTTTTGGCACTGCTCAGCAATGCAATTCCTCAAAAGGATCGTCGTGCCCTTGCAGATGTGTTACTGGCCATACAACCAGATGAAATGCCAAGCACTCCAAAACACCGCTACGGTTCTGGATATGGCAAACCGTCATTTCCAAAAATTACAGAAGCGACAACCCTGGCTGATCTTGTGAACGAGGACTCGTGGTTTACAGTAAACCTTCTTCACCTAGATATGACCTTCCTAACAGAGGATGTTGACACTTGGCAGAACAATGAGCACTTCAAGGCAGCCAAGTCCATTGTGGATGGGCTTAATGTTGTGAATGACCCTGCGGAGAGAGCAGTAAAGCTCGCAACTGATTTTGTCTCAACTGCAAGAAGAGAAGACCACTTCCAAAATCTTCTTCAAGTGGTTGAATGTGACCGCAAAGCGAGGCCAAATTTGCGGAAACGAGCAAAGTTGGAGTAGTGACATTGGCGTTGTGCTTAATACATTTTCAAACTTTTAATCAATGAAAGTACAATACTACAACACTGTACTACAACTTTGTAATATGAAGAACGATTTTGGTTAATTTTACATTGACATGTAAGGTTGTTTTAACTGTTTGATATTAGGCATTTAGTAAAAGTAGGACTTTACTTTTGTATATAGGTATAATGGTTAATTTTACATTATCTTGTAGTTAATTTTACATTATCTTGTAAAGTAGTTTAGCTGTGGCCCTAAATGGCCCTAAATATATAAAAGTGGCCGGTGGCCACCCAGGACCACCTCTGATTTCATCTATTTTTTGCATACATACTTCTACCAACAAGTGTAACATTTGAGGGAATAGACATTAAAATACAACAACTTTTTGAAAATCATGGGGCGTTTGATGCACCCTAACGTCGGGAGCAAAGAAGAGCCCGTGCTCGACTATTTGAGCAACCATTGGTACTGTGGAAACAAAGATTACCACGCGTTTATTCATGCGAGAAGCCGCTTTTACATGATCCAAACCGATTAACTCTCCGACGGCAAGGATAATGGCCTCGACGTCGATTCCCGACGGAAGTGAACAAACTAACCCGTGCTTCCGGGTTAGCGCTTCAAGAGACGTGTAATGAGAGCTATCCCCCATCGTTTCCACGTTTAAACAAAGGGTAAATGTATAAAGGGTTAATGAAGCCAAAACGCTCCAGTAAACAAACGAAAAATAAAAATATTTACGAAAAAAGAAACGGAAAAGTATTATGATTTGTAACACGAAGCGAAAAAACCCGAAGAGGGAACCGCTCTAAGGAGGAACCTTCACCGGTCTCACCACGTGTGCTCCCTCACTCTCTTACTCTCAAGAGGGGGGTTAGGGATGATAACGTGGAAGGGGGATACACAAAAGATGGCACAAAGGTGAGAAGAGGTAAGGGGAGGGTAAAGATACAAACCAGGAGCACGGAGCTACAAGACCAAAACACGAGCAGACGCCATGACACCGCACCCAACGTACCAACATCCAGCAGGTGGCGACACACAGAGAGAGACAGAGAGACAGACAGAGAGAGAGAGAGACATTTGTTTTTTTTTGACTTTGAAGTCCTTTTATTATAAGACTACAAAAACAAACGTCAACAAGAATACACCAAAAAACAGTTTTCAAAAGAATACAACCAAAGTCATAGAAAGTCAAATAAAAGGAGAAACAATCAATGTAAATGTACTACATTCCAAAACAAGAGATTGCAAGGACAAGGAAACCCCTACATGTAAATCTCTAATACATTTTCATTTACCCCGCATATTTTTCCCACACACCATGTCTCAACAAAATCCCTAATGTTTGCATTTCTACTATAATACTGAAATTCCAGTTTTAACCGAGTTGTGACCAGGGATTAGAAATGCATAATCACATCGCATTGCTCGGGTGGCTTGCCCTTGATTTTCGCTTTTCGCGACAAATAGATGGCCAGTTTAGCCTCTGACAAGAAATAATTTTAAAACATTAACAATTTTCCCTTTGCTGAAGTGACCCCAAGGCCAAAAATAAACAACCGGAGAGAAAAAGGAACATTAACTTGACCAAACACATTTTTCAGTAAAAGAAAAAGAGGACACAATCGTATGCAATCAACATACCCATGAAACAAATCTTCGAAATTATTACAAAAGGGACAGGTCACCGATACCATAGCATCCAGACGGTTTACAAAAGTGTTTGTTGGCAATACCCCGTGAGCCAGTCTCCATTGCAAATCACCCGACCTTTTTGATATGGGTGTACCATACATTGATTTCCATTCAGGTTCAGAAGGGGGGCCATTAGGTAAAAGAGCTTTCCATATCATAACTCCTGCTGCAGAGGTGTTTACATTAATCAAAGAAAGACAGAACTGGTAAATAGATTTACTCTCAAGGCTACTAAATAAACAAGAGCCAGTACTGACTGGGGAAGAAGTAGAACCCGTGAAAGCAACAAGTAAGTTAGGAAGCGAAGGATTATGGGATGCCCATTTAACCGCAGTACTCCACTGCAACCCAAGTCTGAAGGATGTACGAATGACTTCTACAAGTACCTGACCTGCAGCTCTCATTGATCGGGTACCAGTAATCTCAGCGACTTCCTTGGCAGATCTCCAACCACAGTTTGCTGAGTCACGAAGATGCCAGACATTTCTGATGCCACCTGAAATGAAGTTTTGGGCAAAACAACGGCTCTTGGGAACCTGTGGAAAGAGTGGGTTGAGGAATAGAGGTTCTCCAGCAAACATTTTAACCTCATAGGACTCCTTTTGGCGGCTTACCACGACGGCTTGCCAAGCATTCATCAAGCTTTGGTAGAACAGAGGAAGGTGGGACACATCAACTTTTTGGGATTCGATCAAAAAAGTTTCAAGGCCGTAGCCGAGCATTCCAGCTTGCCTCAGTATTCGTTGTGCCACAGGGTGCCGGGGCAGTTTTTCAGCATTGAGCAGACGTTGTATTGACTTCAGCCGAAACGCCATCAGCCGACACTTTAGGTCAATGAGCCCTTGGCCACCAAGAGACACGGGGCGGAAAAGTACGTCCATCCGCAACCAGTGGTAACCTCCCCAAAAGAAATTTACCAGTATCTGTTGAATAGATTTAAGCAAGCCTTCTGGTGGCTGCAAACAAATAAATTTATGCCACAGGGTAGAGGCGACCAAGGTGTTAATAATCAGTATTCGGCCTCTAAAGGACATTTGTGGAAGGAACCTTTTCCATTTGTTGAGCCGCTTGGTTGCCTGTTCTACCACTCCTTCCCAGTTAATATGGGAGTACTGATTGGGTCCAAGATAAACACCCAGGTATTTAACCCCTTCTCTTGTCCAACTTATGTCTTTTGGAAGAGACTGAGGGGGGGGGGGGGGCTGGGTGGAAGCCTACCGGATGTACCGTGAGCTGAGGACACCCACAGAGCTTTGCTCTTTTGCCAATTGCACCGCAAACGTGAAGCAAGGTAAAACTTGTGTAAGGACTCAACAAGAATAGTTAGGTCCTTATCATTCTTAATGATTACACAGACATCATCAGCATATGCTGATACCATGATGTGGTTCTCTTTTGCAGGAGGCACAAAGCCGGAAAGAGAGGCTCTCAGACTTATGAGTAGTGGCTCAAGAGAAAGGCTAAACAGCAACCCTGACAAAGGACAGCCTTACCAAACACCCCTCTGAACCTGAATGGGTGGACAAAGACGATTATTTACTTTGCACAAACTAAATATGTTGTGGTATAACAATTTCACAAAACCTATAAACATTTCACCAAAACCAATCTTTTGCAGAACATGGAACATGTAAGTGTGGTCAATGCTATCAAAAGCCTTTTCAATGTCTAGGAAAATCAACCCAAGCCCCTCTTCCTCCTAAAGGCCACAGGCAATCAAGCCTCTAATTAAAAAGACATTATCAGAGATTGATCTTCCCAGGATGCTGTAACTCTGATCAGGATGGACAACAGTGCCAATGACAACCTTTAGCCGATTGGGCAACAATTTGGAAATTTTTTTGTAGTCAGAGCACAGTAATGAGATGGGGCGCCAGTTCTTGAATCCGATTCTTGAATCCGATCTTGAATCTTGAATCCGTTCTTTCATGAATCCGACGGAGATCACCACCTTTTGGGAGAAGGCATACAACTGCTCTTCTACAGCTGAGGGGTAGTATGCCAGAGCGTAGGCTTTCTTGTAGCACCAGCAGTACTTCTGGACCTAAAATGTCCCAAAACGCTGCAAAAAATGCCACTGGAAGGCCGTCGATCCCAGGGGCTTTTCCGTGTTCAAAGCTACGCAGAGCTGTGCTTAGCTCCTCCATAGTAAACGGCTCTTCAAGACCTTGACACTGGTCACAACTCAACGAAGGCAGGTAATTCGTCATATCATCAACCATATCTTTACACACAGCTTTCTCTGCAAATAAGCCAGAAAAAAACCTTTTCACAAGCATCTTAACATCACTTCCATTTTGTGTAATATTCCCCTTAGCATCTAGCAAGGAAAACATTTGCCTTTGGGACTTCTTAACCCCTTCTAACTGGAAAAAACTTTTGTTTGGGGTGTTAGAGAACTTCACATTTTGAATTCTGAGTCTAACTGACATCCCCATTACTTTTTCATGAATCAGTTCTCTTAAATAAGCATTTTTCTCCAATAATAACTGAAGTTTCCTGCCATTTTGAGACTTAGCCAAGTCTTCCTCTAAGTGTAAAATTTCAGTTTCTAAGAGCGAAACGGCAATCTTACTCTTGCTTGTGGAAAGGGACTTAAAATATTGACAAAAGACACGAATCTGGGCTTTCACGTTATCCCACCATAACTGAACAGAAGAGTAACAAGGTTTTCTTTGGATGAGTGTTTCCCAAAAACTACGAAAAGCATCCTTAAAACAGCAATCCTCCAACAGGCTGGTATTGAAAGTCCAATACGCACTTTTACGAGTTGACTGAGAAAAGGATAGACCAAGTACAACCAGGTGGTGATCAGAGAAAGTAGAAGGGAAATGATTACAAGACACGAGTACGTTTCTAAAAGTGGAATTAATATACCATCTATCAAGCCTTGCAAGTGTTATTAACCCACTAGCACAACGGCACCATGTGTACTGAGATGTTGTAGGGTGCTGTATACGCCATGCGTCAAGTAGACCAAGTGATGAAAAACAATTCAATAGATCTTTATGAGATTCTGGATGTGGTTCTGGTGTATTTCTATCTAAACTCGGTTCTAAGGTGCAATTGAAATCTCCTCCTATACAGATACAATGATCAAAGGCTACTGTGTGAAGGTAATTGGCCAGACGTGTGAAAAAATCGTTATGAGCTAAGCTGCTACTCGGAGCATATACATTGAGTAGGGTGAGGTGAAAACCTTGATAGACCACCTCTAAGGATGCTAAGTGTCCTGTACCTATTTCATTAAAATTACAAGAGTCAGGAACAAACCCAGGATGAAGCAAGAAAGCAATTCCTGCAGAAACAGAAGACAGATTGCTAAAGAAGCACTGCCCAGTATTAAGGCGAAGCCAGTCAGGCTGTGAAGTCTATGTTATGTGTGTTTCCTGCAATAAACATATGTCGATATGTTTCTGAAACAATAGGTTTTTAACTTAGAGCTGACGTAAATGGTTAGTGTTGTGTAAAACCAATCAGGTCCACACAACTTTAGTCCATCGGGTTGGTTTAATTGCATTTAGATCATAACATCATCCTGTAAAGTAGAAAATACAATAAGTATACGATGTGACATCTCATGGGTCCATTCATATCATTCAATGCAAGCAAGCTGGATAATCTATGCAGGCGTACCGTTAGCGAGTCTACCAGATGTAACATGTCACAGGAGAAGTCCCGGGGCACCGTTCGCAGCAGCGGGTCTTATAGTCACGCCCCTAGCGGTGTCAACGAGCAGCGAGCATCACCCCGGGTTCAGTACGAATACGATTTCACTACATTCTCCCCCCCGTCAGAATTATACGGCAGCGCGGCTAAAGCGAGTGAGCGTCAGCACGAATAGGGTGCGGAACATCAGTCGACCCAACCGTATCGGGCCGGGCGGCGAATTTCTCTGCCAGCACGCGTCCGAAATTCCCCGGGTACGGCATCACGTATCCCTGTGTCCCCGGCGTCAGAGGCGCCAACAGGGTCGGGTGACGAAGGGGGTAACTCCAAGTCGTCGGGCCCAGGTAGTCTCGGCGAGGGGAGGGTCGGTAGACTTTCGGCGATGGGAGCGTCGGGAGAGGCCATAGTCTCATAGATGGGTTCGACCGGTTCGTCCGATTCCCTACTTAGGTCGTCGACCCCGCAAGGGGCAAGGTGACGGACGGAGACAGTAGTCTCTCGGCCATCAGTCGTCATCACACGAGCATGCTCAGGATTAGCCTGGAGAATCTGCACTTTGTCCACTAGGGGGTCGTACTTGCTCGAGCGAACCGCCCGTTTAAGGTAGGCCAGCCCGGGCCCAGCGAGCCAACTGGGCAAAGACCGTATACACCCCGAGTTCCTGGGGTGGTGGAAAAGTCGCTCGTGGGGAGTTTGGTTGGTTGCCGTACTCAGGAGAGCCCTGATCGAGTTCAACGCCGCAGGTAGCTACCAAGCCCATTTATCGAGGCCCCGGCCGAGGGTCCGGAGGTGGAGCATGACGGCCCTCCAGATAATCCCGTTGAAGCGTTCGATCTGCCCATTAGCCTGGGGTCTGTACGACGTGGTGTAACTAGACGCAATGTTATTTTAGAGCAGATAGCCGCGCACCTCCTGAGACAAGAAGACCGCACCCCGGTCGGTATGGACATAGGCCGGGTAACCGAACATTGAGAACAAGTTCTGTAAGCATCGCATCACCGTGGCAGCAGTCATGTCCGCGCACGTATAAGCAAAGGGGAATCGCGAGTACTCATCTACGATAGTGAGCAGATAGCGAGAGCCACTCGACACCGGCAATGGGCCCTTGAAATCCATCGCCAAGCGTTCCCACGGGCGTGTAGCCTTCACCAGAGTCCCCATGGGAGGGTTATAGAAACGCGGTTTGATTTCCGCGCAGATAGCGCAGTCGCGACAGATACGGCGGATATCGTCAATCGAGTATGGGAGATTCCCACACCGCACAAAATGAGCGAAACGCGTTACGCCGGGATGGCCCGCAGTGGCATGCAGCACCCGTAGGCCCTCCAAAGAGGTGATACCGGCACATTTAGCCGGTCGTGATAAGGCATCGGCGGCCTGGTTATCCTTCCCCGGGCGATATTTGATGGTGTAACAGAAGTCGGCGAGTTCGATACGCCAGCGAGTGATTTTCTCGTTCTTAATGCGCTGGGCGTGTAAGGTGTAGTACATGAACGCAACGCTTTGCTGGTCCGTGATGATTTGGAAGCTCCGCCCGAGTAAGTACGGGCGCCATCGCCGAATAGACTCGACGATTGCATACGCATCCTTTTCAACGGACGAGTGTCTCCGCTCAGCGGTGGTAAGAGTCCGTGAAAAGAAAGCCACGGGACGCCCCCCTTGGGAGAGGGTCGCCGCGATGGCCTGATCCGAGGCGTCACTTTCGAGGACGAACGAGCCGCTCTCGTCGATTGTCGCCACGGCGGCTCAGGCGATGTCGGCCTTAAGGCCTTCAAAGGCCGTCAATGCGGCCGGACCCAGGGGGAAGGTGTCGCAGGCCACAAGGGGGCGAAGTTTCGCGGAGAAACTTTGCACCCATTTGGAGTAATGGGCGAACAGCCCAAGGTCGCGCTTCAGGGACGCCCGATCGCAGGGAGGGGCCATGTCGAGCAAAGGTCGCAGACGCTCCTTATCCGGAGCGACAGAGCCATGGGTCACGGTGTACCCCAGAAGATCTATCGTGCGTAGGGAGTATTGGCACTTATCCTCGTTCATAGTTAAGTGATACCGCTGCGCGACCTCAAGGAAGCGCTTCAGATTAGCATCATGGTGCCCTTGGTCATATCCACAAACCGTAAGATTATCGAGGTAGACGAAAACATCGGTTAAGTGCTCCCGCGCAATGAGGTCATCCATGGCCCTCTGGAAACAAGCGACCCCGTTCGTTACCCCAAAAGGCAATCGCGTAAATTGGTACAACCGCTGCCCCGACTCAAATGCGGTATAGATACGATCCGCCCTAGAGATAGGGATCTGGTGGTACGCACTACGGAGATCGAGAGTGCTATAGACCGAATACTGGGACACCTGTTGCACTAGCGCGTCCATCCCCGGAAGGGGGTAGGCATCCAGCTGTGTAAAGCGGTTCATCGTTTGGGAATAGTCGATTACCATGCGTCTGCGATGGACCTCGCTGCGCACCACCAAGACCTGGGCGAGCCACGGCGACCTACTAGGTTCTATGATGCCGTCTTTCAAGAGCTGAGCCGTTTCGTCCGCAATGAATTGCATGTCAGCGCGAGAGTAGCGTCGTGATTTTACCGCGACAGGGGTGCAGTCGGAGGTTAGATTGGGGAACAGCGAAAGCGGCTGGACGTCCATTTGCGCTAGGGCGCACACCGCAAGCGAGTCGTCCGCCCCCACAACAAGAGTGTCAGGCCCACCAAACTCCATTACCAGACGTCCATGCAGCTTAAGAAAATCGTGTCCTAACAGAATATCAGCACATAATGCGGGTAAAACCATAAGGTGTACATCAGGGAAAACCCGTCCCTTTAGCACGAGTTTCAATCGGCATTCCCCCTTCGTGCTGAGTCGAAGCCCCTGGGAAGCCATGAAGATCCGTCTCGTAGACCGCCAGATCCGCCATCCATGCCTGAGCACAAGTCGCTGGTCGATAAAACTATCCGTAGATCCTGTATCCACCAAGGCCCGAACACATTGGCCTTCGACCATGAGGGGAATAAGGGCTTGAGCCAGGCCAGACGAGGCTGCTGGGAGCGGGACTGAGCCCCCCGAATGGGTCGGACCAGCCTCGCGGGTGGATCCTACGCCAGCAGCAGTTTTGCGGTCGTGGCCGGAGTCTGCGTTGTCCATGGGGAATCCCTTATCGTCATCTGAGGGCTTTCCCATGCATTCCGGTGTTTCGCGATTCAAAATCTGACAATTCTGACAGGAAAAGGCCTCCGTAGTATTTGAAATCGCCTTTTGACACTTTTGGCAGAAAAAGGCTTCCGTAGTATTCGAAATCGCCTTTTGACATTTTTGGCTGCAAAAGGCCTCCGTAGTATTTGAAATCTCCTTTGTCGGGGCGTGGGCCGCCGTTAGCTCGTGGACGACTCGAGGAGAACGTTCCGCTGGGGCTTGGCGAGGCTTCAAAGCCCCTTGCGTGGCCCGGAGTTTGGTCAAGGACACGTCCTTTGTGCCCGATGGAGAATGAGACGGTGGTGGCTGGCCGGTGACGCCCGCCAAGGACGTCTGAGCGCCCAGGGGCCCCGCAGAGAGGGGCCCTCCCCTTCGAAGTCGGGTAAGGCGCTGGGTGTCGGGCTCGGCTCGCGGGCTCCGCAATGAGCCCATTCAAGGTCGCCGCGCCCGCGCGACCGCGACCGCGCGAGTCAATGAGCCGCGAGCCGCGTGCCGTTTTCCTGCACACTTTCGCGTAATGTCCCTTTAGCGAGCACAAATGGCATATAGCGTCTCGTGCCGGACACACGACCCGGGCATGACGTGGCCCCCCACAGAAAAAGCATGCGGCCCCGCGTAAGGCCTTGGGTCTGGTCGTAACGGCAGCCGTCAGGGCTGGGTCTTCCTCCGGAGCATCCCGGAGTTCAGCGAGCGGATCCGCGTCCTCGGCGGTAGCACTCTCTGGCCGGGCGAGTAGTGTGGTGCCCGCCACGAGGCGCGTGCGTTCGTAGGTGTTCGATTGCATCCGCGCTTCAGTGTATACTGTCCCTTGCTCGAGTGCCGTAGCGAAGGTCAGGTCGGTCTTCTCCAAGAGTTAGAGCCTTAGTTCCTGGGAGGAGACCCCTGCAACGAAGGCATCTAAAAGACGATCATCCTGAGCCTGCGCGGGAGTCCGTGGCTCCCTGACGCTGTCCAGCAAAAGCTGCCGGAGCTCCTGGGCGTAGTGGTCCATCGCCTCGTTGGGTTGCTGACGTCGCGTTTGCAGCAAATATCGTGCATACACCGGGCTTTTTTCCTTTATGTACAGCCGTTTGAGCTCCGCGATGGAAAGGTCATACGTCGCGCATTGAGCGATAGCGTTGTATACCCGGTAGTCGATTTTTGAATGGAGAGTTGCTAGCTTCGCGGCAGCCGTCGGAGCGGTCTCAGGCTCATCAAAAAGATTCTCCAATTGTCTGAGCCAGTGCTTCAGCTGCAAGCCTCCATCCGTGGCTTGCGGGTCGGCGCTGAAGACGGACACCGTCAGCGTCTTGTTGCCAGCCATGTCTGTAGATCTTAAATGCAATTAAGTGTTGTGTAAAACCAATCAGGTCCACACAACTTTAGTCCATCGGGTTGGTTTAATTGCATTTAGATCATAACATCATCCTGTAAAGTAGAAAATACAATAAGTATACGATGTGACATCTCATGGGTCCATTCATCTATCTATAATTCCAGTAATCTCTGTCTGTCTGTCTGTACGTTTGTTTGTCTGTGACCGCTGTTTCTCGACAACCACGGGTCCGATATACTTTTAACTTGCCAGGTATATTGCTGGGGACCCGAGGATGTGCCTTTTCAAGGTTTCATATTAATCGGACAATTACTTACCGAGCTATGTCCAAAAAACGATTCAACCAATCAGAGAGCAGCGAACGATCGCGTGTGCCGAACGTGGCGGGCACACTCTGCCTCGGATGGCACATTTGAGAGCGTATTCATTTATTTCACGTTTGCAAACTATGTTGGCGTTAAACTATGTTTTACAACTAATAAAAACGAATTTGCGATTCATTCGCTTTCCTGCGCGTTTGTGCACGCGATGGCGATTTCTTTACCAAACTCCGGAAGCCGTTCGCTTTGGACCAAACCATTGCATGTAAATAGAGGGGGGGGATTGTCACCACTCGCAAGCCGTTCGCTTTGGACCAAACCATTTCATGTAAATAGAGGGGGGGGATATAATTTTAGATATAGATATAGTACGGGCATGCCCTAGTATCATTCAATGCAAGCAAGCTGGATAATCTATGCAGGCGTACCGTTAACGAGTCTACCAGATGTAACATGTCACAGGAGAAGTCCCGGAGCACCGTTCGCAGCAGCGGGTCTTATAGTCACGCCCCTAGCGGTGTCAACGAGCAGCGAGCATCACCCCGGGTTCAGTACGAATACGATTTCACTACAGTTAGCACCACCGCCATTCATGTTTAAGGTGCCAAACAGCACTTCCTTCCTTTTCATGCCTTATCAAGGGGGGGGGGGGGGGTTTAGCTGCTCTTGAGACAGTTCCAACCTTGCTTTTGTAATGAATTTCCTCAGTCGATGTATTTGTGCTTTTGTTACTTCAAAATCTTTAGAATTTCCAACTATACACTTTGCAGTCTGTATGAAGGAAAGCAAGTCAGGAAAATGTTTTTGAATCATGACATTTCGCTGCCTGAATGTCTTGTTTAGAAAGGTCACAATAAGCTCGGGGGATATTTGTAACTGCTCAGATGACAACTGTGACGGCTCAGTCACCTCCATGTCATCATCTGAAGCAGACAGCCCAGATAGCATTCCACCAGGTTCGTAAATTTCAGTTTGGACCTTTACCAACTCGTTTATGGACTGGTCTTGGGTCTGGGTGGGCCTGGGGGGGTCTACTTCGACATGAGATGGGGCTGTTGCACCACCCTCTTGTACAACTACATCGGGCACCTCCGTCGGGGCCACACAACGTGTATTCTGATCATTTGTTGCAATGGGAACATTAGGAAGGATTGACGCACTATTTTGTTGAGGCTCAGGTAGTGGTTGTGATGATGATGATGGTGATGTCTCCTGACATTCAACCAACGTCTCATCAATAATAATAGACCCTTCATTTGTACAAATATTTGATGGAACCGTACCACCTTGTGCACTTTGGATTAAAATTCCATCATTGGAAGGTAATCCATCTTTTTTCTCACTACCTTGAGGTTCCTCAGCGACTGCACCACTCGTATCCAGTACAACTACTTTGGGGGCATTAGTGGAGCCACGAGGAGCAGAGGCTCTACGTTTTTTTGCCACATTCACAAAACCCTCCTCACTCTGTGAGGACACAGTGTCAGCGGAAACATTTGAGACACTGGGTGTCACCTCCTCCACCACACGAGGTAGTGGGTTGTTAGCCGTTTTACAATCTTGATCAACGTGGCCTGATTCCCCACAAGTTGAACAAGCAGCTTTCGGACAAAATCTCCTTAAATGCCCAAACGCCTCACAGAGAAAACATGTCAAGGTCGCTGATGAAGCATATATTTGATAATCACGGTCATCGATTTTAATCTTAGATGAAATCTTTAAACCCGTATCATCCCCACGGTCTGGAAGAACCATGTGGAGCTGCTGTCGAAAGCTCATCACGTGCTTCGCTTTTTCATGGGGGCACCCGAAGGGGATCATCGAGATTCTCGAAACGATTGTACCATATTGAGACAAAACCGACACGAGTTTTTCATTGGACACGAAGGGAGGACAATTTGAAACGATTATTTTCATTGCAGGGACATCCATCGGGGAGGCCATAACAAAGTGGCCATTCTCTGTGGTTAACCCAGAACTCACGACATCGTGAACTAGATGCTCATCCGCAACGAAGACCACAACCTTCTAGTTCATACGTGACGCAGCACGTACATGTTCGATTCCGATAACCTCTCCAACCGCCAAGACGATCTCTTCGGTCGGAATCCCTTCAGGAAGGACACAAACCAGAGCATGTTTGCAGCGCCTTGCTGCGAATGCAGCGCCTTGCTGCGAACGAGTCGTCGCCATAACTAAAACAAAATAACTCCGTTTTACCCGAACAACTCGGGTTGAGGAGATAAAAAAAAAAAAAGGGAATGGTAGTAATAATTAAACCAAAACGAAAAAAAAAAAAAATGATTTAAAGTGGAACGTCGATACTCCGGCAAAATGCCGGATTAACGACAAAGAGAAAAAACCAAACCAAAATTTTATCGCGATAACCAACGCCCAGAACAGGGAAAGGCCTACCGCCAATGCCTCTAAATAGCTGCTCTCTCTCTCTCTCTCTCTCTTGTCTCGACAAAGAGAGGAAAACACGGGGAAAAACTCCACAAACGCGTACAAGACACAAAGGGAGCGAAATGGGGATGGGAAAGACGCCAACACAGCACCGTACTCACAGCTCAGCGCACACAGCCGCCATGACGCCACACCCAACGCACACCGACAGCCGACAGGTGGCGACAGAGAGAGAGAGAGAGAGAGAGAGAGAGAGAGAGAGACAGACAGACAGACAGACAGAGAGAGACATACAGAGAGAGACAGAGAGAGAGAGACAGACAGAGAGAGACAGACAGAGACAGACAGAGACAGACAGAGACAGACAGAGAGAGACAGAGACAGAGAGAGACAGAGAGAGACAGAGAGAGAGCGAGGGGAGAGGGAGGGGATAAGAGAGAGAGGTCGGAATGAAAGAGAGAGGGGGGAATGAAAGAGAGAGAGAGAGGGGAATGAATAAGAGAGAGACAGAGAAGCGGGGGGGGGGGGGAAGAGAGAGACAGAGAAGCGGGGGGGGGGGGGGGGAGACAGAGAAGGAGGCAGGAGAGACAGAGAATGGGGGGGGGGGGGAGAGGGAGACAGAGACAGAGAGAGTGAGAGTGAGAGAGACAGACAGACAGAGACAGAATGTGTGATTTTTGGAAATGGCATATTTACACTTTTTATTTAAAGTATGTAATATATTTTGACCTCTTTATAACTTGTACTCATTGTGATCTTGTTATATCACAGGATCATGCCCAAAAAGAACTTGGCTCAAAAAAAACCCGATATTTACCGGCCCAGCACCGGAGCAGTGGCCATATTTGCTGCGCTCTACAGCTGTGATAAGGTAAAGCCTCAACACACAGAGAAAGAAAATATACAATCTCATTTTATTCAAAGCAAAACACCACTCATGGTTTGTCGATCTTATACGTGGTTTGATATATGAGGGAGTTTTTCTTTGATAAACACAGCCCCATCACTTGCGTCTTTATATGCCATTTCAACATGATGCGGTATATTAAATCCGTTTTTTTTTTTAAATCTTGTACCATTTCACCACGAGGCGGTATAATCCCTGTTTTTATCTTATGCCTTTTCACCACAAGGCGGTGTATTCCCTGTTTTTATATGATGCCATTTCACCACGAAGCGATATATTCCCAGTTTTTATATGATGCCATTTCACCACGAAGCGGTATATTCCCTGTTTTTATATGATGCCATTTCACCACAAAGCGGTATAATCCCTGGTTTTATATGATGCCATTTCACCAAGAGGCGGTGTATTCCCTGTTTTTATATGATGCCATTTCACCACGAAGCGGTGTATTCCCTGTTTTTATCTTATGCCATTTCACCACGAGGCGGTATAATCCCTGTTTTTATCTTATGCCATTTCACCACGAGGCCGTATAATCCCTGTTTTTATCTTATGCCTTTTCACCACAAGGCAGTGTATTCCCTGTTTTTATATGATGCCATTTCACCACGAAGCGATATATTCCCAGTTTTTATATGATGCCATTTCACCACGAAGCGGTATATTCCCTGTTTTTATATGATGCCATTTCACCACGAAGCGGTATATTCCCTGTTTTTATATGATGCCATTTCACCACGAAGCGGTATAATCCCTGGTTTTATATGATGCCATTTCACCAAGAGGCGGTGTATTCCCTGTTTTTATATGATGCCATTTCACCACGAAGCGGTGTATTCCCTGTTTTTATCTTATGCCATTTCACCACGAGGCGGTATAATCCCTGTTTTTATCTTATGCCATTTCACCACGAGGCCGTATAATCCCTGTTTTTATCTTATGCCTTTTCACCACAAGGCAGTGTATTCCCTGTTTTTATATGATGCCATTTCACCACGAAGCGATATATTCCCAGTTTTTATATGATGCCATTTCACCACGAAGCGGTATATTCCCTGTTTTTATATGATGCCATTTCACCACGAAGCGGTATATTCCCTGTTTTTATCTTATGCCTTTTCACCACGAGGCGGCGGTATAATCCCTGTTTTTATCTTGTACCATTTCATCATGAGGCGGTATAATCCCTGTTTTTATCTTGTACCATTTCACCATGAGGCAGCATAGTCCCTGTTTTTATCTTATGCCATTTCACCATGAGGCAGTATAATCCCTGTTTTTATCTTGTGCCATTTCACCATGAGGTAGTATAATCCCCGTTTTTATCTTGTACCATTTCACCATGAGGCGGATTTTTATCTTATGCCATTTCACCATGAGGCAGTATAATCCCTGTTTTTATCTTACGCCATTTCATCATGAGGCGGTATAATCCCTGTTTTAGTCTTGAGCCATTTCACCACGAGGCGGTATAATCCCTGTTTTTATCTTATGCCATTTCACCACGAGGCGGTATAATCCCTGTTTTTATCTTGTGCCATTTCACCATGAGGTAGTATAATCCCTGTTTTTATCTTATGCCATTTCACCATGAGGTAGTATAATCCCCGTTTTTATCTTATGCCATTTCACCATGAGGTAGTATAATCCCCGTTTTTATCTTATGCCATTTCACCATGAGGGGGTATAATCCCTGTTTTTATCTTATGCCATTTCACCACGAGGCGGTATAATCCCTGTTTTTATCTTATGCCATTTCACCACGAAGCGGTATAATCCCTGGTTTTATATGATGCCATTTCACCATGAGGTAGTATAATCCCTGTTTTTATCTTGTGCCATTTCACCATGAGGTAGTATAATCCCTGTTTTTATCTTATGCCATTTCACCATGAGGGGGTATAATCCCTGTTTTTATATTATGCCATTTCACCACGAGGCGGTATAATCCCCGTTTTTATCTTATGCCATTTCACCATGAGGGGGTATAATCCCTGTTTTTATATGATGCCATTTCACCACGAAGCGGTATAATCCCTGGTTTTATATGATGCCATTTCACCATGAGGTAGTATAATCCCTGTTTTTATCTTATGCCATTTCACCATGAGGTAGTATAATCCCTGTTTTTATCTTATGCCATTTCACCATGAGGAAGTATAATCCCCGTTTTTATCTTATGCCATTTCACCATGAGGGGGTATAATCCCTGTTTTTATCTCATGCCATTTCACCATATAAAAGCTTGATTTACAAGAAACGTTTTTGTTTATTACTTGCAAAATCGAAGATTTTTCAAGTATATTGGTCGGTTGTGTTTGTGGTTCTGTCTGTCTGTTTGTCTGTTTGTTTGTCACCGGTCTACAGGCCACAATTTTCAACCGATCTTCACGAAACTTCACCAAATGCTAGAGTTGGTCAAAAGCAAGAAGCCTATTGTTTTTGGGGTCAATAGGTCAAAAGGTCAACATAGGCCAAAGGTCACCAACATTGATAAATTTCTAAAATCCTCAATTTTCATCCAATTGACTTGAAAGTTTAAGAGGACTTGCATATCTGGTCACTGAATTCAACCACCAAGTATTCTTGAGGTCAACATCGGCCAAATGGTCAATATAGGCCAAATTTCTAAAATCCGAAATTTTCATCCAATTGACTTGAAATTTGAAGAGGACTTGCATATCTGGTCACTGAATTCAACCACCAAGTATTCTTGAGGTCAACATAGGCCAAAAGGTCAACATAGGCCAAATTTCTAAAATCCTCAATTTTCATCCAATTGACTTGAAATTTGAAGAGGACTTGCATATCTGGTCACTGAATTCAACAACAAATTATATTTTAGGTGAACATCGGCCAAAAGGTCAACATAGGCCAAAAGGTCAACATAGGCCAAATTTCTAAAATCCTCAATTTTCATCCAATTGACTTGAAATTTGAAGAGGACTTGCATATCTGGTCACTGAATTCAACCACGTATTATATTTTAGGTGAACACAGGCCAAAAGGTCAACATAGGCCAAATTTCTAAAATCACAAATTTTAATTTGATTGACTTGAACTTCTAAGAGGATTTATATATACGGTCACTGAATTCCGCCACCATCTATTTTTGAGGTCAACATAGGCCAAAAGGTCAACATAGGCCAAATTTTTAATATCCTCAATTTTCATCCGATTGACTTGAAAATTGAACAGCATTTGCACATTGAGTCACTAAATAGGGAAACGAACTATTTTTGATGTCAAAAGGTCAAAGGTCAACTCAAGATCAACCTTCCAAAATCATCATTTTTCATCTGAAAAATCGTCACTTTTCATCCTGTTGACCCGAGCTTTGATCAAGATTGTAAATTTTAATCTTCATGAAATGGACAATTTGCTGTATCATTGGAAAACCTTTGGGGGGGGGGGGGGGGGCGGATTTTGCAAGTATCGTGCTACGCATGACATCTTCTTGTTTGATTGTTTGTTTTATCACAAAAAACTTTATTCAATGTTCTCAGTTGGCAATTTTATTTCATTTCACCAAATTTAAGATTACAGTATAACCAGTGCAAAGAACTCCGAAAGTCTGGTAAATCACTGTGCAGATCAGAAAGCCCATGTTCGACGGCGTGTGTGCCTTCCAGGTCAGCATCCTGGGCTTCCTCACTGAGAACTCCAACAACTTTTCTTCATATTACTTTGACCGCACATACTCAAAGTACACGTATCCTGCAGATCACAGTTTCACCCAGGAGAAGACACTTTGGAAGAGGCTTCACGATGCCGGAGTTCTTCAGCTCTTCACTCGCAGCGATGCCCCAGTGTGGCTTGCAAACCCGTGACTGCTTTCTCTTGCAGAATAAAACATGAAATAATAATGACGAATAAATAATAATGAGAATAAAAATGTGGAACTGTCATTGCTTCAACACCATTAAGATCCCTATTACTTGCAAAATCGAAGATTTTTCAAGTATATTGGTCGGTTGCGTTTGTGGTTCTGTCTGTTTGTCTGTTTGTCACCGGCCTACAGGTCACAATTCTAAACCGATCGTCACGAAACTTTACCAAGTTGTATAGGTCGTCCCAATTGAGAAGCCTATTGATTTTGAGGTCAAAGGTTATCTGGAGGTCAAATTTCTAAAATCGCCATTTTAAATCCGATTGAGTTGAAAATTGAATAGCATTTGTATATCAAGTCACTAAATTGGGAAACCAACTATTTTTTGGGTCAAAAGGTCAAAGGTCAACTGAAGGTCAAATGTTAAAAATCATCAATTTCCATCTAAGAAGCCGTCAATTCTCAACCGATTGACTTGAAAATTGAACAGAATTTGCATATCGGGTCACTAAATAGGGAAACATACTATTTTTGAGGTCAAAAGGTCAAAGGTCAACTCAAGGTCAACCTTTCAAAATCATTTTTCATCTGAAAAATCGTCACTTTTCTTCCTATTGACCCAAGCTTTGATCAAGATTGTCAATTCTAATCTTGATGAAATGGACAATTTGCTGTATCAATGGGAAAACAATTTCTTGGGGAGGGGGAGGGGGCGGATTTTGCAAGTACGTATCCTGCTCCGCATGACGTCTTCTTGTTTTGTTGTTGATCTCATCTTATGATGGACCATTTCACACTCTCCCTATCTTTTAGTCAGATGTTGTAATAAACAAGAGTACTTTCTAAAATCAAATCTCACCCCTCCCCTACAAATCTTCCCCATAACCCCTCCCCTCCAAATCTTCCCCATCACCCATCCCTTTCAAATCCTCCCCCTTTCCCCTCCCCTCCTAATCCTCCCCATCACCCATCCCTTTCAAATCTCCTCCCTTGCCCCCTCCCTCCAAGACTCCCCCTCGCCCCTCCCCTCCTAGACTCCTCCCTCACCCCTCCCCTCCAAATCTCCCCCATATCCCATCCCTTTCAAATCCCTCCCCTTGTCCCTTCCCTCCCAAACTCCCCCCTCGCCCCTCCCCTTCAAATCTCCCCACCCTCATTTCTTCTCAATTTCCCCCCTCTCACTCCCCCTCCTCAAAGCGTCCTCCCCGCTTCTTCCCCCTTCCAACTCTCACCTCCATCTCCCCCAACCTTCTGCCTCGCTCTTCCCCCTCCTCAAATAACACCTCATTGTGCCTCACCCAATCACCATCAAACCTTTTGTCCGCCCCATCCTTCCCTTTCTCTGAGCTATTCTGAAATCTCTGACACACCTTCAACAGCTCTCCCTACCTCTTCCACCTCTTCCACATCTTACCCTGCCCCTCCTCCCCCTTGTTCTGTATCCGATGCTCCCCCTTCCTCTTCATTAACGGTATGGACCTCAAACATCCGGGGCCTTCGTTCAAACTTAACTGATCTCTCCATACAGGTTGCTTCTGTCAAACCAGACCTGATCTGCTTAACAGAAACTTTCCTCCTTCATGATGTCTCTGATTCCTTAGTATCTCTCCCGGGTTACTCCCTCCTCCGGTATGATAGACCTGAGCCTCGTCCTGGAGGTGGGGTTGCTATCTTTATCAAAAACTCTCTTCCTCACTCGCCCTGCACTGTACTCTCTCCACCTCACCCCCAGGAATACCTATGGCTACGGCTTCCCCTTCGCTCCCACCTCTTGTTCATATGTGTGTTGTACCGTCCACCAAACAGTGATGACTCCATCTACATCTCACTGTCTGATAATATGGACCAACTTCTATCTACTCATCCCAACTCTCTCTTCCTCATATGTGGTGATTTCAACTGTCATCATGCCAGTTGGCTGGGTGTGGGTACCTCCCTCACCAGCCATGGCTCCTCAGCAAAGGACTTCTGCGACTCACTGGGACTGACACAATCTGTCAATTTCCCGACCCGGATCTCAGTCAACGGAGCATCTTCTCTTCTGGACTTGGTTATGACTAACTTCCCTGAAAATGTCTGCTGCTCTTCTTCTGCGCCAATCGGATCATCTGATCATGTCCTTGTTAAAGTGCACATCTCTCTGACCATTCTCAGGGAGCCTGCTCAGCGTCGACGAGTCTGGCATTTCACTCAGGCCAACTGGCACGGTCTTCAAGCAGCCATCAATCATCTGGACTGGTCTCCCATCTCTACCACCTCTGACATCAACTCATCCTGGGAATTCTTCCAAATTAAATTGCTCTCCCTCATGCACAGATTTATCCCATCTCATCTTCAGTTGTCATACCCTTCCTCCCGTCCATGGTACACGGAATCTTGTGGTGAGGCTGTTGCCCAGAAACAACTTGCCTTCGTCTCCTGGAAAGCAAATCCAACGGAAGGAAATCTCATTTCCTTTCACAAAGCCCGAAACAAGTGTGTGTCCACCCTCAGGAGAGCCAGGAAACAATATCTCTCCGTTCTCAAGACCGAACTCTCTTATCTGTCTCCCTCTTCCAAATCCTGGTGGCATCTGGTCAAATCCGTTTCTGGTGTTTGTTCCCCCTCCATCTCCTCCCTTACCTCAAATGGCTACACAGCTGACTCCGCACGTGAAAAAGCTGAATGCCTCAAATCTGTGTTTGCCTCTAAATCTTGTGTCCCAAACCCATCCCTCTCTGTACCCACCATACCCAGTCGTACCCAGCTGCTCCTGGACTCCGTGTCCTTTCCTCCTGACAAGGTGGAAAAGTTTCTGTCAACCCTCGACTCTGATTCTGCAACTGGACCCGACGGCATCAGCCCACGGGTCCTAAAATCCTGCTCTGCCGCTCTATCTCACCCTCTCTCTGTTCTCTTCACTCTCTCTTTTGCTCAAGGTCAACTGCCATCTGCTTGGAAATCAGCCAACATCACCGCTTTGCACAAAAAAGGTGCAAAAACAGATCCTAGCAACTACAGACCAATCAGCCTTCTCCCAATTATCAGCAAAGTCATGGATTCCATCATTGCTTCGGATATGAAATCTTTCCTCTTCTCCAATGGCTTGATCTCTGAGCATCAATTTGGTTTCAGACAAGGTCACTCTACTCTGGACATGCTGCTTCTGCTGTCTCAACAATGGATGGAGGTCCTCAATGCCAAACAGGAAATTAGAGCTGTCTCCCTCGACATATCACGTGCCTTCGATACGGTCTGGCACCCCGCTCTGCTCACCAAACTCTCCTCCTTTGGTATCCATGGAAATCTCCACGCATGGCTGGCTGACTTCCTCTCTAGTCGTCGTCAACGTGTGGCCCTGAATGGGGTTCTCTCATCTCCTCTTCCTGTTCAGGCTGGAGTTCCCCAAGGCAGTGTTCTGGGCCCTGTGCTTTTTCTGGTCTTCATCAATGATCTCTCTGACTCTCTTGAAAATCCTCTCTATCTCTTTGCTGATGACTCCACTCTCTGCCGCTCCATTTCTCTTCCCTCAGATCGGCAGTCTGCAGCCTCCTCACTCTCTGAAGACTTGGACAAAATCACAGACTGGTCAAACAAGTGGAACATGTCTTTCAATCCTGAAAAATCTCACATTCTTACGATGTCTCTCCGAAAAGATCGACTGGACAACCCTCCCATCTACTTTCTCAACAATCCTCTCCAAGAAGTTCTGTCGCTCAAGCTTTTGGGTCTCACTATCTGCCATGATCTTTCTTGGGAAAACCACATTTCCAAGCTGGCCTCCAATGCCAGTCGCCGACTGGGCATCCTCCGTCGTGCGAAGTCCTTCCTCGGCACACCTGAGCTCCTCACCACATACAAGGCTTTCATCCGCAGCTCAATGGAATACTGTTCTCCCCTATGGGCCGGTGCTCCTGCCTCCCACCTAGCTCGGCTTCACGCTGTTGAAACCAAAGCTTTCAGAATTATTGGAATCTCCTGCGATGAAGCTATCTCTGAGGGCCTTTCACTCACTCACCGCAGGCAGGTAGGTGGTCTTTCTGTCTTCTACCGACTCCTCTCCGGCCTTGCACCCCCAGCTCTCTCTGTGCTCTGTCCCCCAAATATTCCTACAGGTCGCACAAGATCTGCCAGCAACCCTCTGATGGTTAAACTGCCGAAATCTCGGCTCTCTGCTCACCTTCACTCTTTCATTCCTATTTTCTCCCGCCTCTGGAACAAACTCCCTCACTCCCTTCAATCCCACTCCTCCCTCCAGGTCTTTAAAACAGCTGTTCACCACCATCTCTTATCTTCCCCCATCCAAAACCTTGATCTTTTCCACCCACGCTAATTCACCCCAGATCCACCTTGTTTGAAATTCCAACTCCTTTCCTGGAAGTCCTGACCGTGTCCATATGTTTTATACCTCTCCCACCCCCCCCCCCCCCCTTCGCATGCCCTCCCCCCCACAAAGCCCTCGCCCTCTCTCAGATCTCTCGATGTCTCCATGTCTCTCCGTCCCTGCTCTCAAATGTTGTGTTTGTGTCCTTCCCCCTCTCTCGCCATCTTGTCTACCGCTCCCGATGTTATATGTTTTTGTGTCGGTTTGTCTTTCTGTGTGATTAATGTTCGCTCTTTCACGAGCCTCGATCTTGTATACAAAAAAAAAAAAAAAAAAAAAAAAAAAAACTACAAGTTTAGAATTATCAGCAAAGCCATCAATCTGGCAGAAACTAGAATATGAATGTGTGAATGTTTTTAATCAACACATAAAAAAGTGTGTCGGATATTGTGAGAGCATAGTTACTGTATGTACATATACTTATATATATATATATATATACTGTATATATATATATATATATATATATATATATATATATATATATATATATATATATATGTGTGTATATATATATAATTATATATATATATATATATATATATATATATAATTATATATATATATATATATATATATATATATATATGTGTGTGTGTGTGTGTGTGTGTGTGTGTGTGTGTGCATATATACAGTATATATATGCAGTCGGGCCCCGCTATTCGCGGGTTCCACGTTTATGTGGTTGATAAAATGCGATCTGTTTCTCTATTCGCGGAGAAGTGTCCCTCAAATTCGCGGTTTTTTATTTATTTGCGGCAGTGTCCCGCAAATTCGTGGTTTTTTTTTCTATTCGCAGCAGTGTCCCGCAAATTCGCGGGGTTTTTTTCTATTCGAGGCAAATTCGTGGCTTTTTTTTCTATTCACGGCAGTGTCCCGCAAATTCGTGGGGTTTTTTTTCTATTCGCGGCAGTATCCCGCAAATTCGTTGTTTTTTTCTATTCGCAGCAGTGTCCCGCAAATTCGTGGTTTTTTTTTCTATTCGCGGCCGTGTCCCGCAAATTAGTGGTTTTTTTCTATTCGCAGCAGTGTCCCGCAAATTCGTGGTTTTTTTCTATTCACAGCAGTGTCCCGCAAATTCGTGTTTTTTTTTCTATTCGCGGCAGTGTCCCGCAAATTCGTGTTTTTTTTTTTCTATTCGCAGCAGTGTCCCGTAAATTCGTGGTTTTTTTTTTCTATTCGCGGCAAATTCGTGGTTTTTTTTTCTATTCGCAGCAGTGTCCTGCAAATTCGTGGTTTTTTTTCTATTCATGGCAGTTTCCAGCAAATTCGTGGTTTTTTTCTATTCACGGCAGTGTTCCGCAAATTCGTGTTTTTTTCTATTCACAGCAGTGTCCCGCAAATTCGTGGTTTTTTTTCTATTCGCGGCAGTTTCCAGCAAATTCGTGATTTTTTTTCTATTTACGGCAGTGTCCCGCAAATTCGTGTTTTTTTTCTATTCGCGGCAGTGTCCCGCAAATTCTTGGTTTTTTTTCTATTCACAGCAGTGTCCCGCAAATTCGTGGTTTTTTTATTCGCGGCAATTTCCAGCAAATTCGTGGTTTTTTTCTATTCACGGCAGTGTCCCGCAAATTCGTGTTTTTTTCTATTCACGGCAGTGTCCCGCAAATTCGTGGTTTTTTTTCTATTCGCGGCAGTTTCCAGCAAATTCGTGGTTTTTTTTATATTCACGGCAGTGTCCCGCAAATTCGTGTTTTTTTTTCTATTCACGGCAGTGTCCCGCAAATTCGTGTTTTTTTTCTATTTGCGGCAGTGTCCCGCAAATTCGTGTTTTTTTTCTATTCACAGCAGTGTCCTGCAAATTCGTGTTTTTTTTTCTATTCGCGACAGTTTCCAGCAAATTCGTGATTTTTTTACTATTCACGGCAGTGTCCCGCAAATTCGTGTTTTTTTTCTATTCGCGGCAGTGTCCCGCAAATTCGTGGTTTTTTTTCTATTCACAGCAGTGTCCCGCAAATTCGTGGTTTTTTTTATTCGCGGCAATTTCCAGCAAATTCGTGGTTTTTTTTCTATTCACGGCAGTGTCCCGCAAATTCGTGTTTTTTTCTATTCGCGGCAGTGTCCCGCAAATTCGTGGTTTTTTTTCTATTCGCGGCAGTTTCCAGCAAATTCGTGGTTTTTTTTATATTCACGGCAGTGTCCCGCAAATTCGTGTTTTTTTTCCTATGCACGGCAGTGTCCCGCAAATTCTTGGTTTTTTTTCTATTCACAGCAGTGTCCCGCAAATTCGTGGTTTTTTTTCTATTCGTGGTAAATTCGTGGTTTTTTGGGGGAGCAATTTTTTTTTCCCACAAGCCGCTAGCTTGACACATTTATCCCAAAGCAGCTGGACATACGCAAAAAACATCTTCTACGAGCCACAAGCATGACCTGTTTTTCCATTTGCTGCCGTGTGCCTCGCGTTTTCATGGCTTTCACGGCCGCAAATGAGTGCACGATTAATTAGTCCCTTGGTGCATGATTTTGCAGCACCATAATTTGGGTGGCCCTCAGAGTTGGAGGAATTCATGGGATTTAAATTCATCACCATCATCATTTGAAAAGTTGCGTGTGTTTGTAAAATATAAATTTGAAATGGTACATGATGGTGTTGTGTTTTTTTTTGCTTTCACGGTACGGTATGGTATGATTATGCACTTTTAATAAACTGTAAGCGCATTCCTTCAATAAATTGGAAATGATACCCGGTGTTGTCGTTTTTTTTTTCTCTGTAAGCATTTTATATGAAACTAATTATGTGCATTTGCAGTCGAAAACATTTAAACTTTAAAAATTTTCCTCTGTGAATCAGGAATCGCCGGGAACCTATAACCTATCCCCCTTTTCCCCATTGAAACAATGCCGCGACATACATTCACGGGACTTTCATCAACTTTCGCGGATTATCGGCGACATTCGCGGGTTTTGTCTTGCCATTTCTGGGACTTTAATCGGCATCTGCAGATTATCGTCGACATTCTCGGGATTTGCCTCACCATTTGTGGATTTTGCCTCGCCATTCGCGGTTTGTTCCTCGATACTTGTGGATTTTCGCGATTCGGGAACTAATCCCCCCTTTCTCCATCCAAACAATTCCCCGCCATTTGTGGTTTCGCAATTCGCGGCATTTTCCAGGAACGTATCCCCCCCCCCCCCCCCGCCCCCGAATAGCGGGGTCCGACTGTACACACACACACACACACACACACACACACACACACATGCACACCACATGTTAAGGATGCAAAAGGTATCATTAAATTAATATTGTTCTTCTTGTTTCTTGCTTATAAGCCTGGTGTTGGCTTAGCGGTTAAGATGTTGGCTTGGGATCCTAGGATCCTGGGTTCGAATCCCAGTCGATTGTTGAATTAACACCGGGGTAGTTGACTCAGCCTGTTATCCTCAGAGGTCGGCAAATTGAGTACCAGTTCACTGGTAATTCTCTGTGTGTTGCAAGAGGCGACTAACAGGGTTGGCGGCAGGAAGGGCATCCGGCCATAAAACATTACTACAAAAAGAATACCACGGTGCAAAAAAAAAGGCCAACCCCTGCTCTGCGGGGAAAAAATGGCCTCAAAAGGTGGTTCTTGTTTCTTGCTTATACATGTTCTTCTTGCGTATTTTTTTGTGACTTATCAAATGTCAGTTTCTCCAATACAATCGAATGAAATGTTAAAATTAAGCCTTCATTTTGTTACCTTGGAGACATGCTGAATGGAGAAGGTGGATCAGACTCGGCAACGGTTGCTCGAGTGAGATGTGCATGGAAGTTTCGGGAACTGAGTGGAGTGCTGATGAGGAGGGGAGTATCGTTGAAGCTGAAGGGAAAGGTGTATGCTGCATGTGTGAGAAGTGTTATGATTTATGGGAGTGAGACATGGGTAATGAACGTAGAGCAGCAACGAAGGCTGGAAAGGGTGGAAATGCGAATGGTTCGACGGATGTGTGGAGTATCGTTGAGAGAGAGGAAGACAAATGATGAATTGCGAAACATGATGGCAATAGAGCCTGTGATTGATGCTGTGAAGAGGAACAGGTTGAGATGGTTTGGTCATGTGTTGAGGAAGGATGAAAGTGACTGGTTGAGAAGAGTGATGGAAATGAATGTAGAAGGAAGTAGAGGACGGGGAAGACCGAGAAAGACTTGGCTAAAGATGGTCGAAGAAGAAATGCGGGCAAGGGGGTTAACAAGGGGAGATGCAGAAAATAGGGCAAAATGGAGAACATGGTCATGGGGACCGCAAGGCTAACCCCCGCTCCTGCAGGGAAAATGGCCTTAAAATGCCTGTTGTTGTTGTTGTATTGCAACTCTGATGGAACATAAGCATATCTGCTTTATAACACTTTTAACTTAAATGGCTTGGGTACAGTATTTCATTCACTCTCTTATTAATATATCGATTTCTTTCATTCTGCACAGTAGTATATCACACACAAAAACCTTTCATTTTTATCTTGCCAATTGCAATAATACTTGTTAATTTGACTAATAAAAATAGGAAAAACATAAACCATGGTCTACAAGCATTGTCCATAAATGCACCCTCATAGACAAGAGAAGTTCAGTTGTTTCCACTGCCTCTTCAAACAAGGAAGTGTGTACGTAGGGTATCATGCACTGGCTGGACACCATGGAGTATTTCTTCATCCCCACTGGAATATACTTCCCAAACAGAAGACAATAAGAAGTTAAAACCAGTGTCCCTCAGTAGGGAAATCTCAGGCGACTCGCCGGATGTCAAACAACACTGATTATCAAAAGGAAAGGTCCTTGACTTGTGGGGCTGAAACAAGGAATATAGTTTGGGCACTATGTGGTGAAAGTCACATGAGAAAGGCTGGGAGAAGGTGTCCACCAGTACTGGGCTTTTGACATGGAGTCATTAACTGGGATTTCAGGTGAAAGGCTGGGAGGTGTCCACCAGTACTGGGCTTTTGACATGGAGTCATTAACTGGGATTTCAGGTGAAAGGCTGGGAGAAGGTGTCCACCAGTAATGGGCTTTTGACATGGAGTCATTAACTGGGATTTCAGGTGAAAGGCTAAATTCTGCATGCTGCATGCCGGACACCATGTGATGTTTCGGCTGGGTGCTAAGTACAGCTCCCGAGGTGCAGACGCAGTGCCCCCTGTCCATGAAGTTGCTGGAAGAGCCTGAATTCTCCAGGCAGCTGGTGCGCCTCTTGCCAGGCGGTGGTGAAGCGTGCACCGCGTCGCGCATAATAGTGGTAGGGCAGAGGGCGCCCGGAGATCGGCTCCCAAGCAAACGGCCAAAACCCATAGAGGGATATCTCATCACAGAGTGCTGATGCGATGCTGTACATCAGCATGCCTGTGCTGAGACGCTTTGGTGCCAACGCCCGTGTCCGCCAAAAGCTGCACATGTGCAACACACACAATTTTAATCTTTACCTGCATAGGATTACTTTTTTTTTTTAATGTATTTACATCAAACTATATGCTTTTATTCACTGAGGATGTGTTTTATTGTCATTATCTTCATTGAGGTGTTAGTCTGATTGACCAGGTAATACTGAAATTTATTAATAATAGTTATTTATGGCTTTAATATGTCTCAAGGTACTTCAAAGGAGAAAAGAATACCAATTAACAGCATGCACTTCCACATGACAAGACTTCTGGAAACTACTAACATAACCATGGCAGAAGGTGACAAAATCAAAACGATACAAAATACAAATGAATAACTAATCGGTGTATAACAAGAATGATTGCACTGTGATCACAACGTGTGACACAAAATATACAGTTTTTGCCTCCTTTGTCCACTCAACTCCCTCATCCTTGCTCTTGATGGTATTATGCAATCCATTTCCGAGGGTCTTCAAAATTTGGTTCAATATCAACTTCGAATCTGACGGACAGCTTGTCTGGTTTCAAGCAACTAGGACACCCACTCTGAACAGGAGCGGCAGGAAGTGTTCCGTTATTATACTCTGGGGGGTATATAGATTAAAGTAGATCTAGGCTCAGGCGTCAAGAACGTCAGAGGTGGAATTCAGTTGCCAAGTTTCCGCCCTCCTGCTCTCTCTGCGGTAATAAACGTTTTGTTCATAAAATCCTGCACATGGTCATCCGAGGTATGGGACTTTGTCATTAAGCGTGACTGAATTGGCTTAAATCTTTAATTAATTTATTAAGAAATTTATTTAATTAATTAATTGACTAATTGGCTTAAAACTGAATTGAATTGAAAATCCAGCAACGGGCCAATTGGGAAATACGCATTTAACGCACATATGGTGCTGTTCAAAAATTAAGTAACGCTATTTTTTTTAAGGAGGCGCTTACGGGCTTGATTAAACCTTACTGGTAATTTAACACTCGACTTCAATAAAGCCAATGGAAATCTGATGCAAGAAAGCCGGACAGTGTATAATCAATCAGCAGAGGCCTATACAGGCCGAATGTGTTAGTCCCACCCAAGGAACAAGATGGCGGCCATATCAATTCATCTCGGCACTATGGTGGGTGTAGACAAGTGACAGATGTGGGTGTGGCCCGGTAGCTGTCCAACCAATGGGTGCATATTTCAAAAATCGACCCACCCATAATGACGTTCATTTAATTGAACAATCACTGGTCGAAAAATTTCACGTGCTTTTGTTTTAGAGTTAAAAAAAAAAAAAGAACCTGCGGTTAAAAAAAAAAGTTCAAGTTGCAAATCCAATAAAGTAGAGGTGGAAGGCAATGCATGCTGGATTGAGTATACCGGGTAATATGGGCAACAAGAGGCCCAGGCCAGGCGAGCTGCACACCAAGCCGTGACTTATTCTCAAGAAAGAAATCAACAAGGGTGCGGGTGATGACTGCCGAGGTGTGGAAGAGGAAGGCTGGAATCCAGAGAACAGCTCCATCCAGCTCCTGTAGTCTGCATCCCACAAAGTACATCAGTAGGAGTGAACAGCATTAACAACACAAATCACCATAAAAGTGACAATACCTTCGGAAGGCACTGTGTATGTGTAAATATGGAAGTAGATGTGCAGACGGAAGGTCCACAATATGGGTGGGTGTTACCTGTTCAGAAAACGTTCCCTGTCATCTGCTGTAAGAAGCCCACCATATCGTCCATCTACTATGCTGGGGTTAAAAGTTGTGAGGCTCGTGCGATTTCCTACATCGTGGACATAACCCGTGGTTGGTGCAAAGTTGCAGCGGATCACAAAGTCAGCAGTGTCAATGCGTTGTCCACATCCGCTTCCTGTCAGGACGCCACCGTTGCCCACAACTGCACACGAGTTAAAATGGCGGCCATGAAATGGCGGTGAAATTGGTAACAGCGAGTGCAGTGCTGCCGAAACTACAAACACGTAGTGCTGTGGCGAGTAGTCGAAGTGCAGCAGTTGCCCAGGAAGGAGGGTGGAACGTGTGAGGGATAACTCTGCAGAAACATCCACGAAGCTTGCCAGCTCTGTGCTGTTGAAGATATTGATGGAGGGAAGGGGCGAATAATTGAGAAAACTTTATGAGGATCTCAGCATAATCTATACCCTTTGTTGCTGTGGTATTATTAACATGTTTCTCTTTGGAGGTTATCTCCATGTGCAAAAGTGGTTGGCACTCAAGTCAGTTTGCTGAGATCACCGAGAGTGACAATAATTGTGCTGAGACGTATTCAGTTACCAAGTTACCAAAAAAGTATTGTGCTGAGACACAATAAGTGTGTATTCATCCTTAAGTAAGCAAGAAAACATAATCTTGTTAATAATGTCTGGACTGACCTCTCTCACCACTTTCCTTTCTCAAAGCCACCCCCTTCCTTACCCAAAAGGCCTCTTTGGAGATCCTGCTCAAAATAGGCAAAATGTCTCAAATCAGTGTTGAGCTTCGAATCTCATGTGTCCAACCACTTTCTAAAATCCAAACTCACCCCTCCACTCCAAATCTTCCCCATCACCCATCCCTTTCAAATCTCCCCCTTGCCCCTTCCCTACTAAACTCCCCCTGCACCCCTCCCCTCCAAGACTCCCCATTGCCCCTCCCCTACTAAACTCCCCCTCACCCTCCCCTCCAAATCTGCCCACCTCCCATCCATTTCAATTCCCCCCCCCCCCTTGCCCCTTCCCTCCTAAACTCCCCCCTAATCCCTCCCCTCATAAACTCCCCCTCGCCCTCCCCTCCAAATCTGCCCACCTCCCATCCATTTCAATTCCCCCCCCCCTTGCCCCTTCCCCCCTAAACTCCCCCCTAATCCCTCCCCTCATAAACTCCCCCTCGCCCCTCCCCTTCAAATCTCCCCACCCTCATTTTTTCTCCATTTCCCCCCTCTCACCCCTCCTCCTCAAAGCGGCCTCCCCGCTTCTTCCCCCTTCCAACTATCACCTCGATCTCCCCCAACCTTCTTCCTCGCTCTGCCCCCCCTCAAGTAACAACTCACTGTGCCTCACCCAAACACCATCAAACCTTTTGTCTGCCCCATCCTTCACTTTCTCCTAGCTATTCTGAAATCTCTGACACACTTTCAACAGCTCTCCCTACCTCTTCATCCTCTTCCACATCTTACCCTACCCCTCCACCCCCACCCCCCCCCCCCCCTGTTCTGTATCCGATGCTCCCCCTGCCTCTTCATTAACGGTATGGACCTCAAACATCTGGGGCCTTTGCTCAAATTTAACATACAGGTTGTCAAATTCTCTCCATACAGATTGCTTCTGACAAACCAGACTTGATCTGCTTAACAGAAACTTTCCTCCTCAATGATGTCTCTGATTCCTTGGTATCCCTCCCAGGTTACTCCCTCCTCCGTTATGATAGACCTGAGCCTCGTCCAGGAGGTGGGGTTGCTATCTTTATCAAAAACTCTCTTCCTCACTCGCCCTGCACTGCACTCTCTCCACCTCACCCCCAGGAATACCTCTGGCTACGGCTTCCCCTTCGCTCCCACCTCTTGTTCATATGTGTGTTGTACCGTCCACCAAACAGTGATGACTCCATCTACATCTCGCTGTCTGATAATATGGACCAACCTCTATCTACTCATCCCAACTCTCTCTTCCTCATATGTGGTGATTTCATGTGTCATCATGCCAGTTGGCTGGGTGTGGGTACCTCCCTCACCAGCCATGGCTCCTCAGCAAAGGATTTCTGCGACTCACTGGGACTGACACAATCTGTCAATTTCCCGACCCGGATCTCAGTCAATGGAGCATCTTCTCTTCTGGACCTGGTTATGACTAACTTCACTGCAAATGTCTGCTACTCTTCTTCTGCTCCAATCGGCTCATCTGATCATGTGCTTGTTAAAGTGGACATCCCTCTGACCATTCTCAGAGAGCCTCCTCAGCATCAACGAGTCTGGCATTTCACTCAGGCCAACTGGCACGGTCTTCAAGCAGCCATCAATCATCTGGACTGGTCTCCCATCTCTACCGCCTCTGACATCAACTCATCCTGGGAATTCTTCCAAAGTAAATTGCTCTCTCTCATGCACAGATTTATCCCATCTCGTCTTCAGTTGTCATACCTTTCCTCCCGTCCATGGTACACAGAATCCTGTGGTGAGGCAGTTGCCCAGAAACAACTTGCCTTCACCTCCTGAAAAGCAAATCCAATGGAAGGAAATCTCATTTCCTTTCACAAAGCCCAAAACAAGTGTGTGTCCACCCTCAGGAGAGCCAGGAAACAATATCTCTCCACTCCAAAGACCGAACTCTCTTATCTGTCTCCCTCTTCCAAATCCTGGTGGCGTCTGGTCAAATCTGTTTCTGGTGTTTGTTCCCCCTCCTTCCCCTCCCTTACCTCAAATGGCTACACAGCTGACTCTGCAAATGAAAAATCTGAATGCCTCAACTCTGTGTTTGCCTCTAAATCTTGTGTCCCAAACCCATCCCTCTCTGTACCCACCATACCCAGTCGTACCCAGATGCCCCTGGACTCTGTGTCCTTTCCTTCTGACAAGGTGGAAAAGTTTCTGTCAACCCTTGACTCTGATTCTGCAACTTGACCTGATGGCATCAGCGCACGGGTCCTAAAATCCTGCTCTGCCGCTCTTTCACTCCCTCTCTCTGTTCTCTTCACCCTTTCTTTTGCTCAAGGTCATCTGCCATCAGCTTGGAAATCAGCCAACATCACTGCTTTACACCAAAAAGGTGCAAAAACGGATACTTGCAACTGCAGACCAATCAGCCTTCTCCCAATTATCAGCAAAGTCATGGAATCCATCATTGCTTCGGATATCAAATCTTTCCTCTTCTCAAATGGCTTGATCTCTGATCATCAATTTGGTTTCAGACCAGGTCACTCTACTCTGGACATGCTGCTTCTGCTGTCTCAACAATGGATGGAGGTCCTCAATGCCAAACAGGAAATTAGAGCTGTCTCCATTGACATATCACGTGCCTTCGATACGGTCTGGCACCCTGATCTGCTCACCAAACTCTCCTCCTATGGTATCCATGGAAATCTCCACGCATGGCTTGCGGACTTCCTCTCTAGTCGTAGTCAACGTGTGGCCCTGAATGGGTTTCTCTCATTTCCCATTCCTGTTCAGGCTGGAGTTTCCCAAGGCAGTGTTCTGGGCCTCTGACACAAAAACCTCTCTATCTCTTTGCTGATGACTCTCTGCCACTCCATTCCTCATCCCTCAGATCGGCAGTCTGCAGCCTCCTCACTCTCTGCAGAATGAATGAATGAATGATCGTTTTAAGTCCATTTTTCCCACGAGAGCAGGGGTTAGCCTTGCGGGCCCCATGACAATCATGGTTCCCTGTTTGAGGCAATGTTTTTACGGCCGGATGCCCTTCCTGGCGCCAACCCTTGGTCGCCTCTTACAATGCGCAGGGATACGGTGTACCTATTCTAAACCGGGGTACACACCAGGATCATTCATCCCAGCAAGCTGGTACTCAATTTGCCGACCTCGGAAGGATGACAGGCTGAGTCAACTCCCCTGGTGTTCATTTAGCGTTCGACCGGGATTCGAACCCAGGATCCTAGGATCCCAAGCCGGCACCCTAACCGCTAAGCCCCTGGACAAAATATTCCCCTGGATAAAATCACAGACTGGTCAAACAAGTGGAACAGGTCTTTCAATCCTGACAAATCTCTCACTCTTACTATGTCTCTCCGAAAAGACCGTCTGGACAACCCTCCCATCTACTTTCTCAACAATCCTCTCCAAGAAGTTCTGTCACTCAAGCTTTTGGATCTCACTATCTGCCATAATCTTTCCTGGGAAAACCACATTTCAAATCTGGCCTCCAAAGCTAGTCGCCGACTGGGCATCCTCAGTCATGCGAAGTCCTTCCTTGGCTCCTCACCACATACAAGGCTTTCATCCGCAGCTCAATGGAATACTGTTCTCCCCTCTGGGCCGGTGCTCCTACCTCACACCTAGCTCGGCTTCACGCTGTTGAAACCAAAGCTTTCAGAATCATTGGAATCTCCCGCAATGAAGCTAACTCCGAGGACCTTTCTCTTACTCATCACAGGCAGGTTGGTGGTCTTTCTGTCTTCTACCGACTCCTCTCCGGCCTTGCTCCCACAGCTCTCTCTGGGCTCTGTTCCCCAAATATTCCGACAGGTCGCACAAGATCTGCCTGCAACCCTCTTATGGTTAAACTGCCAAAATCAAAACTCTCGGCTCACCTTCACTCCTTCATTCCTCTTTTATCCCACCTCTGGAACAAACTCCCTCACTCTTCAATCCCACTCCTCCCTCCATACCTTTAAAACAGCTGTTCACCACCATCTCTTATCTTCCCCCATCCAAAACCTTGATCTTTTCTACCCCCGCTAATTTCACCCCAGATTCACTTTTTTGAAATACCAACTTCCTTCCTGGAAGTCCTTGCAGTGTCCTTGTGTTTTATACTTCTCGCACCCCTCCCCCCCCTTCCCACGCCTCCTCCCCCCAAGCTTTCTCTCTCCCACAGATCTCCCGAAGTCCCTGCTCTCAAATGTTGTGTTTGTGTGTTTCCCCTTCTCTCCCCATCTTGTCTACCGCTCCCCTTGTTATATACTTTGTGTGTCTGTTTGATATTTTTGTGTGATAAATGTTAGCTCTTTCACGAGCCTCGATCCTGTATTCAAAAACAAACAAACAAAAAAAAAACACGATGATATTCTCAAATTGTGAAGTAGTCAATACCAAATTGGCAAATTTTCTGGCATACATGACCTGAAAGTTGACAAGACAATGGTGCCAGTGCTCATACCATTGTGACGCATTCCTATTGCTCTCTGCTCAAAACTAAAATCTGAGCTGGGCCGACGCACCATCTTAGGGGTAACGGTCCTGGGGGATGAACCTATCCAATCCTGGGGGATGAACCTTGATGCTTCAAGAAGCAATGGAACATCTACACGGTGCTGTATGCATCTCAAGATGACATCATCATTCACGGAGAAAATGATCTGGAGGAAGATGGTCGCAACATTGTAAGTTGCTTGTTACAAGTTCTGAACAATCCATGCACACTGCAGAGGCCAATTGATTTTGCTAGCAGGACACTAACTGATACAGAAAGAAGGTGTGCACAAATAGAAAAACAGATGCTCGCAGTCATTTATGGCCTCAAAAAAACTTCACAACTACACTTCTGGGCAACATGTGAACGCAATGACAAACACTCTTGGATTACTGACTTCTTGCACACCCGTAGCCAACGTGTGGCTCTCAATGGAACCCTTTCTTCTCCTCTCCCTGTCAAGGCTGGAGTACCCCCAAGGCAGTGTTCTCAGCCCAATCCTATTCCCGATCTTCATCAATGATCCCTCTGACTCTCTGGTAAATTATCTTGATCTCGTTGCTGATGACTCCGCCATCTGCCGTGACATCCCTCATCCGTCTGATGGACAGGTAGCACGACTCTACTACACGTCTGATAGACTGGTGCCTCTTCCCTCTCCTCAGCCCTTGACAAAATCACAAACTGGTGAAACACATGAAATATGTCTTTCAATCTTGAGAAATCACACACACATTCACTCATTCATTCATTCATTCATTCTCTCTCTCTCTCTCTCTCTCTCTCTGAAAGGACCGAACGCAAACCCTCCCATCTACTTAACCAACAACCGTCTCAAAGGGGTTCAGTCACTCAAACTCTTGGGACTCACTCTCTCTCAGTCATGATTTCTCTTGGACAAACCACATTTCAAAGTTGGCCTCCAAACCAAATGTAAATGACTGGGAATCCTCCATCATGCAAAGTCCTTCCTTGGCACACCTGAGCTCATGTGAACCTACATAAGGCTTCATCTGCAGCTTGATGGAGTACTTCTCTCCCCTCTGGGCTAGCGCTCCCCTACCTCACATCTTACTTAACGGCGTGGAAACCAACGCTTTCAAGATCATTGGAACCTCTCATGATGAAGCTGTGTCAATGGGCCTATCGCTTCACCAATCGTGAAGTGATAGGCCCGTAGACTCAACTTCTGGTTTTGGTCTCTCCGTCTTCTTCCAACTAATTTCTGGTCTTGCACCCTCTGCCCTCTCTGTGCTTTGTCCCCCCCAAGTATCTGTAGGATGCATACAGTCCAGCAGCAACCCTCTCCCTCGTGAAACTGCCCAAATCAAGAATCACTTCTCACATCAACTCATTTATTCCTCTGTTTTCTCACCTGTGGAACTACCTTCCACACTCTCTTCGATGTCATTCTTTCCTCCCGGTATTCAAGACACCTGTTCACCGCCATCCCACGTCATCCCCCACCCAAAGCCATGATCTTTTCTACAACCGATAAACCACCCCCGTCCCTCCCAAAATTTTGCTTATGTCTCCATCTTGTTCACCCCTGTGTTCTCCCTTACCCCTCATCCTTACCTGCATCCCTTGTTTGTCCGTCTCCGTCTACTTTCTCCCTCTGCCCTGCTTTTGGCTTTTCTGCTTTCTCCTGCTGTTCCCTTTGTTATGTTGTGTCCTGATCTGTTCTATGTCCTAACTCTTCCACTTCTTCTCTGGTAGTGGAAGAGTTAGGACACTTCACATTTGTCCGCTCTGATAAGGAAAATATGAGAAAAAAAAGCAGATGTGAGAACCATCTCAATCTTGAGCACACAATATTTTTCCAACAAAATACTAATGTAGAACCCCCATGTGTCACACATCAACCCTGAAATTTGCTTTAACCAAATAGAAAACAATATTTGAAGTTGGACTACTGATCAAAACCCAGTTTTGGGAAAAAAAACTGAAGGATATTCTGAAGATTCCCTTTTATCTACCTAGCTACCCAAAACCTCATGGAACAGCAGGGCTTCCACAATGATGAGAGGCGAAGGAAAAAGTGAAAGATGATTCAAGATGACCTTGTGTTGCACAATTCTGTCTGATTAGAATCGATATTTGTGGAATGCAGTGTGAGAGGGGGAAGATGGGCTGGGATGAGAGAGGGCGGAGGGAGAATTGGAGTATTTTGGGGAGGCATGCTTGGTTGGCAAGGGGGTGACCGTCACAAAGGTGGCTTACCGTTGATGCTGGACAGCCGCAGGATTCAGAGTCCAATGCTTTAGCTCCTGCAAGTTTAGCCTTAGCCGGTGGGTGTTTGAATTCTTCCTGGGGTGTGGAAGGAGGCAAACCAGCCCACATGGTCAGGAACTGTAATTAAATCAGATATCCAAAACAGGAGTATCTCTGGGAGAGGTGATCCAATATATATATATACACACTACCGGTCAAAGGTTTTAGAACACCTCAATTTTTCCAGTTTTTATTGAAATTTACGCAGTTTAATGTCCAGTGAATAACCTGAAATGGTACAAAGGGAAGCAACAAACTGCTCGAGGTTAAGAAAAAGTTTAGGTTAGCAAAAACGGGAAAATAATGTAAATTGCACAGTTATATTGTAAAAAAAAGGCCTTCTTCAGGGAACAAGTAATGGGTTAACAACTTACAGCTGTTCTGCAGCAATGTAAGTAAATTAAGCCTTGAAAGTTGATGCAAACAATTCCTATAGGTGTCCCAATCTCTGCCGATTACTTGATTACAAACCCCCTGTCTGTATAAAAGCAGTATTGGAACAGACTGTTATGACACCCTCTGAAGCATTATTTGGACAATATTGCACTACGGGAAGTAGTAAATTGGAAACTGGAGGAAACTCTGACAGGAAGAGGTCTGGCAGACCCAAAGTCACAACAGAATCAGAAGACAAGTTTCTGAGAGTCAACAGCTTGCGTGATAGGCGGCTCACAGGACAACAGCTTCAAGCACAGCTTAACACTGGTCGAAGTAAGCAAGTCTCAGTTTCAACTGTGAAGAGAAGACTTTGAGCTGCAGGTTTGACAGGTCGAGTGGCAGAAAGAAAGCCATTGCTAAGATGGCAAAATAAGAAAAAGAGGCTTGCCTGGGCAATGAAGCACCTCCAGTGGACTACTGAAGACTGGAAGAAGGTCTTATGGACCGATGAATCAAAATTTGAAATCTTTGGTTCATCACGCAGGGTTTTTGTACTCCGTCGAGTCGGCGAAAGGATGGTTCCTCAGTGTGTGACACCAACTGTCAAACATGGAGGAGGAAGCGTGATGGTCTGGGGCTTTTTTGCTGGATCCAGAGTCGGCGACTTGCACAGAGTGACTGGCAACCTGAACCAAAAGGGGTCAGGGGTTCATCCTACAGCAAGATAATGACCCTAAACACACCTCCAGGCTATCTCAAAACTACCTTCGAGGAAAAGAACAAGACGGTAGGCTTCAAATCATGGAATGGCCAGCACAGTCTCCAGACTTAAACGCCATCGAGCTGGTTTGGGATGAACTGGACAGAAGGGTGAAAGCAAAGCAACCTACAAGTGCAACACATTTGTGGGAACTTCTGCAACAGTGTTGGGAAGAACTTCCTGAATAATTTTTGATTTCCATTGCAGAAAGAATGCCACGAGTGTGTTCGGCAGTTATATCTGCAAAAGGTGGCTACTTTGCTGAGTCAAAAATTTAAATTAAATTTTGTTAAACAAAATGATTCTATGATTTCTTTTTGATCTCCAATTGTTTATTTGTTCTATGCTTAATTTCAGAGTACATTGAGACATTAAACTGCGTACATTTTTTTTTTAACTGGAAAAATTGAGGTGTTCCAAAACTTTTGACCAACAACAACAACATGCATTTTAAGGCCATTTTCCCTGCTAGAGCGGGGGTTAGCCTTGCGGTCCCCATGACAATCTTCTCAATTTTGCCCTATTTTCTGCATCTCTCCTTGTTAACCCCCTTGCCCGCATTTCTTCTTCCACCATCTTCAGCCAAGTCTTTCTCGGTCTTCGCCGTCCTTTACTTTCTTCTACATTCATTTCCATCACTCTTCTCAACCAGTCACTTTCATCCTTCCTCAACACATGACCAAACCACCTCAACCTGTTCCTCTTCACAGCATCCATCACAGGCTCTATTCCCATCATCTTTGGCAATTCATCATTTGTCTTCCTCTCTCTCTCTCTCAAGGTCACCCAAAACGTTTGAATTGAACGTCAAATGGAAGCCACGCTCTTAGGGCAGGTACCATTGCTAGTAATCTATCTATAATTCCAGTAATCTCTGTGTGTCTGTGTGTCTGTGTGTTTGTGTGTTTGTGTGTTTGTGTGTTTGTCTGTGACCGCTGTTTCTCGACAACCACGGGTCCGATATACTTGAAACTTGCCAGGTATATTGCTGGGGACCCGAGGATGTGCCTTTTCAAGGTTTCATATTAATCGGACAAGTAGTTACCGAGCTATGGCGATTTCTTTACCAAACTCCGCAAGCCGTTCGCTTTGGACCAAACCATTTCATGTAAATAGAGGGGGGGATTGTCACCGTACTCGCAAGCCGTTCGCTTTGGACCAAACCATTTCATGTAAATAGAGGGGGGGGATTGTCACCGTACTCGCAAGCCGTTCGCTTTGGACCAAACCATTTCATGTAAATAGAGGGGGGGGATTGTCACCGTACTCGCAAGCCGTTCGCTTTGGCTTTGCGAATGGACCAAACCATTTCATGTAAATAGAGGGGGGGGATATAATTTTAGATATCTATCTATAATTCCAGTAATCTCTGTGTGTCTGTGTGTGTGTCTGTGTGTTTGTCTGTGACCGCTGTTTCTCGACAACCACGGGTCCGATATACTTTAAACTTGCCAGGTATATTGCTGGGGACCCGAGGATGTGCCTTTTCAAGGTTTCATATTAATCGGACAAGTAGTTACCGAGCTATGTCCAAAAAACGATTCAACCAATCAGAGAGCAGCGAGCTATCACGTGTGCCGAACGTGGCGAACAGACTCTGCCTCGGACGGCACATTTGAGAGCGTATTCATTTATTTCACGTTGGAAAACTATGTTGCCGTTAAACTATGTTTTAAAACTAATTAAAACTAATTTGCGATTCATTCGCTTTCCTGCGCGTTTGTGCACGCGATGGCGATTTCTTTACCAAACTCCGCAAGCCGTTCGCTTTGGACCAAACCATTTCATGTAAATAGAGGGGGGGGATTGTCACCGTACTCGCAAGCCGTTCGCTTTGGACCAAACCATTTCATGTAAATAGAGGGGGGGGATATAATTTTAGATATATATATAGTACGGGCATGCCCTAGTATATATAGTACGGGCATGCCCTAGTATATATAATGGCGATACAGCAATTTTTACCACTTTGCTTTGAAGAACGGGAATGAAGAGGGAGGAGCGTGTTAATATGTCTGGTTGAAGGCTTTGGGTGGTGAGGGGGCTTGAAGCCAGATTTTAATCTTACAGCCGCCATGTTGGTGCTCGCCGTCACTGCGATGTGAAGCAAAAGACGCATCAGAGCTGTCACGTTCACAATCGCTATGTCATATGTACTCCGGATACGTGTTTCCTTCATTGTAAAAACTACCAAGTCAACAGTTAAAAGGATTTTGAGCCGATAGGGGTTACGGCCTTGGCAAGATCGATGGAGATAGCGATCTGTTAGCTTATACACCGCCCAAATAGCTATGTGGAATTCTCTCATGTACGGATTAAACCCACGTCGTTTGAACTTTGGCAGAGGTCATTATTTACTTTTAATGATGTTTATATATGAATCAAAAAGAAGATAATTGGTTTTGAGTCATCCTTTCCACATATCTTGTGGGATTGTGAGTTGGAGAGACGACCGTGATGGTGGGGAGTGGTTGGCAAATCAAAAAAAAAAAGAAGTACATTCCGGCTTGTCCTCAGTCTCTGACCGATTTTTCATTTGTTTGTCTGTCTGTTTGTTTGTCCGCACAGAAAAAATATGATTTTCTCTGCAACAGTTGGTCCGATTGACCGGAAATTTCCACCATAGATGCAACTCCGCCTTTAGAATTTTTCAATGATAATTATGACATCATAGGTCACGTGGTTCGGCCGCCATCTTGGAAAAACCGAAAACCTTTGCACCTCTATATCACCGAAAACGCTGAATAGAATAAATTGAGACATGGCTCATTGTAAAGAACTCTCCATGCGGAATAAAATATGTTAATGATGATGTCATAGGTGCCTCCATTATGACGTCATAATTCGACAAGTACAAAACTTCATCTGATCAAGATGAAATTTCTTGAGCATAATCTCGGGATAAAATGGAGAAAGAAAAAATGATGACGTCATGGGTCACGTGGTTCGGCCGCCATATTTGTTTTAACACAAAAGCCTTAAAAACCACTGAAAACACATCCTGGCGAGGGTCTGCAATCTCTGATTGCTCTTTCTTGTTCTATAATGTTGTCTGATTGGAAAAGCGAATATTGTGTTTCACATGAAAAGTAGGTGAGCTATCGCCGGGATTCTCTTTAAATGTATTCCTCACCTAATCATCTCTCAATATGGGAAACAGTGTAGTCTCCTGGTGCCGTTGAAACTTCTACAACAGCAATGTCAAACCATGTCTTGCTTAAATTTTTTACGAACCAAGGTAAAACTTTTGTAAAATAATTATATTTCTTTATGAATAAAGTGATATAGTTAGATATAGATTGTGCTTTAACATTTCAATTCTCCACTTAGTGAATGAAGCATGATGTTGGAATTAATTCTTCCCATTCGTGAATTCATCTGTACAATGTTACATACTATGATTCATCTGTACAATGCTTTATATATGACAAATTCTGATTTAGGAAATCTTGCAACATTTTAAACACGTGTGTGTGTGTGTGTGTGTGTGTGTGTGTGTGTGTGTGTGTGTATGTATGTATGAATACATATATATATATATATATATATATATATATATATATATATATACGTATATATATATATATATATATATATATATATATATATATATATGTATATATATATATATATATATATATATATATATATATAGCTATATACAGTATATATATATATATATATATATATATATATATATCTCGCCGCCTGCTACGATTTGGGTGTGGTGTCATGGCGGCTGTGTGCGCTGAGCTGTGAGTACTGTGCTGGCGTCTTTCCTATCCCCATTTCACTCCCTTTGTGTCTTGTACGTGTTTGTGGAGTTTTCCCCGTGGCCGTGGGGGGAGGGGGGGGAAGAGAGACAGAGAGAGAGACAGAGACAGAGACAGAGACAGAGAGAGAGAGAGAGAGAGAGAGAGAGAGAGAGAGAGAGAGAGAGAGAGAGAGAGAGAGAGAGAGAGAGAGAGAGAGAGAGAGAGAGAAAAAAGAAGAAAAAAAAAGCTATTTGGAGGCATTGGCGGGACTCCGACCGAAGAGATCGTCTTGGCGGTTGGAGAAGTTATCGGAATCGAACATGTACGTGCTGCGTCATGTATGAACCAGAAGGTGGTGGTTTTCGTTGCGGATGAGCATCTGGTTCACGATGTCGTGAGTTCCGGGTTAACCACAGAGAGTGGTCACTTTGTTATTGCCTCCCCAATGGATGTGCCTGCAATGAAAATAATCGTTTCAAATTGTCCTCCCTTCGTGTCCAATGAAAAACTTGTGTCGGTTTTGTCTCGATATGGTACAATCGTTTTGAGAATCTCGATGATCCCCCTCGTGTGCCGCCATGAAAAAGCGAAGCACGTGATGAGCTTTCGACGGCAGCTTCACATGGTTCTTCCAGACCGTGGGGATGATACGGGTTTAAGGATTTCATTTAAGATTAAAATTTATGACCGTGATTATCAAATATACGCTTCATCAGCGACCTTAAGGGCATCCGGCCATAACAACATTGCCTCAAACAGGGAACCATGATTGTCATGGGGCCCGCAAGGCTAACCTCCGCTCTAGCGGGGAAAATGGCCTTAAAACGATCATTCATTTTCATTCATTCAGCGACCTTAACATGTTTTCTCTGTGGGGCGTTTGGGCATTTAAAGAGATTTTGTCTGAAAGCTGCTTGTTCAAAGTGTGGGGAATCAGTCCACGTTGATGAAGATTGTAAAACGGTTAACAACCCACTACCTCGTGTGGTGGAGGAGGTGACACCCAGTGTCTCAAATGTTTCCGCTGACACTGTGTCCTCACAGAGTGAGGAGGGTTTTGTGAATGTGGCAAAAAAACGTAGAGCCTCTGCTCCTCGTGGCCCCACTAGTGCCCCCAAAGTTGTTGTACTGGATACGAGTGGTGCAGTCGCTGAGGAACCTCAAGGTAGTGAGAAAAAAGATGGATTACCTTCCAATGATGGAATTTTAATCCAAAGTGCACAAGGTGGTACGGTTCCATCAAATATTTGTACAAATGAAGGGTCTATTATATTATTGATGAGACGTTGGTTGAATGTCAGGAGACATCACCATCATCATCATCACCACCACTGCCTGAGCCTCAACAAAATAGTGCGTTGATCCTTCCCAATGTTCCCACTGCAACAAATGATCAGAATACAGGTTGTGTGGCCCCGATGGAGGTGCCCGACGTAGTTGTACAAGATGGTGGTGTAACAGCCCCATCTCATGTCGAAGTAGACCTCCCCAGGCCCCCCCAGACCCAAGACCGGTCTATAAACGAGTTGGTAAAGGTCCAAACTGAAATTTACGAACCTGGTGGAATGCTATCTGGGCTGTCTGCTTTAGATGATGACATGGAGGTGACTGAGCCGTCACAGTTGTCATCTGAGCAGTTACAAATACCCCCCGAGGTTATTGCGACCCTTCTAAACGAGACATTTCGGCAGCGAAATGTCATGATTCAAAAACATTTTCCTGACTTGCTTTCCTTCATGCAGACTGCAAATTGTACAGTTAGAAATTCTGAAGATTTTGAAATAACAAAAGCACAAATTCAACGACTGAGGAAATTCATTACAAAAGCAAGGTTGGAACTGTCTCAAGAGCAGCTAAACCCCCCCCCCTTGATAAGGCATGAAAAGGAAGGAAGTGCTGTTTGGCACCTTAAACATGAATGGCGGTGGTGCTAACCATTTACGTCAGCTCCAAGTTAAAAACTTATTGTTTCAGAAACATATCGACATATGTTTATTGCAGGAAACACACATAACATAGACTTCACAGCCTGACTGGCTTCGCCTTAATACTGGGCAGTGCTTCTTTAGCAATCTGTCTTCTGTTTCTGTGGGAATTGCTTTCTTGCTTCGTCCTGGGTTTGTTCCTGACTCTTGTAATTTTAATGAAATAGTTACAGGACACTTAGCATCCTTAGAGTTGGTCTATCAAGGTTTTCACCTCACCCTACTCAATGTATATGCTCCGAGTAGCAGCTTGGCTCGTAACGATTTTTTCACACGTCTGGCCAATTACCTTCACACAGTAGCCTTTGATCATTGTATCTGTATAGGAGGAGATTTCAATTGCACCTTAGAACCGAGTTTAGATAGAAATACACCAGAACCACATCCAGAATCTCATAAAGATCTATTGAATTGTTTTTCATCACTTGGTCTACTTGACGCATGGCGTATACAGCACCCTACAACATCTCAGTACACATGGTGTCGTTGTGCTAGTGGGTTAATAACACTTGCAAGGCTTCATAGATGGTATATTAATTCCACTTTTAGAAACGTACTCGTGTCTTGTAATCATTTCCCTTCTACTTTCTCTGATCACCACCTGGTTGTACTTGATCTATCCTTTTCTCAGTCAATTCGTAAAAGTGCGTATTGGACTTTCAATACCAGCCTGTTGGAGGATTGCTGTTTTAAGGATGCTTTTCGTAGTTTTTGGGAAACACTCATCCAAAGAAAACCTTGTTACTCTTCTGTTCAGTTGTGGTGGGATAACGTGAAAGCCCAGATTCACGTCTTTTGTCAATATTTTAAGTCCTTTTCCACAAGCAAGAGTAAGATTGCTGTTTCGCTCTTAGAAACTGAAATTTTACACTTAGAGGAAGACTTGGCTAAGTCTCAAAATGGCAGGAAACCTCAGTTATTATTGGAGAAAAAAGCTTATTTAAGAGAACTGATTCATGAAAAAGTAATGGGGATGTCAGTTAGACTCAGAATCCAAAATGTGAAGTTCTCTGACACCCCAAACAAAAGTTTTTCCCAGTTAGAAGGGGTTAAGAAGTCCCAAAGGCAAATGTTTTCCTTGTTAGATGCTGAGGGGAATATTACACAAAATGAAAGTGATGTTAAGATGCTTGTGAAAAGGTTTTTTTCTGGCTTATTTGCGGAGAAAGCTGTGTGTAAAGATATGGTTGATGATATGACGAATTACCTGCCTTCGTTGAGTTGTGACCAGTGACAAGGTCTTGAAGAGCCATTTACTTTGGAGGAGCTAAGCATAGCTCTGCGTAGCTTTGTACACGGAAAAGCCCCTGGGATTGACGGCCTTCCAGTGGAAGTTTTTGCAGCATTTTGGGACATTTTAGGTCCAGAAGTACTGCTGGTGCTACAAGAAAGCCTACGCTCTGGCATACTACCCCTCAGCTGTAGAAGAGCAGTTGTATGCCTTCTCCAAAAAGGTGGTGATCTCCGTCGGATAGAGAACTGGCGCCCCATCTCATTACTGTGCTCTGACTACAAACTTTTTTCCAAATTGTTGGCCAATCGGCTAAAGGTTGTCATTGGCACTATTGTCCATCCTTATCAGAGTTACAGCATCCCGGGAAGATCAATCTCTGATAATGTCTTTTTAATTAGAGACTTGATTGACTGTGGCCTTAAGGAGGAAGAGGGGGGGTTGGGTTGATTTTCCTAAACATTGAAAAGGCTTTTGATAGCATTGATCACACTTACATGTTCCATGTTCTGCAAAAGTTTGGTTTTGGTGAAAAGTTTATCGGCTTTGTGAAATTGTTATACAACAATATATTTAGTTTGTGCAAAGTAAATAATCGTCTTTGTCCACCCATTCAGGTTCAGAGGGGTGTTCGGCAAGGCTGTCCTTTGTCAGGGTTGCTGTTTAGCCTTTCTCTTGACCCACTACTCAAGTCTGAGAGCCTCTCTTTCCGGCTTTGTGCCTTCTGCAGAAGAGAACCACATCATGGTATCAGCATATGCTGATGATGTCTGTGTAATCATGAAGAATGATAAGGACCTAACCATTCTTGTTGAGTCCTTACACAGGTTTTACCTTGCTTCACGTTTGCGGTGCAATTGGCAAAAGAGCAAAGCTCTGTGGGTCTCCTCAGCTCACGGTACATCCAGTAGGCTTCCCGTCACCCCTCCTCAGTCTCTTCCAAAAGCCATACGTTGGACAAGAGAAGGGGTTAAATACCTAGGTGTTTATCTTGGACCCAATCAGTACTCCCATATTAACTGGGAAGGAGTGGTAGAACAGGCAACCAAGCGGCTCAACAAATGGAAAAGGTTCCTTCCACAAATGTCCTTTAGAGGCCGAATACTGATTATTAACACCTTGGTCGCCTCTGTCCTGTGGCATAAATTTATTTGTTTGCAGCCACCAGAAGGCTTGCTTAAAGCTATTCAACAGGCACTGGTAAATTTATTTTGGGGAGGTTACCACTGGTTGCGGATGGACGTACTTTGCCGCCCCGTGTCTCTTGGTGGCCAAGGGCTCATTGACCTAAAGTGTCGGCTGATGGCCTTTCGGCAGAAGTCAATACAACGTCTGCTCAATGTTGAAAAACTGCCCTGGCGCCCTGTAGCACAACGAATATTGAGGCAAGCCGGAATGCTCGGCTATGGCCTTGAGATATTTTTGATCGAATCCCAAAAAGTTGATGTGTCCCACCTTCCTCTGTTCTACCAGAGCTTGTTGAATGCTTGGCAAGCCGTAGTGGTAAGCCGCCAAAAGGAGTGCTATGAGGTTAAAATGTTTGCGGGAGAACCTCTATTCCTCAACCCACTCTTTCCCCAGGTTCCCAAGAGCCGTTGTTTTGCCCAAAACTTCATTTCAGGTGGCATCAGAAATGTCTGGCATCTTCGTGACTCAGCAAATTGTGGTTGGAGATCTGCCAAGGAAGTCGCTGAGATTACTGGTACCAGATCAATGAGAGCTGCAGGTCAGGTACTTGTAGAAGTCATTCGTACATCCTTTAGACTTGGGTTGCAGTGGAGTACTGGGGTTAAATGGGCATCCCATAATCCTTCGCTTCCTAACTTACTTGTTGCTTTCACGGGTTCTACTTTGTCCCCAGTCAGTACTGGCTCTTGTTTATTTAGTAGTATTGAGAATAAATCTATTTACCAGTTCTGTCTTTCATCGATTAATGTAAACACCTGTGCAGCAGGAGTTATGAGATGGAAAGCTCTTTTACCTGATGCCACCCCTTCTGAGCCTGCATGGAAATCAATGTATGGCACACCTATATCAAAAAGGTCGGGTGATTTACAATGGAGACTGGTTCACGGGGTATTGCCAACAAACACTTTTGTAAACCGTTTGGATGCCATGGTATCGGTGATCTGTCCCTTCTGTAATAATATTGAAGATTTGTTTCATGGGTATGTTGATTGCATACGATTGTGTCCTCTTTTTCTTTTACTGAACAATGTGTTTGGTCAAGTTAATGTTCCTTTTTCTCTCCAGTTGTTTCCTTTTGGACTTGGAGTCACTTCAGCAAAGGAAAAATTGTTAATGTTTTTAAATTATTTATTGTCAGAGGCTAAACTGGCCATCTACTTGTCGAGAAAAGCAAAAACTAAGGGCAAGCCACCCGAGCAATGTAATGTGATCCTGCATTTCCAATCCCTGGTCACAACTCGGTTAAAACTGGAATTTAAGTATTATAGTAGAAATGCAAACATTAAGGATTTTGTTGAGACATGGTGTGGGAAAAATATGCGGGGTAAATGAAAATGTATTAGAGATTTACATGTAGGGGTTTCCTTGTCCTTGCAATCTCTTGTTTTGGAATGTAGTACATTTACATTGATTGTTTCTCCTTTTATTTGACTTTCTATGACTTTGGTTGTATTCTCTTGAAAACTGTTTTTTGGTTTATTCTTGTTGATGCTTGTTTTT
>NC_136265.1:176456583-176644083 GCF_964187855.1 Myxine glutinosa
CCACACACCACACACACACACACACACACACACACACACCCTCCACACATACACACACACACACACACCACACACATATCCATCCCCCCCTCCTCCACATGCACACCCCAACCCTCCACACACACACATATCCACCCCCCCCCCCCCACACCCCACACACACACCCACACACACACATCCCCCCACACATATCCCTACACACACACACACACATCCCCCCCCCACACAGCCACACACACACACACACACATATCCAACCCCCCCTCCTCCACACGCACACCCCCAACCTCCCCCCCCCCCCCACATACATACATATCCCCCCCCCCCCCAACCCACCCACCCACACACACACACACACCCACACACAGACATCCACACACACGCACATCCATACACACACACAAACACACACACATCCCCCCCCCCCCCCCCCACCCCATCCATTTTAAAAAATATTTTCGTTTAATTAACGATATCTGCCACCCGTGGAAGAACGGCCTGCCGTGGCATGACGTCATCCGTGGCCCGTGCCGTATGTCAGCGGAAGAACGAAGTATCCCGTCGATCGAACTTGGTCAAATTTTCATGATCGTCACCAAATTTGTTGTGGTATTTGTTAACTCATCCGAGGCAATACGACAATCGAAATCCGATTTGAAATCGGAGCAAAATGGACGCCGCAAGGTGTGCCTGCACGTGTGGATATTTTACCTGTGGAAGATTCACTTTGGAAATACGCTCCATTTCAAATGTTAGATTTGGATAACTTCGTCATTTTAAATCGGATTTCCACAAAATAAAGGTCACCATTGCTTGCAGATACCTCTCTTTCTCCTTAAAATTGAAGACAGGATGAACTTCAGAGCGAGAAATAAGCCGAGGCGGCGGAGAGTTTTACAATGTTATTTTCCAATGTAAATGACAATATCGTGTAGTTTTACGAAAATTCATCACAATTTGCCCAGATTTGTTGCATTCGAATGTTAACACCCTCTAGCGACTGCCAAATCCGAAGACAATTTAATTTCGAGCTACCCTTAGCCACGGAGGTATATAATAAACCTGGAGAGCCAATGATGGCTGTCGGCTGAAGCTAGCGGAAGTTGCTTGGCGGCCATATTGGGAAGCCGATTGTGTCTGCGTCCGTGTTTGATCTCACAATCAGCTGATCTCACAATTTCTGATTCATTTTGGATGCTTACCGACTGTAAGGAGTCTTATTTGTGAACGCGCTGTTTCAAAATGCCACAGTGTGTTGCATTTGACTGCACAAATACCTCAGGGAAGGCCTCCACATGCACATTTCACAAGTCAGTGACAAACCGCGATCGCGGGTGTTCTGCTTTTTCAGTTTTTGGCGTGGTCACGGTGGTGGGGCTAGGTAATTAAGTTTCAATGAAGTTTGAACACTGTGTTTGAATTTGATGATGTTAGACCACGCGCAGGGTGTGCAATACGACACAGATCTCAAATATAACTGTATTGTGTATTCACTAGGGCTATGTGAGTATGTCAGACTGATGTCTGATTGACTCATTCATTGATTCAGATTGAAGTATCGAGATTGACTCGTCAGCTCGTGATCATTGTCAAGTGATTTAATTTGTGATGAGCTTAACTTAATTGTCCAGTCTACTACTGTCAGGGTTTCCATGCCCTCCTGTGTCACTCGTGAGCAGAAAGAGCAAATGGGGGTTACTTGTGGAAGGTACGAAAGTCCGACACATGGCAAACATTAGCAGATGAAGTTGTATTTAACTATACATATGAAACTCAAAATATTATTTTGATATGGAGTCGTTTTGACTCGGATGTTTTGACTGCCCTCTGAGGTTTTGACCCGCAACCACATTTTGTGACCACAACGTATTTTGTTTCAAGGTTTCCAAAGGATAAGGACTTGTGCTCCCGATGGACATCTGCCCTGAGAAGGGAGTCCTTCTACCCCACCCCAGGCACCACAGTTCTGTGCAGTGATCACTTCAATGAGAGTGACTTCGACAGGACTGGTCAAACCGTCCGACTGAAGCCGAAGTACTCGAAGTACTCGATGCATGTCACATGCTTAAACTTGCAAGAAACTGTCTTGGATCCATGAAAATGATGGAGGATGGCAACAAAAAAGTCATCGCGTGGAAATACATCCAGGCACTCTTTGATCTGCAGAAGAGGGAAGGCTTGCGTCTGGGAAATAAGCTCTCCCGGAAACACATCGAGTGGAAGAGCAATGTCATGAAGGTGGACACAGCTGCTCAGACATTGAGCACTAGTGTGGCAGATGCAATTCGGTTTTGCAGGGACACTTTGCAACTATCAGAATTTCAGGGCAGTGGGGCTACCTGCCAATACATTGAAACATTGGACAAACTGTTTGACATTCTAAATTCTCGCAATCCATTGGCACGAAACTACAAGGCACCACTCATGACATCACGAGAAGGACTTTTCCTGCCATTCCTGGATACTGCCTACAGTTACTTGTCCAACATCAAAAACATGAATGGTCAAGTTATGACCAATACGCGTTTGAAAACCCCCTTCATTGGTTTCATGATCTGCATAGAGAGTGTCACAATTTTGTATTTCACATATGTCAAACCTGCCTCATCTCCCCTGCGATACCTGCTTACGTACAAAATGAGCCAAGACCACATTGAACTTTTCTTTGGAGCGGTCCGCATTGCATGTGGAAGTGGGAATAACCCAACGGCCCGGCAGTTTGTTGCCGCATATAAGCGCCTCTTGATGCGACATGACATCAAGTCGGCAAGTGGGTTGCCCTTTGTCTGATATGGCGAGTTCACCAACACTTCATGTAAATATTTAAACTGTAAAAGATGTGTTGCATGAGATGTCTATATCTCCGCTCCATTATTCATGTAACAATTACCATGTCCTGCTGAACGTTCCATTGCAACATGTAAGTCTTGTATGTTATGAATAGCAAAAACTTCCGAAACCCAAGAATTGTGTGGGTTAACTACATGACAGCGTTTCATGTCATTTATGTGACTGGTTTCTAGCATCTCGGTAATAGAAACATACACATCTTAGTTACAATATAATGACTGAATTAAGTAACATCATATAACATGACAACAAATCAGATCTTTATATTGAGGAACATTATAGAACAAGCCAAAGAATGGCAAACGACGATGTACCTCAATTTTATAGATTTCTAGAAAGCTTTCGACTCCTTGCCCAGAGAATGTCTGGGTCATAATGAAGAAATACAGCATACCTGGAAAATTAGTGAACCTTGTAAAAGCCCTTTACCAAGACTTTCAATGTGCGGTCGTCGACCAAGGTGAAACAACAGCATGGTTCAAGGTGAAGACAGGAGTTAAACAGGGGTGTAACATGTCAGGATTCTTATTCCTACTAGTGGATGATTGGGTCATGAGAAGGACGATAAAGAACACCGAGCGGTAATTTTGGGCACTTTTTTTTCAAACAAGCTCTAAACCATTGGATTCCCCAGGAAAAATGCGTCTAGAACCAACTTCAAACTTAATGAACACCATTTCCTTAAAGAACGGGATTCTGAGCCCGAATATCAGTTCAAATATTAGTATTCTATATTAATTAAATAGTCGGCGGTCCTAAAATTCGCTCCAGCTGCATCATCAGTGCGCCACGCCTTTGCTTTGACAGGCTTACGATCGGCTTCCCAATATGGCCGCCAGACTATTTCCGGTGGCTTCACGGCGGCTAATGCTGCGAGGTGGCCAATTGGCTCTCCATATTATATACCTCCGTGCCCTTAGCTCGTGAGGTGGTTACGTCACATGGCCTGGTCAAAAAAAGTGTTGTGGTTCTTCTTCTTCAGGCAATAACAACTTCTAGTTTCCAGACCGTACATCCAATCATCTTGAGATTTTGCACACTTGTTACTCTTCATGACTTCTGCTAGAGTATGAAGTTTCACGTCGATCAATAAAGCGATTCAAGAGATATCCATTTTTTAAAAAAAATTCGTTTAATTAACGATATCTGCCAAACCACGTGACCTATCGCAAATTCTAAAATGACATTTTAGTAGACTGACATGCTGAACAGATCTGTGAAGTTTCTCCTCGATTGGATCAAAAATGAGGGAGGAGCTACGTTTTAAAGGTTCATGCTTTAAACCGTCATAACTCTGAAACCATGTGTCGGATGACATCGCCCTCGCTGACTTTTGTGTTCGTCATGGGCATGCGATTCTGCTTGCAAAGTTTGGCCTCGATCTGTTCAGCCGTTGCAGAGAAAAAGGGTTTTTCGTGTGTTCACGAAAAACAATATGGCGGCTGAACCACGTGACCTACGACATCATATTTACCATTAAAATATTCTACAGACCGAGTCCCTCCTATGGTGAAAATTTTATCTCAATCGGCCCTATTATTGCAGAGAAAATGTTTTTTAAAGGAAATTAAAACTTAAAATGGCAATAGCACTCACTGTGAGACGTGGCCTGGCAGGACAAAATGGTGTGTTTCTTCTTCTTTCAACAATAAAGACTTATAGCTTCGCGACCGTACATCCAATCATCTTGAAATTTTGCACATTTGTTACTCTTCATGACTTCTACTACAGTATGAAGTTTCACGTCGATCAATAAAGCAATTCAAGAGATATCCATTTAAAAAAAAAAATTTTCGTTTAATTAACGATATCTGCCAAACCACGTGACCTATCGCAAATTCTAAAATGACATTTTAGTAGACTGACATGCTGAACAGATCTGTGAATTTTCTCCTCGATTGGATCAAAAATGAGGGAGGAGCTAGGTTTTGAAGGTTCATGCTTAAAAACGTCATAACTCTGAAACCATGTGTCGGATGATGTCGCGCTCGCTGACTTTTTTGTTCGTCATGAGTATGCGATGCCACTTGCAAAGTTTGGCCTCGATCTGTTCAGCCGTTGCAGAGAAAAAGCGGTTTTTGTGTTTTCACGAAAAACAATATGGCTGCCGAACCACGTGACCTATGACGTCATATTTACGATTAAAATATTCTACAGACCGAGTCCCTCCTATGGTGAAAACTTTATCTCAATCGGCCCTATTATTGCAGAGAAAATGTTTTTTAAAGGAAATTAAAACTGAAAATGGCAATAGCACTGGGAGATGTGGCCTGGGAGGACAAAATGGTGTGTTTCTTCTTCTTTCAACAATAAAGACTTTAGCTTCGCGACCGTACATCCAATCATCTTGAAATTATGCACACTTGTTCCACCCGATGAGAGCTACATTGCATTAAAATTTCAAGTCGATCCATGCAGTGGTTCAAGAGTTACAAGCTTTTTAAAATTTAACTTCCATTATTTATTGCGGCTAAACCATGTGACTTATCAAAACGTCTCAAGTAACGATGAAACATCCCCCCATGTGGAACATTTGTGTAAAGTTTCCACTCGATATCTCCACAAATTATGGAGGTGATTCCATTTCTAGTTTGAAATTTTAAAACGTCATAACTCTGAAACCACGTGTTGGATGACGTTGTGCTCGCTGACTTTTTTGTTCGTCATGGGTATCCGAATATGCATGCCAAGTTTGGGCTCGATCCGTTCAGCCGTTGGAGAAAAAGGGTTTTTTGTGTTTTTTCACGGAAAACAAGATGGCGGCCGAACCATGTGACGTATGACTTCGAAAATTTTCGCATTCTGAGTTTTTTTTAACTAAGCATCTGGGGAAAAAATCTCATTTTCGGGGGAGAAAAACTGTGTTTGACGAATTCTAACCTCTTAACGTTAGCATTTTTGATATACTCAATACACATGTTTTTTGTTCCCATTGCAGAGTTCTTTAGAATGAGCCATTCCTAAAATTTTTCCATTGAGCCGTTTGAGATACAGAGGGGCAAAGTTGAAGGTGTTTTACAAGATGGCGCCCATACCACGTGACCTATGACGTCATCATTAGCATTAAAAAATTCTACGAGCCTAGCCGATCATTTGATGAAAATTTCCTGTCAATCCGACCAGCGGTTGCTGAGAAACTTAATTATGAAGTTTTCGGAGGTGCAAAATAGGGTGGAAGAATAATAATAAGAAAAACTCTAGCAGTAATAATAGGTTTCTCTCCATTTCATGGAGAGTAAACCTAATTAAACAATTTCTGCAAATACCCCAAAACAGCCAACAAAGAAAAAATGAAAATTTCTGTAAAATAACCTAAAACAGCAGAAATAAATGTAAAATTAAACAATATCTTTAAATACCCAAAAACAGCAGACAAAGAAAATAACCTAAAACAGCAGTCATAAAGAAAATAACCTAAAACAGCAGACATAAAGGAAAAAAAATGAAACAATTTATGTAAATAACCTAAAACAGCAGACAAAGAAAAAAAGAAAATTTCTGTAAATAACATAAAACAGCAGACATAAAAATGACATAAAAGAAAAAACAGAAAAAAAAATTTCTGTAAATATAAACTTAAAACAGCAGACGTAAAGAAAAAATTAAACAATTTCTGTAAATAACCTAAAACGGCAGACGTAAAGAAAACCAAGCATCGGTATTTTAATGCTTTAATAGAAACGCAAGAACATATTGTAAAAAAAAAGAAGATATTTCACAAATGAATAATCAACATTGTGCTTCATCCTCCCATACACAACCTCAGGCAGGGAGTCAAAGAAAATAGTGCAAAGCCATGGCTGAATGGCAGAGCGAGCGATACAAAAAAAACGTCATTCCAGTAGTTTTGCTTGGCATCAGGCCAATAAAATGTGGATCTAACAATAACACTCCTTTTGTTTGTACAAGGGTGGGAAGGTCACAGAGGTATACGATTGGCAATGTTCGTTGAGGGAAAGGAATCTGCTGTAACCTACAATTATTCATCATGTTCGTGCTGCTTGGGTCATCGATAAAAAAAAAAAATACACTTTCCTTACATAGTGGAAGAGTTTTGTGACCAAAAATCCAAGTACCATGCAGGTTTTCAAATACTATATTCAAAACACAAAACTAAATGTGAAAACAAAGTATTGCATGTTTAACAAACAATGCACTGAACTTGCAGAGCTACGACACTAACAATGATGGGAGGAAAATGCCAGGCACACAAATAAAAAAAGAAAAGAAAAGGATAAGATGGAAAGTAGATAAACCTAGTGATAAAAAGGTAACAATCAATTTATACGTTGAGAAAAAGTTACTACATTGTGCTCTAACTTTCATGATCCAAACACTCTATTATATGACAGACAAATCAAACCTCCATCATGAAATTAACTAATGCAAATGAAGCGACTATGTCAATCAGCATTGATATATCCATCCATGTGATGCATACATCATATTTAGCACAAAACACGAGAAATATTTACACCTCGTGTGTTAAAACTTTTAAAAGTTTGAAATCACATCAAAAAACATTATCAAGTTTTTCAGATGACAGCTTTTTCCGCTTGTCTTTATTAAGGCCAAGTAAAATAAATTATTAGTTTCTCGTCCCTGCCCACTTCCTTTTTGACAGCCACCTCTTTTTTTATATTCACTATTTTCTCTCCAGATCTAAAGCAAAAAAACAAAAAAAACCAAAACAAATTAATAAAAACGAAACAAATAAAAACGGATTCATTCATCCACATACACTTCCTATTTGGAGGGTGAATGTTTGTGGGTTGGTTTTTCCTCTCCCTCATCAAATTTACAAAAAATGTTGAGCATTTTTTATTGTTATTTTTGTTGCGAGAGTCTGGAACCCAGACCAATGATTATTTTTTCATAAAAATTTTCAATCTCGTCCGTAAGCTTGCTTGCTCATGCCGCACCACACACTCAGTGAATGTGATTTTCCAGACATGTACATGTACGTATGTATCAACGTGTACAGTTAAGTTGGCTAGCTAGTTCTAGCGATAGCACGCGTTATCTATCTCACTAGCTAACTTTCTCTGCAGCTTTAATTGAGTTCCTGACGAAATACAGGTGACCAAGGTCTTAAAATATTCTTCATTTGTGTATGCATCCGAAGGCTGGCAGAAAGATTTTGAAGCAATCGTACGCTCGTACGGTGGTTGATGGAACCCAGACTCTGGCGAGTAAATCGTTATGAGTTACGAGTCTGGGTTCCATTAAACACTGTACGAGAGTACGATGGCTCGTGGGAGTTGTTGTTTGCAGATGATCTGGAGTTGATTGCGGTGAGTATGGATGGACTGAAGGAGAAGATGAACAAGTGGAAGGAATGTATGGAGACAAAAGGTCTGAAGGTGAATGTTTGAAAGACGAAGGTGATGGCAAGTGGTAAAGCATGTGGTCAGGTGGAAAGAACTGGGAAGTGGCCGTGTGCAGGAAGGGTGTCAAAGTGAACTCTATTCAATGTACAATGTGCGCTGAGTGGCTTCATCAAAAATGTAGTGGTCTGAGAGGGTCATTAACCAGTGTGGCAGCTACATTCAAGTGTAAGATGTGCACAGAGGGAGCTGCAGATGGAGGAAATGTTGAGTTGGATCTTGGAGATGGCGTGAAGCTGGAAGGTGTGAAAACATTTTGCTACCTCGGAGACATGCTGAATGGAGAAGGTGGATCAGACTCAGCAAATGGTTGCTGGAGTGTGATGTGCGTGGAAGAAGTTTCGGGAACTGAGTGGTGTGCTGACGAGGAGGGGAGTGTCGTTGAAGCTGAAGGGAAGGTATGTGCTGCATGTGTGAGAAGTGTTATGATTTATGGGAGCGAGACATGGGTAATGAACGTAGATCAGCAACGAAGGCTGGAAAGGGTGGAAATGCGAATGGTTCGGTGGATGTGCGGAGTATCATTGAGAGAGAGGAAGACAAATGATTAATTGCGAAAGATGATGGGAATATAGCCTGTGATTGATGCTGTGAAGAGCAACAAGTTGAGATGGTTTGGTCATGTGCTGAGGAAGGATGAAAGTGACTGGTTGAGAAGAGTGATGGAAATTAATGTAGAAGGAAGTAGAGGACGGGGAAGACCGAGAAAGACGGCTAAAGGTGGTGGAAGAAGAAATGCGGGCAAGGGGGTTAACAAGGGGAGATGCAGAAAATAGGGCAAAATGGAGAAGATAGTCATGGGGACAGCAAGGCTAACCCACGCTCTAGCAGGGAAAATGGCCTTAAAATGCCTGTTGTTGTTGTTGTTGTTGTATGGGATGTGTGTTGGTGGTCGTGCTAGTCTTTGATCTGGTAGACTTCATCATGTGGCGACCATCTTTGGAAAAACATAAAAAATCTGGAAAATAATGAATAGTAAGGCATCCCTCCTCCATTTTTTGAAAAGCCCGGAAGAGAAACTAATAATTTATTTTACTTGGCCTTACATGTGCCTGAAAGGTTGAGTACAATTATCAGTGTTTCTGGCTACCTGCTGAAGACCACAAGATGATAGTGCATTTGCTTCTGAGCTGTTTGGATTATTGGCCCAACTGTCAAGCTGTCAGATTATTCCATCGCAGGCGGATCGTTGCATCGATGCTTGTGCCATCCCTCAGGCAGAACGGTAAGGTGGGAGCTTGTATGCTCATATTGCATGCCGCTTGTCCTTAAATATCCCACGGTATATTTTGCAAGAGTAAGCCATGCCAAACAACAAATTCATGCCATCATGTGCAGTGTCACTGCAATAGCAGCACAGCCATGCCTCTGTAATGATGCAACCAGTGGTGAGCCAAATTTGTAATCGATTCCTAGCCCAGTAAACAACAGCAGACGACAAAAACATGCCATCAACTGCTGTCTCACAAAGACCGAAAGATTATCGTGTACAGAAACAAGGAAGGAATACCGAAATTGCTCCTTTCACGTTATAGATTTCCTTCCAACATGCTCATTTTCTATCATAGCAGGAAGCTTCCCAGCAACATGTCAAAATTCCATGAAAGGACCTTTAAATCCAAGCAAGTAACAATGAGTAATAGCTGATTATTATTTCAACCTGCCGGGTTGACATTTCCTGCATCATGAAATCAAAGGAGGTCTGGACTCAATTTCCAAATACGCAACAAGAAATGTGTTGAAACTTGGTAGTTATACTCGGTGGAGTGCATCGGAATGTTCTACTAATTTGGGATGGCCACCTCAAACTTCAAGATGTCCCTTTCTCCTCCATTGCCTAGTATTTCAAATAAACCTTCTTGTCTGCAGCTAAAATCTACAGTGGTACATACCCTGAAGCTGTTGTGCCGCACTTCCAAAGGTATTTTGAATTAGTGCAAAATCCCTCCAAATTTGATCGGAGAGCTTTACAAGTGGGTCGCAGCTTCTCCTTTGTTCCCATTACTGTGCAGGCTCAACCTCAAATAAAAACTGCTGTTCTCAGTCAGGAATTAACTTGGGCACGATTGCTGCTCAAATCAAAATTATATTTAACATGACAGTGTTTTCACATCATTCTGAAAAAACAAAACGAAAATAAAACGAAATCTCTCTGAACTCTTCCTCACATTGTCCAGTCAAGTTACATTCAATAGTCTTCACCACCTGTTCATCCATCATCATCATCGTCATCATCGTCATCATCATCATGTGGTTTCACAATCCGGCACTTTCTTTTCCAACCCCCCAATGATAAGCATATATGTCTCCTACGAGCCAATCAAAAAATAACCCACGCCCTAACCCCCATCCCCTCAACCCCCGTTTGACTTACTCCCTTTAATTTCCAAGTTGGCTTCCGATTCCTCCAAAAAAGGTTCCTCGTGGATGTCCAAGTAATCGACTTGGTGCATGAGGGACACGCACACCAAGTCGTTCCCCAGCCCGCACCATCCGCACCGCACCTGCTGTGCAGCTGGCCAGCCTGAGATCCGAGGTAGTGTCGAGGCCACTAGTCCCTCGACGGCGCTCACGGCTGATGGTGCACTGTGCAAAAGCATCTCGTCCGTTCATAACCAATTGGTGCCCTGATACATCCACATAGTCCTGGTAATAAACCTGATGGAAAAAAGGATAATATAAAAGACAATGCCGATCAATAATATCTATTCAATAATGGGGATGGAACCATTCAATGCATTGCCATCCCTGGACTATCGTGAGCATATCAAACCACAGCCATGAGTAATTTATTCTTTCGTTTCATTTCCTCCCTGCCAGATTGTACAAGGATATACAAGGATATACAAGGAACTTGGATGCAGGAAAAGCCCATTTGACCCATCATGCAGCACGACATCAACAGCACAGTCATTAAATATATCAGTTATTTCATTGTGGGGTGAATTTTGGAGACGTGGCATCACCAGAGTTGGTGGATTCTGACCTTTTTTGTATACATAGTCGATGCTCGTGTAAGAGCTAGCACACTGAATGGATCAGTAACTGACAAAACACAGAACACACATGCGTAGGGAAGAAAACTTCGAGGAGGAAAAACTTGAAAATGAGGAGGAGGGGTTGGGGTGGGATTAACGAGAGCAGAAAAGATCATGGATTTGGACTGGGGACGATCTGAGATGGCGGTGAACAGCCGTCAAGAAGACCTAGGGTCAGAGAGGGAGGAATTAGATTAAAGAGGATGTGGAAGTCGATTACACAGGCAGGAAAAAAAAAGAGGAATAAATGGGTGGAGGTGAGCAGTGATCCTGTGTGAGTGTGGTGGACTGTGTGAGTGGGGCTGGGGGGGCAAGAGGGGGAGGGGGAAAGGGGATCGGAAAGAGTAGAGGGTGCAAGACCAGAAAGGAGAGACAGAGAGACCACCGACCTGTCTGTGTCGGCAAGGTGATAAGCACAAAGACTCGGGTTCAGTGCAGGAGATTCTAATGATCTTGAAGGCCTTCATTTCCATGGCGTCAAGCAGAGCAAGATGTGAGGCAGGGGAGCCAGCCCAGAGGGGGGAGCAGTACTCCATTCAGCTATGGATGAAGGTCTTGCATGCGAGTAGGAGTTCAGGTGTGCCAAGGAAGGACTTTGTGCAACAGAGGATGCACAGCCGGTGGCGGCTGGTTGGCCTTTGGAGGCCAACTTTGGAATGTGGTTTGCCCAAGAAAGATCATCGCTGATCGTGAGACCCACGAGTTTGAATGACTGCACCTCCTCAAGAGGATTGTTAAAGTAGATGTGGGGAGGGGAGAGTTGCCAGATGGTCCTTTTGGAGAGAGATCGTGAGAATGTGAGATTTGTCAAGATTGAAAGATATATTCCAAGTGTTTAACCATCTTGTGATTTTGTCAAGGTTTGAAGAGAGAGAAGAGGCTGCAGCCTGTCTGGCTGAAAGACGATGGATGTCATGGCAAGGGTGGAGTCATCAGCAAAGCAATAAAGAGGATTTTCCAGAGAGTCAGAGATCATTAATGAAGATCAGGAATAGGACGGGGCCCAGAATGATGTCGAGTCTCCTCGGGCAATGATGATGATGATGATGATAATGATGATGATGTCGAGTCTCCTCGGCAATGATGGCATTGCCTTTCTATGGCTGGTACACACGGGTAAGTGTGTGGTATAGACAGGGGGGTCGCCACTCATCTCCGTCTCCCTGCTGGCCATTGGGGAATTCACCCTCTTCCACCCGTGCTGTTGGGATCGACTGGACTCTCATTCACCAGATGTGCAGAGCCATCTGCCATTTAAATCGCATGGCTGCGAACCGTTACCCTGGTAAGGGGAGCTGACAGGTACTACACCTTGCCCACAGGTGACCTGGGGTTATGCAAGGCAGGGGCATCCAACTCCCTGAGGTATCAAAAGACACCCGCAAACCCATATGGAAAATACTGCCTTGCGACACTCCAGCCTTGACAGGGAGAGGAGATGAAAGGATTCCATTGAGAGCCACACTTTGGCTACGAGAGTAGAGGAAGTCAGTAATCCATGTGTGGAGTTGGCCTTGGATTCCATGGGCAGAGTTTGGAGAGAAAGGCAGGATAACAGACTGTATCAAAAGCATGAGATATGTCCAGAGAGACTGCCCTGATATCATATCTGAGATTGAGGGCCTCCATGAATTGTTGGGTGAGCAGAAGCAACATGTCCAAGGTGGAGTGACCAGGTCTGAAACCAAATTGGTTATATGAGATGAGGTTGTTCGAGAAAAGGAAGGATTAAGAAATAAAAATATATATTAAAAAATAAAAAGAATGAAAAAATATATATATGAAGAAAATTAAAAAGAACGAGCATAGACCAGAGACAGACGTAACTAGGTTTTATAGGAGGGAGACAAGTTTGAAAGTTTATTCTTGATGTTGAACAGATGTTTTTTTCTGGCTCTCTAGAGAGTTTGAAGAAACTACACACTTGTTCACTACACACTACACTACACTACAACAGCTCTACACACTTGTTGTGGACTTTTTGGAATGACCTAAGATTGCCTTCGGTAGGATTAGCCTTCCAGGTAGAGTAGGCAAGCTATTCCAGAGCAAATGCCTCACCACAGGATTCAGTGTGCCATGGATGGGAAGAAGGGAAGGATAATTGAAGACGAGATGGGATAAATCTGTGCATGAGGAAAAGCTGGATTCTGTGAAAGAATTCCCAGGCTGAGTTACATCACGGGCAGTAGATATGGGAAACCAGTCCTGAAGAGAGATGGCTGCTTGCAGTCCCTGCCAATCTGCTGGAGTGAAATGCCAGAATTACCGGAGTTGAGGCCGCTCTTTGAGAATAGCCAGAGAGATGTTGATTCGCACAAGCATATGATCAGATTAACCAATTTTTAGCAGAGAAAGAGCAGGAGACATTTGCAGGTAAGTTAGTCATCACCAAGTCAACAAGGGAGGATTTGCCATTTGAAGAAATCCGGGTTGGAAAGTTCACAAATTGAGTCAGTCCCATGGAGTCACAGTAGTCCTTTGCTGAAGTGCCATGGCCAGTGAAGGAAGTATCAACACCCACCCAAGTTGCATGAGGACAATGGAAATTGCCACATATGAGGAAGAGAGTGTCGGGATGAGTGGTTAAGGTTTGTACATATATATATACACAGACAGAGAGAGAGAGAGAGAGAGAGAGAGAGACAGAGAGACAGAGAGACAGAGAGACAGAGAGACAGAGAGACAGAGAGACAGAGAGAGAGAGAGAGAGAGAGAGAGAGAGAGAGAGAGAGAGATGTAGATGGAGTCGTCACTGTTTGGAGGATGGTACAACACAGACGAACAAGAGTTGGGAGCAGAGGGGAGGGCGCAGCGAGATACTTATGGGGGTTGGGAGGTGTAAGGTCAGCACAAGAGCAGTGGGAAATCGAGTTCTTGATGTAAAGGGCAATTCCACCGGTGGCCGGGGAGTGGTTCAGGCCTATCAAATCGGAGGAGAAAGTAACTGGAAAGACATACTGCCTTGATTATAGACAAGATTATAGACATTATATATATATATATATATATAAATATATATATATATATATATAGATTATAGACAAGATTATAGACATACAGACATAAAGACATACACAAAACACAAATACGTCAGGGAAGTCCTGTGGGAGGAAGGATTCTGTTAAACAGATGAGGTCTGGTTTATCAGCAGTGTCCTGGATTGAGATATCTGTCAGGCCTTGTTAACAGCGAGCTGTTAAGGCCTTGACAATACGAAACGGACAGCACAAAACAATGAACGAATTGACATGGAATATTGGAATGGCATGAACCAGCAACAAATTGACTAATGACAAACACAAAACAGTACGAATCCGGTTCGGAAAACTCAGCTTTAGTGAGGTGAAAACGAGCAGCTGCAGAATTAACCTCACATAAGGATGTTGAGCCATAAGAACCTCCAAAGCATTTTCATGCATAGCTTTTATTTTTATTTTTTGGGGAAGGGGAGGGGGTTGGAGGATGATGAATTAATGAACAGTGACAGCACATTTCTTTGCAGTTTTCGATGAGGGTCTGCCACAGACATCACAACCACCACACATGCATACAATCACACATTCATACCATGATACACTCAAGCTTTTGAACATTAGACCCTTGGCAGAGACAGACAGCAGAGAAAGTAAGGCCTCCATTGAAGCCGAGCTACATGGTATGGTATAGACACACATCAGAGAGCTGGGCCTTGGACTAGCTCACACCTTGCCTTTCCCTTCCTTCCTCCTTTGTGGTGATTTTAAACTGCTAACATGCTGAACGGCTGGGTATGGGTTCTGTTAACCCCAAGCATCGCATAGCAGTTCCAAGCACCTTCTGTGAAGGTACCTTCATCTGCATCTTCATATTTTCAAAATATATTTTCATCTTCTACCTCCATATTTCAATCTTCATATTGCTTCTGCCGTATATCACAGAAGGAGGTAGCAGCACTATCTCCATCTGTTATCCCCAAGCACCTGCTGCAATGCAGCAGATCTCACCCGATCAGTCAGCCTTCCCACTCTTTCCCCTCTCCCGCAGTCTCACCAATAGGTTCACTCATGTCTCCCGCCTGATTGAGCAATTTCGAATATTCCTGGTAACATATCCTGTACCTCATCGGCTCCTCTCAACTCATGTGTCCATTTCATTAACAACCTCTCAAGTCGTGTGTCCAATTCAACAATACAGACCAGCCTGGTCTATGATCTGCTATCTCTTACAAATATTGGTCTTCCATCTCCTCAACTCCAGATATTGAGTACCTTTAACTCATTGCTTGGAATTACCACCCTATCAGCAAATATCTGTCTGTGTGAGAGAATACTCATCCACCTCAAAAGACTGTTCAAGTCCAGCTGCAACTCTCGGAGTGGCTAATCACTCAAATCCTGGAATGACATACTGTGTTGCAGATATAAATTGGAACTGAATGCTCACATCTCTGCTGCTTTCTACGTATTCTCTTATGGAACTCTGAGCTCCATGCACTTAATGGAGCAGGCAGACCGTGTGGCATGGCAGTAACAGGGCTTGGGGGCTACCCAACTCTGGCAGGCAATAACTGACTCGAGAGGCATAAAGAACTCACCGCCATCAAAGTCAACCTGTGATGCCCATGCTCTTGGCCAAATGAGCTAGATTTATAACCTGTAACAGCTGCTTTCAGTGTTTTCCACGCTGGATAACAGCACGGCTGGAGTCTTCTCAATGGCGACTATGATTCATACGATCAAAAGTACAAAGACTCAAACTTGCCCCGCATGAGACTCTCCTTTCTCCCTCTCTATGCCTTGCTGGCTGCGACAAAGAAAGGGTGAGCCCAAATATTGGGATCAGCTTGTCTGCAGGTGTTATTGAATGATGTTCAAGTTGGTCACACCACCCACCTGGCAGGAATCAACTCCAGTTTTCTGGCAGGATGAACTCCCTTCAGCCTTATTCCAACGAAAGATTACACACAAGATAGTGAGGAAAACAGAATTGTTTAACGGCAGTCTGCACTCGTCATGTCACCTTCCTTGGGATTTTGTGGCTTTTAATGGAAGTAGCAGTACTATCTATTTCCACCACACACTGAGGTGTTGCCACCGTCCGTCTGCGCTTATCCTGCTTATTTTGCAGCAAACCTCCACTGGAAGCCATTCTACTATTCACAGCTTGCGGACAAGCCTGGTATCAGTGTAAAGCTCTGTCACAGAAAATACTATCCATTACTATCCAAAGCCCCTTATTTTCCTCAAACATCAAATAAGTTGAAATGAGATGTCTGAATGTCTGAGATAAACACTTATCAGATTACTATACCTGAGCATACAGGTAGTACAAGCCTCCCTCCAAGAACTCGACCTCGCCTGATCGCAGGATTCGGAAGATAGATGGGGGTGTCAGTATGGCTGCCTCTCGATCCCAATCACTCAAGAATCCCCCTGGGGCATCTCGTTGGGTAAAGGTGTGGAAACATGGACAGGTTAGAAGAAAAAAGCACAAACTCGAATACCAAGCAAGGAACAGTGGAATGATAGATTGAAAGAATGCTATAATTGTTACAGAATATATGAAACTTACCTGCGTCAACCTGAATGACTGTGTCAATCCCTGGAACATGGAATCCTCTAAGTACCTACAATATGGGATGAGGAAAAAAAAAAAAAGCCAGAGGGAGTAAAACGGAAATTGTAGATCCAGACATGTGGGCATTTTGATTTTCAAATATTAATATATAGTGCAGGACTTACAAAATTACGGCATTTAAACAAGCAAAAAACGAGCTGATGTATAAATACTTCCACGAATGTACTGAACATCTATTGCTGGGTGATATACAAGACAGACCACAATCAGGAGATCATTCAAATGAAGCAGCCGGGCCAGATAATGGTCATACCTGTGCCCATTGTGGTTGTTTACAGCAAGAGTACAAATACCTTCCACAGAAAGAAAAGGCAAGCAGGAGACCGGGCCCAGATCTTGTAAAGTTGCATGACAAAAATTTGTGTGTTCATAACTTTGAATAAAATATTTATTATAGCATATACATGCGTTGGGGGTACTGATGCGACAACTGAGCTCCAAATAATAAAGTACTCAATGGCGGAAAAACTATAATCCAACAAAATTTGGACCGCCGCCATTTTGCATGCCTTCTAGCCATTGTACAAACTAGGGCATGCCCGTACTATATATATGCCCGTACTATATATCTATCTAAAATTATATCCCCCCCCTCTATTTACATGAAATGGTTTGGTCCATTCGCAACGCCAAAGCGAACGGCGAACGGCTTGCGAGTACAGTGACAATCCCCCCCCTCTATTTACATGAAATGGTTTCGTCCATTCGCAACGACCACAGAACCCCCCCCTCTATTTACATGGAATGGTTTGGTCCATTCGCAACGCCGGCACACGCGATCGTTCGCTGCTCTCTGATTGGTTGAATCGTTTTTTGGACATAGCTCGGTAAGTAATTGTCCGATTAATATGAAACCTTGAAAAGGCACATCCTCGGGTCCCCAGAAATATACCTGGCAAGTTAAAAGTATATCGGACCCGTGGTTGTCGAGAAACAGCGGTCACAGACAAACAAACGTACAGACAGACAGACAGAGATTACTGGAATTATAGATAGATGGAGGAGTATCATTCAAATCAGATTAACAGAGTTGCAAAGTTGATTTTCAAAGGTAACTAGAGGGTTCATGGAACACCTTACCATGCTCTGTCTTGAGAAACGAGGACATACATGGGATGTCTGCGAGTGGCATATTTTTTGGTTCTGACAACGTAAAATTCTGTGTGGGAGGAGGTGGGGTGGGGGATGAGTTTGGAAGGAGTCAAATTTGGTTGGTCCTGGGATGCTGGAGAAGTGCAGTGTGAACATCAGTTTGAGGCAGGGAAGCGATCTCAGCCCATTCCTGTTGATCATGGTGATTGAACTCGTAAGCAGAAAGGTAAACATGAAAGGTATTCTGCAGAGCATTTTTGTATGCTTACGATCTGCAGGTTATGGTGGAGAGTGGGCGGGAGATGCAGGAAATACTGGGGGAGTGGAAGGAGGCATTTGAGAAACATGGCCTGAATGAGCATGGAGAAGATGGAGGTGATGTGTATTGGGGAGCAGAGACAAGAAATTAACATCAGGTTAGAGGGGAAGGAGAGCAGGCAAGCAATTAAGTTTAAGTATAAGGGGGGAACAGTGACCGGGATTGGTAAGTCAGAGGGAAAGGTGCAAAGGAGGATTCGGGTGGGTGCGGATGCGTGGAGGAGGGTGTAACAGCAGACAGAAAGATTTCAAGGAGATGGAAATGAAAGATTCTGATATCGTGCAAAACAACGGTCTGTCTATAAGGTCTGGAGATTGTGACACTGACAGAAAAAAAACGGAGGCTGCAGATTTGCGGGAACAACTGGCTCAGGAGGATTACAGGAATGAAGAGGGTGGATAGAAGGAGAATGGATGAACTGAGGGAGGAGATTGGTGCGCAGTTGATCTTGATGGGGACATTGGATAAATGCTGGCTGCAGATCCACCTCTTAACTCACAGTAGTGGCCAAAAATATTGGCACCCTTGCACTGTTATTAAATAACTCACAATTTTCTCTGAAAATACGTTGAAATTGACTAAAGTATTTGGTCTCCACAATTATATATTTCACTGTTAATATTACAGATCCTTTGTTTTTGATTCAGAACTTAATATATCCTTTTAAATCAGAAAATAAAAAGAAATGGCATTGACAAAATTATTGACACCCGAGACTGAATATTTGGTAGCACAGCCTTTGGACAAAATAACTGCAGTCAAGTGCTTCCTATAGCCATGAATGAGCTTCCTACACCTCTCTACTGGCAGTTTGTCCCACTCTTCTTGCACAAACTGCTCCAGTTCTCCCAGATTTGAAGGGTGCCTTCTCCCAGCTGCTCTTTTCAGATTTCCCCACAGGTGTTCAATGGGATTTATATCTGGACTCATTGCTGGCCACTTCAGAACAGTCCAGCGTTTTGTCTTGAACCATTCCTGGGTGCTTTTTGAAGTGTATTTGGGGTCATTATCCTGCTGCAAGACCCATGACCTTCGACGGAGACCCAGCTTTCTGACACTGGGTTCAACATTGCGCTCCAAAATGCCTTGGTAATCTCCTGATTTCATGATGCCGTGCACACATTCAAGGTACCCAGTGCCAGAGGCAGCACAGCAACCCCAAAACATCACTGAACCTCCTCCATGTGTGTTCTTTTATTTGAATGTTTAATTTTGTTTTCTTTAAACATATAATTTTTTTTTGTTTTGTATATAGGATCGAGGCTCGTGAAAGAGCTAACATTTATCACACAAAAAAAATCAAACATACACACAAAACATATAATAAGGGTAGCGGTAGACAAGATGGGGAGAGAAGGGGAAGCACAAACACAACATTTGACAGCAGGGACATCGGGAGATATGTGAGAGGGAGAGGGCTTGGGGGGAGGAGGCATGGGAAGGGTGGGGGGGGGGGGGATCGGAGAAGTATAAAACACAAGGACACTGCAAGGACTTCCAGGAGGAAGTTGGTATTTTAAAAAAGTGGATCTGGGGTGAGATTAGTGGGGGTAGAAAAGATCAAGGTTTTGGATGGGGGAGGATAAGAGATGGTGGTGAACAGATGTTTTAAAGACCTGGGGGGAGGAGTGGGATTGAAGAGAGTGACGGAGTTTGTTCAAGAGGCGGGAGAAAAGAGGAATAAGGAGTGAAGGTGAGCAGAGAGTCTTGATTTTGCCAGTTTAACCATAAGAGGGTTGCAGGCAGATCTTGTGCGACCTGAAGGAATATTTGGGGGACAGAGCCCAGAGAGAGCTGGGGGAGCAAGGCCGAAGAGGAGTCGGTAGAAGACAGAAAGACCACCAACCTGCCTGCGGCGAGTAAGTGGAAGGCCCTCGGAGTTAGCTTCATCGCGAGAGATTCCAATGATTCTGAAAGCTTTGGTTTCAACAGCGTGAAGCCGAGCTAGGTGTGAGGCAGGAGCACCGGCCCAGAGGGGAGAACAGTGTTCCATTGAGCTGCGGATGAAAGCCTTGTATGTGGTGGGGAGCTCAGGTGTGCCAAGGAAGGACATCGCACGACGGAGGATGCACAGTCGGCGACTGGCTTTGGAGGCCAGATTGGAAATGTGGTTTTCCCAGGAAAGATCATGGCAGATAGCGAGACCCTTCCTATAGCCATGAATGATGTGCTTCACATAAAAAGCTCTAATTTGGTCTCATCTGTCTACAGAACGTTCTCCCAGAAGGATTTTGGATTGTTCAGGTGTGTTTTGGAAAACTCCAGTTGGACTTTCTTATGTCGGTCTCTCAGCAGTGGGATCCTCCTGGGTCTCGTACCATAGAACCCCCTTTCGTTGAGTTGGTGACGGATGGTGCGAGTTGAAACTGTCGTACCTTGTGTCTGAAGGTCAGCTTGAATCTGTTTGGCAGTTGATTGAGGTGATTTCTCCACCATTCGAACAATTCTTTGCTGCATACTTCGATCAAGTTTTCTCTTGCGGCCACGTCCAGGGAGGTTGGCTACAGTGCCATGGGCCTTAAACTTCCTGATAACATTGTGTACAGTGGACACAGGCACATCAAGGTTTCTGGAGATGGACTTGTAGCCTTGAGATTATCTGTTTGGCAACAATGTTGTGTCTGACCTCAGACAATTCTCTGGTTTTCTTTTTTTTCTCCATGCTCATTGCGGTACACACAGTGACACAAAACAGCAGAATGACTCCTTTTCTATATTCAAACTGGTTGAATGAGTCATTTTTATATTGCAGGCACCTGCAACTCACCACAGGTGAGTTCAATTCCAAAGTAAAGGAGAATCCGAATTATTTCTAACAACTTCTAAAAGGTGCCAATAATATTGTCCGGAGCATTTTAGTATTTCTGTGTGGAAAAAACTAAGATTTAAGCATTTTTTCAGGTTTTTTTGTTTTGCTGCACTGCAAACCAAAGAAATATATATGCGGATACCAAAATATCTTTTAATTTCAACAATTTTCTGGAAAAAATCGTGCATCTAAAAGGTACCAATAATATTGTGCGGGCTATTTTCGGATTTCTGTGTGGAATAAACTAAGATTTAGTTATTTTTTCAGCTTTTTTTGTTTTGTTCCACTGCAAACCAAAGAAATATATATGTGGATACGAATTTTAATTTTATTTTCCAAAAAATTTCTGGAAGAAATGGCGTCATTATTTGAAAAAAGTGCAAGGGTGACAATATTTTTGGGCATGACTGTATGATGTCCAGCTGTTGAGGAGTGCATAAAATACAGAACACGCATGCAAATTGGCAAGTAGCTTTTGATTATATAAGGTTTTCATACATTATAGTCAGATCACGACATTCTACGTTCCTGGAAAATGCCACAAATGTCAAATCCATGAATGTGGGGGCATTGTTTCAATGGTAAAAGGGGTTGGGGGGGGGGGGGTGTTGGTTCATGACAGTTCTTGATTCGCGGAAAATCCCACGAATGTCGAGGAAAATCTGCGAGTGTCGAAGAAAAACGGTGAATACGCCTGCCCTCAAAAATAATGTCAAATTTCGTGGTTGCACATGTACAGCTCGCTGCTTTATGCGTGATGCGTGAAAGATGCTTTTAGAACTATTATGTGCACAGATGGTGGGAAATGGATTATGCGTGGCTGGAAGTGGTTTTATGCGTGAAGTGTGGAAGATTTTTTTCAAAAGTGTCATGTGTGCGGCTGGTGGGAAATGTTTTTTTTTAGCCTGCAAAAATATGCAAATAGGCTGGACACAGGGCCACAAATGTAGTAAGGAGGTCACATTTTATCAACCACGAATATGTGGAACCCACAAATTTTGGGACTGCAAATGTGAGGATCTGACTGTATAATACTGAAAACTGCTGGGACTTGCAATAATTTCTCCCAGAGGGAGTGGCACTACATGATAAATATTTACATAGGTAATTTGCATTTATCCCGCCCCCTTCTTGACCCTGCCTTCCAAACCCCAGCGACTGAATTATTTTTAATGCTTAAAACCTTCGCAGGCACACCGCAAGTACAACCACACATTTTCAACTCATTCTGTCCAATGGTTTAGGAGTGCATACAAGTCAAACATAAAAACAAATGTCGAGTAGTGTACACGTGCACATGCGCTTAGGTGTGTATACACACACACACCAACACACACACACACACACACACACACACACACACACACACACACACACACACACACACACACACACACACACACACACACACACACAGAGGACGAGGAGGCAGGCCATTTACGACTGTAAAGTCTATTCAAGACATCAACAGTGGGGGATGGCCATTAGGGGAGCTAGATTCATAGACCTGCTGAAGAAGACCAGATTGATCACCAGAGCAGAGGCGGTGCCATCCAACAAATTCAAAAGAGTTACGTCAATGGCACATAGATTCCTAAATAAATAAAAAATAAAAGATATAAATAGTGAAGGCCAGACAGAATATAAGCAGAAATTGATATGAGAAGAATGGGAGCAGAGCGCTCACCAGGGAGTGGACAGATGGATGGTGTAAAAGTGGCCACAGTGGATGGCAGCAATGGATCATAGTGAGGGTCTGCTCGACGAAGCAAGGGTTTGGAATGCAGAGCGCCACTGGGGACCCAGCGTCCAGAGTCACTGGGCACCCAGTGGCGAAGGCAAGGTGAGACAGAGGGGAGGAGAACCAACAAAGCACTCAAGAGATTGGTACCAAAATCATCCCCATTAAAGGAACTCAACATCGTGAACTTTGTAGTCGCACTGCTCATACAAGAAAAAATAACAAGAAAACAACATCACAAGAACATAAAATCAGCCCATGCAGACAGAGACCAGGCAACACCACGGAAACGAGGGCTAGAGGCAAAAAGAGAGCAACATAAAAAGAAACAGGACAAATACAGCAATTTATGAGGGGAAAATAGAAGCCCAAAGCTAATGAGGAGAATCCAAAAAATAAAAAACAAATACAAAATTGGAAATAAAGACAGAGGTAATGGCTGCTGAAAGTAAACTCAAAACAGAGATGATCGCAAGAAAAATATAAAAAACTATGATGAAGTCAACAAAGGGAGAAAGCATAACCATGTTTGAAAATAACCCAAAAAGATTCTACCATGAATTAGGTAAACAAAAGCAAAACATGTCAAATCCCCCTGAGAAAGATAAACTTGAAAATCTATGGAAAGGAATCTATGAATGATCGTTTTAAGGCCATTTTTCCCCGCTAGAGTGGGGGTTGGCCTTGCGGGCCCCATGAACTCATGGGGCCCTGTTTTGAGGCAATGTTTTTTGTTTTTTTTATGGCCGGATGCCCTTCCTGACGCCAACCCTTGGTCGCCTCTTACGATGCGCAGGGATACGGTGTACCTATTCGAAATCGGGGTACACACCGGATCATTCATCCCAGCAAGCTGGTACTCAATTTGCCGACCTCGGAAGGATGACAGGCTGAGTCAACCGCCCTGGTGTTAATTCAGCGATCGACCGGGATTCGAACTCAGGATCCTAGGATCCCAAGCCTGCACCCTAACCGCTAAGCCAACACCAGGCTTGGAAAGGAATCTGTGATGACCCAAAATAAAAAATAACAGAGAGGCGGAATGGATCCAAAACTTGGAAGACAAAAAACACAACATCTAAGGGAAATGCCTGCCACCAGTGCTATTTAATGAAAAAAAAAGAAAACATCAAAGAGCAAAAATGCCAAACTTTAAAAGCCCAGTCCCAGATGGAATTTCAAATTTCTGGTTAAAGCATCTAGATGCTATCCACAATCACTATGCTCAATCATTCAACATCCTTATCCAAGGGGATCAGGAAATGGATGAATGGCTCACAGAAGGTGACACCTTCCTCATCCGAAAATCTGAATAGATCCAAATACCCCACAAATACCGGCCAATAACGTGTCTACCAACGTACAAACTTTCAACAGGAATCCTCACAGAAACAATGTACCACCACCTAACACAACAAGGAGGCCCAGAGGCAGAACAGAAGGGATGCAAGAGAGGATGTTACAGAACAATAGACCACCTACTACTAGACAAGGTCATACTCGAAAATTGCAATACGACAAGAACAAAACTGTCCACAGCATGGATAGACACAGTCAACATTCATGGATGATAAAGTGCATGCAAATGTACAAGATAAATCCCCAAATAATCGAGTTGATTGAGAAAGCCATGGATCTACAGAATACCACAACTAATTCTGCAGAACTCAGAAGAGAGAGAGAGAACACCTTTAGAGGCCATTTTTCCCCGCAAGCGGGGGTTGGCCTTTTTCGAACAGAAAAGAACTGCAGAACTCAGAAGGAAAGATTAAAATACCAAGAGTAAATATATGACGCAGGATCTTCCAAGGAGACCGACCTTTCTCCTCTCCTGTTTTGCCTGGCCTTGAACCCACTAAGTAAACTCATTAACCCTTTGAGTATGGGATTTTTTTTTGATAAAAATACCCCCGGGACGGGATTAATTTGGCATTACAGGAATGCAACCACATACTGACGATCTATTTATAGGTATAGTCGATGACGTGTAGCAACGTTATCTGTACACAAAACTTTTTCGTGGGTTGCGGAACTGGACGTCACCCGTACTCAAAGGGTTAATGAGGAAGGACACAGATACACCCTAACATCCAATAAAATAACGTCCAAAGAAACAGGAAAGGTGACACATCTGCTGTATATGGATGATTTAAAACTTGCACCGAACGACGAAAAATTGGCAGAACTGAAATTAGTGAAATGGTTCTCCACCGACATCCAAATGGAATTTGGCCTAGATAAGTATGCCAAATGCACATTCATGCAAGGTAGACCAACAAAAACGGACAAAAAAATAAATAAATAAAAATAACCCCACCTTGATACAACAATACAGGAGCGAGACAATGAAGCATTTTACAAATACCTTGGAGTGGAAGAAGGCCACTAAATTTGTCATAAAAAATGCGCAGAACAATTACCAAAGAATACCTGCGTAGAAGGAGGCTAATCCTGAAAACATATCTCACCCAAGAAACAAAATCAAAGCCATAAACCAACTAGCAGTAGCAGTGTTCCAGTACAGCTGCGGAATAGTAAACTGGCCACAAGCGGATAACAAAAAACTAAACATCAAAACAAGCAAACTCCTCACTATCCAGAAAATGTTCTACAAATTTCAAGGAGGTGGCGGCCTGATGGAACACAATCAAGTGCACAGAGTGATGACTGTAGGATTAGCAGTGTACGTAAAAAGCTCAACAGACTACCGAATACAATTTGTGTTCAAGCATGAACACAGCAAGCCAGAAAAGGTATCTCTCACTCACCTTGCAAAAACCCTCCAAAACAGGTGCAATTGGAAGACGTCACGCACCAAACCGAAACAGCAATGAATACAGCCCCAACGATTGCAAACAAGACAAAATAAAAATACTAGATGAAATAACAGCAAATATATAGTGATAACTGGGAGAAAGACAAAAGAGCAGGGAAATATAAAAGAGTTGGATAGATTGGGGATAGACAAAGAAGGATCACTGGAATGGCTAAGAAGAGGTCAGCTCAATTGGGATGGATGAATCATTATGAATGCCCAAGATCAAGGACACTACACCAATGGATTTTAAAAGATGGCAGGACAAAGTCAATCAGATAAGTCTAGGTTCTGCAAGGTAGAAACAAAGCAGGAGTCACCTATCCGGATGTAAAAAAAACCTCATGTCAAAGCAGCTGTACACCCAAAGGCACAACAAGGTATGTCGAGTAATCCTCTGGCACATGTGCTGAAATTTCAATATCCCAGTTCCATAAAATTCATGGAAACATGAACCAAAAGCCATCATTGAAAACAGGGACATAATGCTCACGTATGACCTGATGATCCCATCCAGCATGAACATAGAAAACAAAGCACTGTGACCGGACATAACATTCAGGAACAAAAAGGAAAATAAGGCATTGCTAATTGAGGTTTAAGTACCCAGTGATTTTGGTCTTAATGCAGAAATCAAGAAAATGACCAAATACAGTATCAAGACCTCAAGAATGAAGTGAAAAGATTCTGGAAGCCGAGTGCAGAAATTGTACCAGTGATACTTGGAGCAATGGAAATGATAAAGAAGAACCTTATAGAGATCTTAAAAACCATCCCTGGGAACATGACCACAAACGAACTACCGTTTGAGGCTGTATGGGGCTCAGTTACGATCCTGAAAAGAGCCCTTGAAACAAAACTGGGAACAACAAAACTTAACAACTTAGCCCATGAATCACAATCCTTCACCGAAGCGGGGGTGGATACTTCCGAGTCCTGGCAGGACTCCGTTCTACCTTCTAAAATCCAAATTATGGAGATAACAACCAACGACACACATACATGTATAGTATGATTGCTCTCGCACTGCAATTTTATCAATCCTGTTACATCCTGTTAATCTTGTTTTAAGGTAAGCTGGTACTTCATCAAAACCAGAGGAATGAATACAATGATGTGATGAAGACGTTATCGTACTGGAAGGGATGGAGATAGGCCAGGAGGTCCAGGAAGACCTGGGGATCCTGGTGGACCCTGCAGTCCAACAGATCCAATCGGTCCGCTAGGTCCAACAGGTCCAGGAGGACCTGAACATAAGAATACATCGAAAGCACTATTGACAAGGTGGAGAATATTCCCATGCACCATAAGAGTATATGAAGAAAGAATGAAAACAGAAGAATGAAAAAACTGGCTCCGATTTACCTCTTTCCCTTTGCCGTTTTCTTCCCCTTCTTCGCTTTGCATTTCTTCTCACCCTCAACTGCAGATATAACCAGGTGTAAGATAGTGATGTAATTGCAGTTTCAAAATTCAAATTCTCACAGAAACAAATTTATCAAAATTTCTCACCTCATTATATGTTTGTACTGAAAATGATGGCAAGAAACCAGGAAATTGAAGCATAGCTGACGTAGACCTGCTAGAAATTGCAGTCGAATCTGGCAAGATTGTATGCAGTCGAGAATACATCGACAGAGAATGCGATGAGGACAATGAAAGAGTGGGAGAGGGCCGTGGTAGCTTACGAGGATCGGAATATAGAATGTGAGACGCAAGTGGTGGAAGAGGCTGTGTTGAGACAGGCAGAAGGAAGGAAGGAGAAACCTTTGATGGAACATGATGGGCAGAAGGCAAGAGAGAATCAGGGGAATCTGGTGTATATTTAGGGATGTGCGGATCAAGATTCGGTGAGAGGTCGGCATCATTTACAGAGGGTGAGGTGGAGCCAAAAGAATGCAAGACAGGATCAGAAAGCAAGACTGAGACGGGAGATAGTTCAGCAGAGTCAGAAGGGAGGACGTCGAAGTCTGGATTTAGTGGGATGGAATTGCGAAAGGGTTTTGAGGGACTGGAGGTCGGCGGTACAAAATCAGGAGGTGGCTTGTCCGATTCGTGGGAGTTTGAAGGAGAGTTTGGAGGTGGTGGAGCTGAGTCCAGTGGATTGGGATTGCTGGAGAGCAAAGGGGAACGAGAGAGCAGGGAAAGGTGAATGTGGCATTGTCGGCTGTTCTCGTCAATTCGTAAACGCAAGTCGATGTAGGCAACAGCCCAGAGAGCAATCGAGACCAGAAAGGAAGGGGAGAACAGAGGTCGGTGTGTCCATCTGCGTTCCCTGCAAGCAAATGACAGACATTCACATCATATTCTCCTTCTACAAAGGGACCTTTTCATTTCACAGTTACATTTCTCCCGTTCGTTCATATTAACAGAAATATCATTCTTTGCAAACAATAATATTGTCTACAAAGCATTGGTATAAGAAAAAGCAGAGCAACATGATGTGCAAATTATTTATAATTAGATGACGTGTAAACAGTTTCCAAAACTTACACAAACTTTCCAAAAGTTATACAAACTTATATTATATGACATGGTTTCCAAAAGTTATACAAAATTCTATGACGTGCAAAGTTTCCAAAAGTTATACAAACTTTCCAAAAGTTATACAAACTTATATGACGTGCAGTTTCCAAAAGTTATACAAAATTCTATGACGCACAAAGTTTCCAAAAGTTACACAAACTTTCCAAAAGTTATACAAACTTATATGACCTGCAAACAGTTTCCAAAAGTTATACAAACTTATATGATGTGAAAACAGTTTCCAACTCTACATTTTCAAGGTTCGTCACATTCCTAGATTCGCACCTGTCTTGCTGCCCCATGGTCTGCGATTACCTAGCACTTTATAAATATTCTGGGGGAAAAGCAAACCACGACCTTTACATCAACTTAGCTATCACTTAAAACGCTGCAAGTAACGCATCATTCTTCTGATTCCTGTGAGTCTATTACATCGCTCAATTGCAAAAGCATTTGTTTGTTTTCGTTTTTAAAGATTATCAAATTTTGCAAAACTTTTGATGGAAAGAGCAAATGGTCCGCCTGCGAGACGCAAACGCGCCCGCCCTCGTCGCACGATGATGACGTCACTGCTCCCTGGCGTTTGCACTTTTTGGGGGTTTTCTTCTTCTTCTTGCATTTTATTTTCCAACTCAACGATATATGTAACTGCAATAGAAAAATAAATCTTCATTTTTAATCCTCAATTTGTACAAAATGTGATGGTGAAGGAATTATCGGAGAGGGTGAAGCTATATTGTCCACGAGAAGTAGCAATATCTACGCACACGATGCAGACAAACAGTTTCGTCACACTTATACCAAGCACGTGATGATTTCGCAATGACTCAGATCCACATCCACGTCAATTCCTGGTGAGACCAACCCTTCGACATGCTTCCCGCCTTACACTGCATACAACGATTATATACTAATACACCGCCTAAGTATTCTATCTATCTTTCCAATCTGATCTGACGTCACTGATCAAGTTGAAGACGGAAATTGTCAAGATTTTGCTAAAACCAGTAAAAGTACCATCCTTGCAATAGCTTCGAGTCAAACGGCACGCACGACCTCCGAAAACAAAAGCCTTGCTTTTAAAAGCTGATTTTTCTTCTCGATGATGTATTAACACAAACAACAAGCATTTTTCCTATGACGACAACAATGGACTTTGGCCTTCAGGTCAAAGTGCGCGCGTGTGTAATACGTGTGCGTGCTAGCGTAATACGTGTGCGTGCTAGCGTTTTACGTGTGCGTGCTAGCGTAATACGTGTGCGTGCTTGCGTGTTACTTGTAACTGAACACAGCCCTGGGCCTGGATTGACTGACCTTTTCGACACAGCTAGGTGAGTGGACCTCCTGTTTGGAGAGGTTCTCATGAGGGATGCCAATTTCGAAATATCGAAACGTTTTAAGATATTTGAAACAATTGTTTCAAAACAATTCTGGCTCAACATTGGCATCTACTGGCAGAATCTGTAATGCAGCCATTTAATTATAAATGTGTTGAAGTGAATATAAGACATACTTCTAGTGAAGTAAGTATGTTGTCGCGATCCCGGCTGTGAAATGGTTCCCAGCACGGAATACGGACGTTAAGGTCCGGGCTTCAAGTAGTCCACGGAGTGGACAGAGAGAACTCAATAAACACAATTGTGTTTTAATCGGCCTTCTAGGGGTAAGGCACGATGCTTTATTGGCTCGATCACAAAACCATGAAAGGTAACAAAATGGAATAAACTGCACAAAGCCTGCAGGAACTGTCGGCAACAGACGCTCCAAACAGGACGCAGGTAAGATCACTCGCGGCTCCAATCGACGATCTCCGGGACTCGGAGGGTAGCAGGATGGAATTCACCGCACAAGGCCGGCAGGAACGGTCGGCCAGCAGCTCCAACACGAAGCAGGCAATCACTCGCGGTTCCAATCTACGAGATCCGGGAATCACTCGTTCTCTTCCGGAGTTACTCGCTCGTAAAATACCGAACTGTAATCGACCAGCCCAACTCGGCTGTCGTGAGGATTCAAGGAAAGCCCTTTTGAGATTTCCCACTCGGAGCCTTCGAGCCACGTCCGTTGCACAAGATGGCCACCGCGCTCTCTGACCCTCCACCAATCACGTGCCGAATCGCCTCCCGATCGCGTGAGGCTCCAAGGAGGCCACGTCACGCGGTGGGCGGGGCACCAAATCTGGGTGAGAACAGGTGGTTTCACCGGTGGTTTCTCACAGTCCTCCCCCCCTAAGTAAAAACCCCGTCGAATAGACGGCGTTTTTAAAACCAGTATTTGTAGTAGGTGCAAATCACATGGCAAGATGATGGCGGTAATCGCTAACAGGCAATTAACGCAATTAACAATTATTAACACTTATTAACAACAATAACGCAACAACGCAACAATACAACGCAACGCAATAGCGCAACAATAACGCAATTATTAACGCACAGGCAATTAACAGGCATTAACAGGTTAACAATGAACCAGTTTGGTTTTTTTTTTTTTCACACACAAATTTTAACACCATACACCACATTAATATCTACCCTACAAGAGTTACACTTCACACAAAGCACAATAGAGAGGCAAGGGGGCCAAACTCAAGTTGGGGGAAGCGTTGACAGGAAGGAAACGGGCCGAGACCTAGAGCGGCGGGTACTCCTCCGGTGTCGAGAACAACAGTCATATGCGTAATGACCCCTTTCACCGCACTGGTAACATCGATCGTTCGGGTCGAAAGGCCTGCGGACCAAAGGGCGTCTGAAACGAGGCCGCCGCGACATGCCATTCGACATCTCGACGCACACACGCGATCCGCAAATTAACCTTCCATCAAGGGCTCTGACCGAATCTTCAGCATCTCGTGGCTCTTCAAACTCAACAACTGCAAATCCAGGTGGGTTTCGAGCAACCCATACGTTGCGGAGTGGTCCGTAATGTTCGAAGACCCTCCCTAGCTCGGCTTTCGCTGCTCCATTGCCCAGGTTTCCCACATATACCTTAGCATTAGCGTTCCTGCTGAATCGCGACATGGCGGGAGCGGTCCCTGAGGAGCACGGCACCTGAGGGTGGCTTGACGGGAGGCTCGGGTGGACTTCAGCTGACGCAACGTCACCGTCGGGAACTGGAGTCGAGGCGCTAGGCTCCTCGGGCCAGAGTGAAGATATGTCTGACTCCGCCACTCTCTCCGCCTGTTTACTCTGGGATCTAGTGACCCCCCCACAGGTCAGAGTCAATGACTCCTCCCTGGCCATGGCATCATTGCCAATCAGCAAGGAGACCCCGGGTATCGGGTAGTAGGGTACCACCACACAGGTCACTGGACCCTTAAAAATGTCACTCCGGACCTCGAGGAGGGCAAGGGGATACCGGCCAAGAACCCGGTCAATGCCCCGAAGGAGGGTATACTCGCCGGTATAACGCATCTGAGAGGCCGGAACTACCCCCGCCCGGAGAACACACCGTGTCGCCCCAGTATCCCGAAGGTATTGGGCCTCAAACTTCAGCATCGAATCAGGGCCACCCACTAAGGCTGTCCCTGAATAATCCTGGTACAGTGGATGAATGGAATTAGCCTCGGTGGCAGTGACCTCGGTCACCGATGCCACCGTCGTGTGCGAGGGCCCGGCGGATGAGCTCCACTGATCTCCCTCCGACTTAACAGGAGGGTTGCCTCGGTAGGCCGGACTAGCGGGATTAGAGAAGCAGCGGTTTTCACCGTGCCCCACGCGTTTGCAGAAATCGCACCAGGGCCCTGCCCTGGTCTGCGGCTCGCGACCGCCACCAGTGGAGGGCATCGGAGAACCCCTCCCCTCGATCCAGCCGCCGGGCAGACGGGGGGCGGTCTTGATCGCAGACTCCTCCGTCTTACGACGCGACTGCGTGACTTGCAGCATTTTGCACGCCAAAACATGTTTATCAATAAGGTTGACGCAGTCTGCCAAGGAAACAGTGTCTTTGTCGACAAGAAACAATGCTAAGTCAGGCGGAAGCTGTTGATCGATACGGTAACGCACCAGGAGTTCCGCAACCGCTTGAGGTAACTCAACCTTGCTCCCCTTGAACCATCTCTGCAGCTGTTCCAACAAGGCCCGCGAATGTTCCTCATAGGTTTGACTGGACTCACGAGTCCAGCTGAAAAAATTTCTCCTATAAATACATGCGGACACCGCATAGGCGTTCAAAATCTCGGCCTTCAATGCCCTGTATTTGTTTGCGTCCTCGGTTGCCATCCTCGCATATACCTCCCTCGCCTTCTCAGATAGATGGCTCACAAGATGGCCGACCCACAAGCTCTCATCAATGCCACCGGCAGCCAACAACTTCTCCGCCATCTCCAGATACGCTTCTGGCTTCGTGTCTCCCGTCCAGTCCGGCAAACGAACATGAACAGTTTCCGGGACTCTTGCAGCAGACCCCTCTGCCCGCGGTCGTTCAGTCAACATTCGCAACTCATGCTCTCTGACGCGTTCAGCTTCTGCTGCTGCCGCACGCTCTCTCTCTCTCTCACGCTCTCTCTCTGCTGCTGTCTCTGCTGCCGCATGCGCTCTCTCTGCTGCCGCAGCACGCTCTGCCTCTGCTGCTGCCGCACGCTCTCTCTCTCTCTCACGCTCTCTCTCTGCTGCCGCACGCTCTCTCTCTGCTGCCGCAGCACGCTCTGCCTCTGCCCTGTCATTCTCCCTGTTATACATGTCAAGTTGTTGAACCGGAGTCAGCCCGGTCCAGAAGGGCGAACGCATGCATTTAGTCATGATGGAATCGCTTCCTAACATATCGGGTTTAGTGACTGGGTCAAGGCTGATTGCGTCGCTCGCATCGCCACCCACGCGACTGTCAACATGATCAGGTTGAACTCTCACTTCTCTGGTCGACATAGCTTGGCTACGAGTTATCATAAGACAAGGCACAAAACACAACGCTCAAACACAACGCTCTGTTGGGGAAATACGACACGAACTACACAATATCACCACCGCACATCAAATTGCCAATGAGAAAAATACCACGTACAAATACTCACGTTTTTTTTTTTTTTTTTTGTCGGTTGTTTGGAGGGATCCGAGGCTCACTTATTCTGCAGTGAAGCACCACCCAAGACAGCGTCCTACGGCGAGAAAGTTCCTCCAAGACGGCGTCCGCTGGTGAGAAGATGCAGAGAAGATGCAGATGCCGAATTCCCGTCTCAATTCGAATGTCTCTCACTTGAAAGATCCTAGGACGAGCAACCCATTTGTCGCGATCCCGGCTGTGAAATGGTTCCCAGCACGGAATACGGACGTTAAGGTCCGGGCTTCAAGTAGTCCACGGAGTGGACAGAGAGAACTCAATAAACACAATTGTGTTTTAATCGGCCTTCTAGGGGTAAGGCACGATGCTTTATTGGCTCGATCACAAAACCATGAAAGGTAACAAAATGGAATAAACTGCACAAAGCCTGCAGGAACTGTCGGCAACAGACGCTCCAAACAGGACGCAGGTAAGATCACTCGCGGCTCCAATCGACGATCTCCGGGACTCGGAGGGTAGCAGGATGGAATTCACCGCACAAGGCCGGCAGGAACGGTCGGCCAGCAGCTCCAACACGAAGCAGGCAATCACTCGCGGTTCCAATCTACGAGATCCGGGAATCACTCGTTCTCTTCCGGAGTTACTCGCTCGTAAAATACCGAACTGTAATCGACCAGCCCAACTCGGCTGTCGTGAGGATTCAAGGAAAGCCCTTTTGAGATTTCCCACTCGGAGCCTTCGAGCCGCGTCCGTTGCACAAGATGGCCACCGCGCTCTCTGACCCTCCACCAATCACGTGCCGAATCGCCTCCCGATCGCGTGAGGCTCCAAGGAGGCCACGTCACGCGGTGGGCGGGGCACCAAATCTGGGTGAGAACAGGTGGTTTCACCGGTGGTTTCTCACAATGTTCAGATAAGTGAGACGATGAACATCAAACAACGAACCAACAACTCCATAAACTCGCAACAAACATTTGAACGTTACCGGTCTTTTTAAAAAGGCTTTTGCCGCTCATACGCCAATCAAAACGTCTGAAGCGCGGTGCTACGCACGCGACTTGCCACCAAGGAGGAAGCGGACAACGCAGTTAAACAAAAGTGTCTTTATTGACAAGAGGTCACTGTAGCACTGGCGCGCTCCGGGCTGCGCGCCCAGTGTATATCCTGAGGCCACGCCTACCCCTTGGGCATGGCCGCCGCCCACTTGGTGCGCGGAATGATGTCACCACGCCAGTGGGCTTTCGTGTCCGCCACACGCGCCCCCCCAGAATTCCCGCGCACCTGGAGGGCCAGTTTGCGGGGCAAGCGGATGACCCGGCCGAAGTGCCCTCTGGCGACCAGCGGCGTCCGGGGTGCAGGGATGCCAGCTGGGATGCCCCCGGCTGTACCCGGGATGGGTGCCGGACCGGGGGGCGGCGTGCCGGCGGTGCTGGGCGGTGCCGGGGGTCCGCCCGCCGGGGGGCGGCCCCGACGTGGGGGCCGAGCCACCGGCGGTGGGTGGTCCACGTCGAGGTGGGCCGGATTGAGTCGATCCACCGAGATGCGGTCGGGAGTACCGCCGATGTCCAGGGTGAAGAATTTCACCCTGGTCTCCAGCACGCGGAAAGGCCCGTCGTACGGGGGCCGCAGTGGTGTCCGGTGGGCGTCGTGCCGGACGAAGACATACTCCGCGGCGCGAAGCTCCGGGGCGACGTGCATGGGTGGGTGCCCGTGGTGCGCCGTCGGCACCGGGGCGAACCTCCGGGCGGTCTCCTGCAGCGCGGAGCGCTCCTGCGCCGCAGACCAAGGTGCTGTGGGGTCGGGGAGGAACTCGCCCGGCACCCGCAGTGGTTGTCCAAAGACCAACTCCGCCGCGGATGCGCACAGGTCCTCCTTGGGCGCCGTCCGGAGGCCCAGCAGGACCCAGGGGAGCCTGTCGACCCAGCCGCCGTCGCGGAGGGTGGCCCAGAGCGCGGCCTTCAACGAGCGGTAGAACCGCTCGCACAGGCCGTTAGCCTGGGGGTGGTAGGCCGTGGTGCGGTGCAGCTGGACCCCGAGCCCCCGCGCGACCGCCCCCCAGAGCTCCGAGGTGAACTGGGGGCCACGGTCGGACGAGATGTCCGAGGGGGCACCGAACCGGGCGACCCAGGTGGCGATGAACGCCTGCGCGACGACCGCCGCCGTCGTTGACGCCAAAGGCACGGCCTCCGGCCACCGGGTGGTGCGGTCCATCATGGTCAGGACGTGGGTGAAACCCCGCGAGGGGGGCAGAGGTCCCACCAGGTCCACGTGAACGTGGTCAAACCGACGTTCCAGGCACCGCAAACGGGGCCAATGGGGCCTGGGTGTGTCGGTGCACCTTCGCGTGCTGGCACGCGAGGCACGTCCTGGCCCAGCCACGGACGGCCTTCCGGAGGCCATGCCAGACAAACTTGTCGGCGATCAACCTCTGGGAGGCCCTCGTGCCCGGGTGGGACAGGCCATGGATTGAGTCGAAAATCCGGCGCTGCCAGCCCGCGGGCACGATGGGGCGAGGCCGCCCGAGGGAGACGTCGCACCAGAGGACCGTTCCCGCGCCCTTGAACGGCACCTCGGTGACGCGGAGGCCCGTAACGGCGGTCCGCAAGAACTGGACGTCGGGGTCGGCGGCCTGGTCCGCCGCCATCCGGGCATAGCCGATGCCGAGGTGGACCGCGTGGGCAACGGACCGGGAAAGGCAATCCGCCACCGGGTTGTCCTTCCCCGCGACGTGCCGGATGTCCGTCGTGTATTCGGACACGGCCGAGAAGTGACGCTGCTGCCGGGCCGACCACGGCTCGGCGACCTTGCCCATCGCGAACACCAGTGGCTTGTGGTCGATGAAGGCCGTGAACGCACGGCCCTCGAGCAGATGGCGGAAGTGCCTGACCGCCAGGTGGAGCCCGAGCAACTCGCGGTCGAAGGTACTGTACCGGCGTTCGGGCGGGCGAAGCTGCCGGCTGAAGAACGCCAGCGGTTGCCAAGCGCCACGCACCCATTGCTCGTGCACCGCGCCCACCGCGTAGTCCGAGGCGTCGGTGGTGAGGGCGATCGGTGCATCGGGCGCCGGGTGCGCGAGCATGGTGGCGTTAGCCAAGGCGAGCTTCGCGCCCACGAACGCCGCGTCCATCTGCTCAGTCCAGGTGACGTCACCTTTGCCCGGCTTCCCCCGGAGGGCCTCGTGCAAGGGGCGCAGGAGCTGGGCGATGCGGGGCAGGAAACGATGGTAAAAGTTTACCATGCCCAGGAACTCCTGGAGCCCCTTGATCGTGCGGGGCCGCGGGAAACCCTTTCACCGCCTCCACCTTGGCCGGTAGGGGGACGGCCCCGTGCCTGGTGACGCGGTGCCCCAAAAAGTCGATTTCGGCGACACCGAACCGGCACTTGGCGGGGTTCACGATCAGGCCGTGCTGGCCCAGACGTTCGAAGAGCGTGCAGAGATGGTGTAGGTGCTCTTCGCGGGACGCGCTCGCGACTAGGATGTCGTCCAGGTAGACGAACAGGAAAGGTAAGTCGCGCAAGATGCTATCCATAAGCCGCTGGAACGCCTGAGCCGCATTCTTCAACCCGAAGGGCATCCTGAGGAATTCGAAGAGGCCGAAAGGGGTGATGACGGCCGTCTTCGGGACGTCGTCCGGTTGGACGGGGACCTGATGGTAGCCCCGGATGAGGTCCACCTTTGAAAACACGGTCGTGTTGGCCAACCGGGCGGAAAAGTCCTGAATGTGTGGGACGGGGTAGCGGTCGGGGGTGGTGGCATCGTTGAGCCGGCGGTAGTCCCCGCACGGCCGCCATCCCCCGCCGGGCTTCGGCACGATGTGCAGCGGGGAAGCCCAAGCGCTGTTGGAGCGCCGCACGATCCCCAGCCGCTCCAGCGTGGCGAACTCCACTTTCGCCACGGCGAGCTTCGTAGGCTCGAGTCGGCGTGCCCGGGCATAGACCGGCGGCCCGACTGTGGGGATGTGATGCTCCACCCCGTGCTTAACGGCCACCGCTGAGAAGGTGGGCCACATGAGGGTTGGGAAACTGGCGAGGAGGCGGGTAAAGTCGTCCGCTGCCGGAAGCGTGCAACTTAAACTCGCCGGGACGGAACCGTCCAGCAAGCCGCTTGGCAAGCCGCTTGGCAAGCCGCTCAACGAGCTGCTCAGCGAACAAGCGAGCGAGCTAAAGGTTTCGGCCTGGATGAGCCATCTGCGCTTCTCGTCGACCAGCAACCCATGCGCACATAGGAAGTCCGCACCGAGCAACGCCATTGGCACGCTGGCGGTCACGAACGACCATTGAAAGCGCTGCCCTCCGAACCGCAGGGAGAGGCAGCGCTTCCCGAACGTGCGGATGGGTGTACCGTTGGCGGCAAGCAACGTGGGGCCCCGGCCCGCGGTTCGCTCGTCGGACGTGTAGGCTGGGATGACGCTTACCTACGCTCCTGTATCACAGAGGAAACGGCACCCGGATAAGGTGTCCGTGATGAATAGGAGGCTGCCGGAATGGCCGACGCTCAGGGCCACTAACGAGCGCCGGCCCAGTAGTTTCCCGACTTGTCAAACGAGCACGGCGGGCAGCACTTCTTAGCCTTGTGGCCGAACCTGGCGTGGAAATAGCACCAAGCTTGCAGCGGCGGGGGCGGCGGCGGCTTGCGGTGTTCTCGGCGGCGGTGGTGGTGGTGGTGGTGGTGGTGGTCGGGGCGCGGCAGCTGCCACGAGGGACGCTGTAGCATCTGCCTCGGGAACCACGACGGCGGCACCGTAACTCGACCGCGTGTCGCAAGCCGCGAAGAACTTGTCGGCCGCTACGGCCAGGGCGCGGGGTTCCCTTATGTTGGAACCGGCCAGCGCGAGGCGTACCTGTAGCGTTAGCTGGCGCAGGAAAAGCGCCCGGAATAAGAAATCCGGGGCTTGGTCACCCAGCAGTGACAGCATATGATCCATCCGCACAGATGGTCGTGTGTCGCCGAGTTCAGGAAGGTCCAGGAGGCGGTCGGCCCGTTCGATCTCCGTGAGGCCGAACGTGGCGATGAGGAGATGTTTGAGCGCCCCGTACTTGTGGTCGGCCGGCGGGTGCCGCAGGATGGACATGACTCGGGCGGCAGTGCCGGGCCCGAGGGCGGCGACCACGTGGTAGTAACGGGTCTCGTCCGCCGTTATGCCTCGAAGCTGAAATTGTGCTTCGGCCTGCACGAACCACACGTCGGCCTGTGCTTCCCAAAACTCTGGGAGTTTTACCGTGACGCCGTTGTTGGCAATGGCGCGTTCGGTGGTCAGCAACGGCTGAACCAATCGGGGTCACCAGTGAAGTGTGGTGCTGCGCACACAACTTGCTTGCCAAAGAGGTAGGCCACAACGCGTTGTTAAAACCAAAAGAGTCTTTATTGCGAAAGCTCTAAACTGCAGCACTGGGCGGGCTCGAGCTTAGAGCCCGCATATATGTGCCGAGGCCACGCCTAGTCCCCGGGCGTGGCCGCTCGGTCGAAGGGCGGGGCATGTGCCATCGGTCCCCGCCTGGGCGCTCGCGCCACCTTCTGGAGCGCGGAATTATTGCCCCCTGTGCCCGCCACATACGTATACAATTATTTCGAAGTTTGCTGTTAAAATAAAATATAGGGGCTTATAAAATGAGAACAATTTACAACATTCTTTAAATGTTAATTTAATACTTGAGGAATATCTGTTACTGCTCAAATATTGCATTGATTGTTGTGAGGAACAGATTAATGAAGAAAAATTTGTGTGTGTGTGTGTGTGTGTGTGTGTGTGTGTGTGTGTGTGTGTGTGTGTGTGTGTGTGTGTGTGTGTGTACGGGTCTGTCTGCTTCGACTCTGGTCTGCCAAATCTCAGGTCCCCCTTCCACTCATGTCCATCAAATATCAGGCCCGCCTTCCACTCACAGTTTTCTTTGGCATGGGTTCCAATCCTGAGCGTGTCACCACTTCACCGCAATTGGGTCGGGATTCAATCCCAGACTAATCAGTCAGCCCAGAGGCATTTGCGCATACATCGAGACTATCCCTATCCTGCCAGCCCAAATGTGTGTATGTGCATTAATATGAGTTGGTCCCCCCCCCCCCCCCCCCCCCTTTGCTGCTATAACAGCCTCCACTCTTCTGGGAAGGCTTTCCACTAGATGTTGGAACATTGCTACAGGGATTTGCTTCCATTCAGCCACAAGAGCATTAGTGAGGTCGGGCACTGATGTTGGGCGATAAGGCCTGGCTCGGAGTCGGTGTTCCAATTCATCCCAAAGGTGTTCGATGGGGTTGAGGTCAGGGCTCTGTGGAGGCCAGTCAAGTTCTTCCACACCGATCTCGACAAACCATTTCTCTATGGACCTTGCTTTGTACACTGGGGCATTGTCATGCTGAAACAGGAAAGGGGCTTCCCCAAACTGTTGCCTCAAAGTTGGAAGCACACAATCGTCTAGAATGTCATTGTGTGCTGTCGCATTAAGATTTCCCTTCACTGGAACTGAGGGGCCTAGCCCGAACCATGAAAAACAGCCCCACACCATTAGTCCTCCTCCACCAAACTTTATATTTGGCACTATGCATTCGGACAGGTAGCGTTCTTCTGGCATCCGCCAAACCCAGATTGGTTCTTCGGACTGCCAGATGGTGAAGCGTGATTCATCACTCCAGAGAAAGCGTTTTCACTGCTCCAGAGTCCAATGGCGGCAAGCTTTACACCACTCCAGCCGGCGTTTGGCATTGCGCATGGTGATCCTAGGCCTGTGTGCCGCTGCTCGGCCATGGAAACCCATTTCATGAAGCTCCCGACGAACAGCTGTTGTGCTGACGTTGCTTCCAGAGGCAGTTTGGAACTCGGTAGTGAGTGTTGCAACCGAGGACAGAAGATTTTTACGTGCTTCAGCATTCAGCGATCCTGTTCTGTGAGCTTGTGTGGCCTACCACTTCGCTGCTGAGCTGTTGTTGCTCCTAGACGTTTCCACTTTACAATAACAATAACAACACCTACAGTTGACCGGGGCAGCTCTAGCAGGGCAGAAATTTGACGAACTGACTTGTTGGAAAGGTGGAATCCTATGATGGTGCAACGTTGAAAGCCACTGAGCTCTTCAGTACGGCCCATTCTACTGCCAATGTTTGTCAATGTAGATTGCATGGCTGTGTGCTTGATTATATATACCTGTCAGCATTGGGTGTGGCTGAAATAACCAAATCCACGAATTAGAAGGGGGGTCCGCATACTTTTGGTCTTGTAGTGTATATATATATTATTAATAATAAATAATAAATAAATAAGTTCTTCATATATACATAAATATATAATCTATCTATAATTCCAGTAATCTCTGTGTGTGTGTGTGTGTGTGTGTGTGTGTGTGTGTGTGTGTGTGTGTGTGTGTGTGTGTGTGTGTGTGTGTATGCGACCGCTGTTTCTCGACAACTACCGGTCCGATATACTTGAAACTTGCCAGGTATATTGCTGGGGACCCGAGGATGTGCCTTTTCAAGGTTTCATATTAATCGGACAAGTAGTTACCGAGCTATGGCGATTTCTTTACCAAACTCCGCAAGCCGTTCGCTTTGGACCAAACCATTGCATGTAAATAGAGGGGGGGGGATTGTCACCGTACTCGCAAGCCGTTCGCTTTGGACCAAACCATTTCATGTAAATAGAGGGGTGGGATTGTCACCGTACTCGCAAGCCGTTCGCTTTGGACCAAACCATTTCATGTAAATAGAGGGGGGGGGGGGATTGTCACCGTACTCGCAAGCCGTTCGCTTTGGACCAAACCATTTCATGTAAATAGAGGGGGGGGATATAATTTTAGATATACGTATATATAGTACGGGCATGCCCTAGTATTATAAAAGGAGTCATGTATGTCTGTCTGTCTGTTTGTTTGTTTGTCGTGTTATAACTTGAGAACGGATTAATGGATTTCAATAAATTCAACTATGGTGGATTCGGGTAACTCCAGGGAGAGTTGATGATCCCCACCAAAAAACAACATTTTCGCATTTTTTTCATGGGTACATGGACACGAGTGTCAAAACTTCAAATGCCAACACGTGACATTGGTTATCACTGCACGGGGAGCAGGGTCTCCCAGGAATTAATTCCAACTTCTTTCCTGGAAGTCCTTGCAGTGTTCATATGTTTTATACCTCTCCCACCTCCCCCCAAGCCCTCTCCTCCCACATTTCTCCCGATGTCCCTGCTCTCAAATGTTGTGTTTGTGTCCTTCCCCCTCTCTCCCCATCCTGTCTACCGCTCCCCTTATTTTTGTGTTTTATGTGTCGGTTTGACTTTTTGTGTGATTAATGTTAGCTCTTTCACGAGCCTCGATCTTGTATACAAAAAAAAAAAAAAAAAACACATCCACTGCACTTCCCTCATCCACCCAGTCATAAACGGCCTCATATAACCTAAGTGGCCGTCTACATATTAAGAGGCCTAACAGCCAATATACATATATTGTATGCAAAAAGGGGCAGGAAGCTGAAAGTGGGGTGCTGTTGGGGGAGAAAGTGTTGGAGTAAACAAAACTTAAGTGAAACTCTGAAACTAGCAAGTAAGATGGATGGGTTAGTGAAGGTTATGATTATCGGGGTAATAAAGATCATGGGACAGGATTGTTTGAATAATTCCTCCATTTTTCACATATAATATTTAGACGGACATATAATGTATATAAAGTCACTCCAATGTGGAAGCATACTTGCCGACATGGCAGTATGGTGTGATTATGTAGAAAGAAAATATGACTTCTTTCATCAAGTTTAACCTCGCTGTTTCTGTTCTAGGAAAATCTTCATGCCTTGGTGCAGATGAGACCAGCACTTTGCCACCTTGGAGAACGTGGAGTTCGCCTGCTCCTCCAGTGAGCTTACTGTGAGAAAGGATCATAGTTTGGAATAATAATCCAACAGGGTATTTTGAGAATATTGCATATGAAGATGTGAGCTTGAAAGTAACCATTTGCATTTTCCTCTTGTCTGCAGCTTTGCCTCCATTTCAAAAGGGTTCTCATTTCTAAATGAGAGGGGCTTTGTTTCCAAGGAACTGGCTCGCTGGCAACAGGTTTGACATCACTACTCGGGCATCTGCACCAGCCTACACAAAATAAATTGATGATGTACAAATGATGCACAATGACCTTTCTCAGTCGCACGTTTATGTGTGAAGAGTGCACGCCGAATCTGTAACACGGAAGCGGCCGCTACACCTGTTTCTCAGTCGCTTTGCACACGCTGCCGTGTTACTTCGGAGCCGCACGTTTATATAGGAAGAGTTCGTCAGGAGTCGATCTACTCTCTCCTGGTACGTAGAATTTCAACAAAAGCCACATGACTGTTCATATTGGTAAATATTATTCCATCGTGTTTGGAAAAACTGGAAAATTGGAAAAATTGGAAAAACAATATAGGAAAGCACGGCGTTACGCGCGCTGCTTGCGAGCAAGGAGGAAGCAGACAAGCGGTAACTTATAAGCGTCTTTATTTGAGGAGCTCACTGTAACACTACCGCGCTCCGGGCTGCGCTCCCCGTGTATATCCTCAGGCCACGCCTACCCCTGGGGCGTGGCCGCCGCCCACTTGGTGCGCGGAATGATGTCACCACGCCAGTGGGCTTTCATGTCCGCCACACGTGCCCCCCCCCAGAATTCCCGCGCACCTGGAGGGCCAGTTTGCGGGGCAAACGGATGACCCGGCCGAAGCGCCCCCTGGCGATCAGCGGCGTCCGGGGTGCAGGGATGCCAGGTGGGATGCCCCTATCTGCCCCTGGGATGGGTGCAGGACCGGGGGGGCGGCGTGGCGGCGGGGCTGGGCTGTGCCGGGGGTCCGCCCGCAGGGGGGCGGCCCCGACGCAGGGGTCGGACCACTTGTGGTGGATGGTCCACGTCGAGGTGGGCCGGCTTGAGGCGGTCTACAGAAACGCGGTCAGGAGTACCGCCGATGTCCAGGGTGAAGTGCTTCGCCCCGGTCTCCAGCACGTGGAAAGGCCCGTCGTACGGGGGCCGCAGTGGTGTCCGGTGGGCATCGTGGCGGACGAAGACGTACTCCGCCGTGCGAAGCTCCGGGGCGACGTGCGTGGGTGGGTGCCCGTGGCATGCCGTTGGCACCGGGGCGAACCTCTGGGCGGTCTCTTGCAGAGCGGAGCGCTGCTGTGCCGCGGACCATGGTGCCGTGGAGTCGGGGAGGAACTCGCCCGGCACCCGCAGCGGTTGCCCGAAGACCAACTCCGCCGCGGATGCGCGCAGGTCCTCCTTGGGCGCCGTCCGGAGGCCCAGCAGGACCCAGGGGAGCCTGTCGACCCAGCCGCCGTCGCGGAGGGTGGCCCGGAGCGCGGCCTTCAATGAGCAGTGAAATCGCTCACACAGGCCGTTAGCCTGGGGGTGGTAGGCCGTGGTTCGGTGCAGCCGGACCCCGAGCCGCTGCGCGACCGCCCCCCAGAGCTCCGAGGTGAACTGGGGGCCGCGGTCGGACGAGATGTCTGAGGGGGCGCCGATCGATTTTCTGGGGGCACCGTGTCACCAGGCACGGAGCCGTCCCCCTGCCGGCCAAGGTGGAGGCGGGTGAAGGGGTTTCCGCGCCCCCACATGATCAGAGGGCTGCAGGAGTTCCTGGGCATGGTGAACTTTTACCATCGGTTCCTGCCCCGTATCGCCCAGCTCCTGCGCCCCCTGCACGAAGCTCTCCGAGGTAAGCCGGGCAAAGGCGACGTTACCTGGACCGAGCAGATGGACACGGCGTTCACGGGCGCGAAGCTCGCCTTGGCTAACGCCACCATGCTCGCGCACCCGGCGCCCGATGCACCGATCGCCCTCACCACCGATGCCTCGGACTACGCGGTGGGCGCGGTGCACGAGCAATGGGTGCGTGGAGCTTGGCAACCGCTGGCGTTCTTTAGCCGGCAGCTTCGCCCGCCCAAACGCCGTTACAGTACCTTCGACCGCGAGTTGCTCGGACTTCACTTGGCGGTCAGGCACTTCCGCCATCTGCTCGAGGGCCGGGCGTTCACTGCCTTCATCGACCACAAGCCGCTGATCTTCGCGATGGGCAAGGTCACCGAGCCGTGGTCGGCCCGGCAGCAGCGTCACCTCTCGGCCGTGTCCAAGTACACGACGGACATCCAGCACGTCGCGGGGAAGGACAACCCGGTGGCGGATTGCCTTTCCCGGGCCGTCGCCCACGCAGTCCACCTCGGCATCGACTATGCCCGGATGGCAGCGGACCAGGCCGCTGACCCCGACGTCCAGGCCTTGCGGACCGCCGTCACGGGCCTCCGCATCACCGAGGTGCCGTTCGACGGCGCGGGCGTGGCCCTCTTGTGCGACGTCTCCCTCGGGCGTCCTCGCCCCATCGTGCCCGCGGGCTGGCAGCGCCAGGTGTTTGACGCCATCCACGGCCTGTCCCACCCGGGCGCGAGGGCCTCCCAAAGGCTGATCGCCGACAAGTTCGTCTGGCATGGCCTCTGGAAGGCCGTCCGCGGCTGGGCCAGGACGTGCCTCGCGTGCCAGCGCGCCAAGGTGCACCGGCACACCCAGGCCCCGTTGGCCCCGTTCACGGTGCCGGAACGCCGGTTTGACCACGTCCACGTGGACCTGGTGGGACCTCTGCCCCCCTCGCGGGGTTTCACCTACGTCCTCACCATGGTGGACCGCACCACCCGGTGGCCGGAGGCCGTGCCCTTGGCGTCGACAACGGCGGCCGATGTCGCGCAGGCTTTCATCGCCACCTGGGTCGCCCGGTTCGGCGCCCCCTCAGACATCTCATCCGACCGCGGCCCCCAGTTCACCTCGGAGCTCTGGGGGGCGGTTGCGCAGGGGCTCGGGGTCCGGCTGCACCGAACCACGGCCTACCACCCCCAGGCTAACGGCCTGTGTGAGCGATTTTACCGCTCATTGAAGGCCGCGCTCCGGGCCACCCTCCGCGACGGCGGCTGGGTCGACAGGCTCTCCTGGGTCCTGCTGGGCCTCCGGACGGCGCCCAAGGAGGACCTGCGCGCATCCGCGGCGGAGTTGGTCTTCGGGCAACCGCTGCGGGTGCCGGGCGAGTTCCTCCCCGACTCCACAGCACCATGGTCCGCGGCACAGCAGCGCTCCGCTCTGCAAGAGACCGCCCAGAGGTTCGCCCCGGTGCCAACGGCATGCCACGGGCACCCACCGACGCACGTCGCCCCGGAGCTTCGCACGGCGGAGTACGTCTTCGTCCGCCACGATGCCCATCGGACACCACTGCGGCCCCCGTACGACGGGCCTTTCCGCGTGCTGGAGACCGGGGCGAAGCACTTCACCCTGGACATCGGCGGTACTCCGGACCGCGTTTCGGTAGACCGCCTCAAGCCGGCCCACCTCGATGTGGACCATCCACCGCCAGTGGCCCGACCCCCACGTCGGGGCCGCCCTCCTGCGGGCGGACCCCCGGCACCGCCCAGCCCCGCCGCCACGCCGCCCCCCGGTCCTGCACCCATCCCAGGGGCAGCCAGGGGCATCCCACCGGGCATCCCTGCACCCCGGACGCCGCCGATCGCCAGGGGGCGCTTCGGCCGGGTCATTCGTCTGCCCCGCAAACAGGCCCTCCAGGTGCGCGGGAATTCTGGGGGGGCGCGTGTGGCGGACACAAAAGCCCACTGGCGTGGTGACATCATTCCTCGCACCAAGTGGGCGGTGGCCACGCCCGAGGGGTAGGCGTGGCCTCATGATATACACCGGGCGACCAGCCCGGAGCATTTCAGTGTTACAGTGTAGTCTTACAATAAAGACGTTTATATGTTACCGCTTGTCCGCTTCCTCCTTGCTCACAAGCAGCGCGCGTAACGCCGCGCTTTAATAGCCTATTTTACTCCAGGGGGTTCTAGGATTACCCACCCAAAATATAGTTGCGATTGGTTCATCCGTTTTTGTGGTACCTTTGAACGGACAGACAGACGGACGGAAATTTGGTGAATTATAGTAAGATAACAAAATACTGTGTTAAATCACGATTGTATTGAGATATTATCAAACCAGCCTATTGTCGTCATGTTCATTTCCGGATTTGGGAGCAGGTCCGTATGTCCGTATGTATTTTGTATTGCCATACAAAAGCAATATTTGCCATTGCCTTTGTATTTTCCACTGTTAAATATTATTTTCCATTAATTTATTTGATTAATAACCTTTTTCCTTTCTCCTTACTGACTTCACAACCAACGGTCCTCGAGCCGAGCAACCACCTGTTTCTCACTTGAATTGGAGCAATAGACAGTGTAATCGTGCCAATCAACCAATGGGCATGCGTGATGACATCATAAGAAAGATGGTTTGAACTCGGGCTCTGAAAAGAAAGATCAGTTGAGAGCCAGGACTCTCCCAGGTGAGGTCTGTGCTGAGTTGGAGCTGAGAACCAGGAAAGTGCGGAGCGTGTGCTGTCTCTCCGATCCCCTCCCATTCTTTCTTTGGTTCTTTGGACGCCCCATTCCTCCCCAGTAGGTGGAAGGAGAACCGGTCCCAAAAGGTTGGCAACACCAACACTGAGTTTGCTCGAGCTGGACAGAGACCCGTCCCGTAGCACATTGTGTGTGAGGGGGAATTGCAGACTGCCCCTTCCATCCAATCTCGGTGTGGGGACCCAACCAGACCTAAACCAACCTTTTTGTTTCTTTTATCCACCACCCTTTCAGCCACGCATCTTCTCTCCCTCTTCACCCCTCTGAGAGTCCGACTACATCTTGAGAGAATTTGTTGTCAATAAGGATAAGCCGATATTTTTTGATAGCTCTAAGTGTAATTTATTTTCTGATCGAGACGTCCTCTTCCTCTTCGTATTTATTTCTGTAACTTCTTTTTTTTTTTTTTTTTTGTATACTGAATCGAGGCTCGTGAAAGAGCTAACATTTACTTCACAAACAAATCAACCAGACAAACAAAACACACAAAAAGAGGGAGCGGAAAACAAGATGGGGAGAGAAGGGGAAGCACACAAACACAACATCTGAGAGCAGGGAGATGTGTGGAAGGGAGAGGGCTTGGGGGGAGGAGGCGTGGGAAGGGGGGGGGGGGGGAGGGTGAAGTATAAAACACAAGGACACAAAGGACTTCCAGGACAGAAGTTGGTATTTCAAAAAAGTGGAATTGGGGTGAAATTAGCGGGGGTAGAAAAGATCAAGGTTTTGGATGGGGGAAGATAAGAGATGGTGGTGAACAGCAGTTTTAAAGACCTGGAGGGTGGAGTGGGATTGAAGAGAGTGAGGGAGTTTGTTCCAGCGGCGGGAGAAGAGAGGAATGAAGGAGTGAAGGTGAGCAGAGAGTCTTGATTTTGGCAGTTTGACCATAAGAGGGTTGCAGGCAGATCTTGTGCGACCTGTAGGAATATTTGTGGGACAGCCCAGAGAGAGCTGGAGGAGCAAGGCCAGAGAGGAGTCGGTAGAAGATGGCTCCTTCCTACGTTTGATTTACAACCGCTCGTACCGCTCGAAACTTCCTCCTTCCTACGATTTTCGTTGTATGTGCTCCTTCCTACGTTTGATTTACAAATTTTATTAAATATGGCATGGGCTGAACATTTAGTGCGGATGGGGGAAAGAGAGAATGGCAAACAGAGCGGATAGGTTGATGGAACAAGGTACAAGGAAAAGAGGTCAACCACGGGAGGATGGGAGAATTTGAGATGGGAGTATTGTGTGAAGAGGGATATAAGTAAGGTGGAGATGGTTGGAAGGTGGAGAGAGTTGGCTGAGGACAGAGGGGAGTAGAGAAGTATCGTGGTCACAGCAAGGCAGGAGCTTGGTGCCATCGGACCTCATCCCTCATTAAGGGAAGAGGAGGAGAATAACAACAAAATTAAACGTTATTATTTATTCATTCCTGTTGGTTCCTGGGTTCAATCACTTTCTCGGTGAGCCAGAATTTTGCCAGAGTGAATGCACGAGTTCGGTTCTGGGCATGTGCAAGCAAATTGAGGATCTTAACATTTTCTCAAGCTGACATTTCGCGCTTTGAAATTGAAATTAAAACCTCGACGCTCAGCATCTTGGGAGTATATTTATCTCCAACGATTTTACGTCACCTGTTAGGGACACCCAGTCCATTACTATGTATAAATATATGTATATATCATTGATGCAGGTTGTTATGATTCAACCAGTCGAAGTAAATCAGTAAAAGCTTCTTCTTCACTTCAACATCTGCCGCGAACAAAGCGAGTGGATTCTCGCAGAAACGTTGGCTCTACCGACTTGTAAATCCAGCTTTTGCATTTATAAACTTTTACTGATATGTATATATCATTATATGATCTTAAGGGTTCTGTAGCGGTTACCGCTGGATGCACACAATCGCCTTGCACCGGCCAGAACACGGCCAGACGCGCCTCTCCCGGGCATGCCCGCTCTCGCCTTTCCAGGGCTCGCCCAGAGCGTCCGGGCATGTCCGCTATCGCCTTTTCAGGGCTCGCCCAGAGCGTCCGGGCATGCCCGCTATCGCCTTTTCAGGGCTCGCCCAGAGCGTCCGGGCATGCCCGCTATCGCCTTTCCAGGGCTCGCCCAGAGCGTCCGGGCATGCCCGCTATCGCCTTTCCAGGGCTCGCCCAGAGCGCCCGGGCACGCCCAGCCTCGACTTGCCAGGCCGCAGCCAAACACGCCCGGGCAGGTCCAGACTCGCCTTTCCAAGGCTCGCCCTTGACACCCGGGCATGCCCGGTATAGCTTTTGCCGGGCAAACTTCCCGACATAAATGTGTATATATATTGCTGCCCGATAAACGGGCTTGTCAGAATACCTGAGCTGTTTTGTTTCAATAAAGCAACTCGGACGAATTCCGTCTTTGGTCGCGTCAATTCTTTCGACTCGCGTTGGAGCGCAGTTCCTTCATTGGTGACCTACCGACATGGATACAGCAGTGACGCTTAAACTGCCTACCTTCTGGGAGGCTCACGCCGCTGTTTGGTTCGCTCAGGCGGACTCTCAGTTCGCCCTGCGAGGCATCACCGCGGACGACACCCGCTTCCACCATGTTGTGGCGGCGCTCGGTTCCGCCACCGCGGCCCGCGCCTTGAGCCTCCTCGAGCACCCGCCGGCTGCTGACAAATACGACGCGCTGAAGACACTCCTCCTCGATGCTTTCGCCCTCTCACCGGCAGCACGCGCACGGCGCCTGCTCGCTCTGCCCGAGCTCGGCGACACGCGCCCGTCAGAGCGCATGGACTATATGCTCTCGTTGCTCGGTGAGCACTCTCCGGATTTTCTGTTCCGCGAGCTCTTCCTTCGCCAGCTGCCTCACCCGGTACGCCTCGCCCTGGCTGGCACGTTGATCACGGATTCCCGCGCCCTCGCCAGGGAAGCCGATAAGATCTCCTCGGCGGGCCAGCACATCGGCGCGGTTACCTGGAGCCCGCCGCCGTCCGAGGCGACGCCCACGACGCCCGAGCGCCCTGCGCGGTTGGAGGCCGAACTGCCGGTGCAACTGGCGGCCGCCACGCCGCACCGCCCGCTTCCGACACGACGGCCGGGGCCTCCACCTGACCGTGCGTGGTGTTATTACCATGCCAGGTTCGGACACAAGGCTCGGACGTGCCGGCCCCCGTGCACTTTCGGCAGGTCGGGAAACGGCCGGGCCGGCGTTCATTCCCAGCCATGAGCGCCGGCCACTTGGGCAACTTGCTGTTTATTCGGGACAAAGCGTCTGGGCGGCGTTTCCTGTGTGACACCGGCGCCCAACTGAGCGTCATACCCGCCTCCGAGCAGGACAGGCGGGACGCCGTTTGCGGCCCCTCTTTGGTCGCTGCTAATGGCTCGGCCATACGCACTTTCGGCCCACGCGTCGTCACCCTCTGCTTCGGCAGCCAGCGTTTTCAATGGACCTTTGTGACCGCCTGCGTCCCCATGGCTTTGCTGGGCGCCGACTTCCTCTGCGCGCACGGGCTGCTGGTCGACGTCAAACGTCGTCGCCTTGTCAACGCCGAGACCTTCAGCTCCCTGGCGTGCACGATGAGCAGCTCCGCGCCGACCGAACTGGCGTGCGCCCTCCCGGCAGCGAACGAGTTCGCTCGCCTGCTCACGGAATTCCCGGCCCTCACGCGGCCGACGTTTTCGGCCGTCGCGGTGCGGCACGGGATCGAGCACCACATACCCACTACGGGCCCGCCGGTCTACGCCAGGGCCCGCCGCCTCGACCCGGCCAAGCTCGCCGTGGCGAAGGCCGAGTTCGACGCGTTGGAGCACCTCGGCATCGTGCTGCGCTCCGATAGCGCGTGGGCCTCGCCACTGCACATCGTGCCAAAGCCGGGGGGTGGATGGCGCACGTGTGGTGACTACCGCCGTCTCAACGATGCTACCACCCCCGACAGGTACCCGATCCCGCATATTCAGGACTTTTCCGCCCGTTTGGCGGGACGGGTCATCTTTTCGAAAATTGACCTGATACGGGGCTACCACCAGGTACCTGTCCGGGCGGCCGACGTCCCGAAGACGGCCGTCATCACGCCGTTCGGCCTGTTCGAATTTTTGCGGATGCCGTTTGGCCTCAAGAACGCGGCCCAGGCGTTCCAGCGCTTGATGGACGGCGTGCTGCGCGACCTGCCGTTTCTTTTCGTCTATCTGGACGATATCCTCGTCGCCAGCACGTCCCGCGCCGAGCACCTCCTCCACCTCCGAACACTGTTCGGTCGCCTCAGCGAGCACGGCTTAATTGTCAACCCGGTCAAATGCCACTTCGGCGCGACGACCGTTGACTTTTTGGGCCACCGCATCACCAAGACCGGGGCCGTGCCGCTGCCGACCAAGGTTGAGGCCATCACCACGTTCCCGCCTCCCCGTTCCATCAAGGCCCTCCAAGAGTTCCTCGGCATGGTGAATTTTTATCACCGATTCGTGCCCCGCGCTGCTCAGCTCATGCGGCCCCTTTACGAGGCCCTCCGGGGCAAGCCGGCCAAGCATGACATTGTTTGGTCCACGGCCATGGACGCGGCCTTCGCCAGCGCCAAACGGGCCCTCGCCGACGCAACGCTGCTGGCTCACCCGGTGCTCAACGCGCCCATTGCCCTCACTACGGACGCCTCCAACTACGCGGTGGGCACCGTCCATGAGCAATGGGTGGACGGGGTTTGGCAGCCACTCGCTTTTTTCAGCCGGCAACTCCGGCCGAACGAGTTAAACTACAGCACGTTCGACCGCGAGCTGCTCGGGCTATTCCTGGCCGTTCGCCATTTCCGACACCTCCTGGAGGGCCGCCCGTTCACGGCTTTCGTCGACCACAAGCCGTTGGTCTACGCAATGGCTAAGTTCACGGAGCCGTGGTCGGCCCGCCAGCAGCGCCACCTCTCCGCCGTGTCGGAGTTCACCACGGACATCCGGCACGTCGCCGGCAAAGACAACGCCGTGGCCGACTGTCTTTCTCGGGCCAGCGCGAATGCGGTCCACCTCGGCATGGACTTCGCGCTCATGGCGGCCGACCAGACCACCGACGCCTCGGTGCAGGCACTCCGTGCGGCGGACACGGGCCTCCGCCTGGCCGACATTCCCTTCGCGGGCACCGTCCTGCTCTGCGACGTCTCCCAGGGCCAGCCTCGCCCCATCATGCCCGTTTCCTGGCAGCGCCGCATCTTCGCCTCCATCCACGGCCTTTCTCACCCGGGCCGGAAAGCTCCTCAGAAGCTGGTGTCGGCGCGTTTCGTCTGGCACGGCCTTCGACGAAACATCCGCGACTGGGCCAACGCCTGCACGGCCTGCCAGCGGGTCAAGGTCCACCGCCACACCCAGGCCCCGCTGGCACCTTTCGCCGTGCCTGAACGGCGTTTTGACCACGTCCACGTGGACCTGGTGGGTCCCCTGCCCCCCTCGCGGGGGTTCACCCACCTGCTCACCATGGTGGACAGGACCACCAGGTGGCCGGAGGCTGTGCCCCTCGCCTCCACCACCACCGCCGACGTGGCGCAGGCGTTCATCGCCACCTGGGTCGCGCGCTTCGGCGCACCAGCGGACATCTCGTCCGACCGCGGCCCACAGTTCACGTCTGAGCTTTGGGGCGCGGTCGCCCTTTCGTTGGGGGTCACGCTGCACCGCACCACGGCCTACCACCCCCAAGCCAATGGGTTGTGCGAGCGGTTTCACCGCTCCATGAAGGCGGCACTCATGGCCGGCCTTCAGGACGACGGTTGGGCCGACCGGCTGCCGTGGGTCCTTTTGGGCCTTCGCACGGCCCCCAAGGAAGACCTCCAGGCGTCCGCCGCCGAGCTCGTCTACGGCCAGCCGCTCCGCGTCCCGGGCGAATTCGTGCCCGACGCTACCAGTCCCTGGTCCGCCACTCGCCAGCGCTCGGACCTCCAGGAGGCCGCCCGACGATTTGCCCCCGTGCCGACGTCCCGCCACGGTGGCCCCCAGTCCTACGTCCCCCCGGCGCTTCGCACAGCGGAGTACGTCTTTGTGCATCATGACGCGCACCGGGGGCCACTCCGGCCGCCGTACGACGGGCCCTTCCGGGTCCTGCGACGGGGCGACAAGTCTTTCATCGTCGACTTCGGCGGCCGGCTGGACCGGATTTCTGTGGACCGCCTCAAACCGGCGCACATGGACGTCGACCGACCACCACGGTTGGCCCTTCCTCCACGGCGAGGCCGCCCCCCGTCCACAGTTCCCCCCGCTCGACCACCCACCACCACATCGGACCCCTCCCCACGACCCTCCAGGGGTCGCTTCGGCCGGGTCATCCGGACCCCCCTTAAATTGACCCTGCCGGTGCAGGTCGATTCTGGAGGGGCGTGTGTAGCGGTTACCGCTGGATGCACACAATCGCCTTGCACCGGCCAGAACACGGCCAGACGCGCCTCTCCCGGGCATGCCCGGACTCACTGTTCCCGGGCACGCCCGAACCTCCCGGGCACGCCCGGTCTCGTCTTTCCCGGGCATGCCCGCTCTCGCCTTTCCAGGGCTCGCCCAGAGCGTCCGGGCATGCCCGCTATCGCCTTTTCAGGGCTCGCCCAGAGCGTCCGGGCATGCCCGCTATCGCCTTTCCAGGGCTCGCCCAGAGCGTCCGGGCATGCCCGCTATCGCCTTTCCAGGGCTCGCCCAGAGCGTCCGGGCATGCCCGCTATCGCCTTTCCAGGGCTCGCCCAGAGCGCCCGGGCACGCCCAGCCTCGACTTGCCAGGCCGCAGCCAAACACGCCCGGGCAGGTCCAGACTCGCCTTTCCAAGGCTCGCCCTCGACACCCGGGCATGCCCGGTATAGCTTTTGCCGGGCAAACTTCCCGACATAAATGTGTATATATATTGCTGCCCGATAAACGGGCTTGTCAGAATACCTGAGCTGTTTTGTTTCAATAAAGCAACTCGGACGAATTCCGTCTTTGGTCGCGTCAATTCTTTCGACTCGCGTTGGAGCGCAGTTCCTTCGCAGACCGATCGCAGACCGCAGACCGCATTGGTCTGGAGCATTGGACCGCATTGGACCGCATTGGCAGACCGCATTGGTCTGGAGCGCAGACCAATGAAGGAACTGCGCTCCAACGCGAGTCGAAAGAATTGACGCGACCAAAGACGGAATTCGTCCGAGTTGCTTTATTGAAACAAAACAGCTCAGGTATTCTGACAAGCCCGTTTATCGGGCAGCAATATATATACACATTTATGTCGGGAAGTTTGCCCGGCAAAAGCTATACCGGGCATGCCCGGGTATCAAGGGCGAGCCTTGGAAAGGCGAGTCTGGACCTGCCCGGGCGTGTTTGGCTGCGGCCTGGCAAGTCGAGGCTGGGCGTGCCCGGGCGCTCTGGGCGAGCACTGGAAAGGCGATAGCGGGCATGCCCGGACGCTCTGGGCGAGCCCTGGAAAGGCGATAGCGGGCATGCCCGGACGCTCTGGGCGAGCCCTGGAAAGGCGATAGCGGGCATGCCCGGACGCTCTGGGCGAGCCCTGGAAAGGCGATAAATATATGTATATATCATTGATGCAGGTTGTTATGATTCAACCAGTCGAAGTAAATCAGTAAAAGCTTCTTCTTCACTTCAACATCTGCCGCGAACAAAGCGAGTGGATTCTCGCAGAAACGTTGGCTCTACCGACTTGTAAATCCAGCTTTTGCATTTATAAACTTTTTCTGATATGTATATATCATTATATGATCTTAAGGGTTCCATGATAAGAATATGCCCAGGATTGTCTCACCCAGTCCTTCTCCTTCAGACGTGTGCCTAGATCCAACAGAACCAGAGCGCAGGCTGATGGAGCTTGGCGTAGAGGGTAGTCGACGAGGAAGGGGCCCAGGTAGTGGAGGGGGTGGAGGGACGAGCCCGTCATCAGGTGGCAAAGGCCATGGATGATGTAGTGCGCGCCGCACGCCCTCCCAGCCGAGTGGTCGTAAAGCGTCACAGCCCTGCTGCGTGCTCGCTACTAGGCCCATAACATACAGGCAGGTCCTGCAGATTGTGAGAATAAAGCATGACTCAGCAATAAGGAAATCAGACAGAGAATGGGCAGCTTGTGAGTTACCAAAACTGTGAGAGAATCCAAAAGCACCATCAACTCAAGCTTTTGACAAAAACAAAGTCTCAGTAGGTACTACATTTCAGACACAGCATGGCTTTTGTCATGGACAAAAACAGGCAATGGTGCACTCAGATATTATATGCACTACTGAATAACCGGAGTGACACAGGCCTGCAATAGACCAAGAGAACCAGGCAACCATTTTCATCATCAGAATATTCAGAAAGACTGAAAGCATTGAAGTTGCCTCCAATAGTATATCCAGGAGACAACAGGCTGGACTTATTCAGATCTTGAAAATGCATAAGGGAATTGACCAAGTCGATGTTAAGAAATTATTTGTGATGGGAGAGAGTTTGAGAACTAGAGGCCACGGCATGAATATCAGGAAAAAGTACAGTAGATCTCATCTAAGGCAAACTGCTTTCATTCTTAGAAGTGTCAGCAATTGGAATGCACTACTGGGCTACACTGTCAAGGCAACTACTATTAACCAGTTAAAATCCGCACTAGAGACACCTTGGGCTGGCCATCCATTGAAGTATGGCTCTTACCAATGCGTTTTTGGAAGAGTAACGAGGTCAAATAAGCAATGCTTCATGTCTCAACCTCCAGTAAATCCAGTAAAGTGATTAAATTATTACCTTCATAGTTTGAGTTGGATGGAGTGAAAGAGTGGGAAAAGGGAAGGATGGTGGAGAGAGGGGAAATCAGGAGAAAGCCAAATTTAGTCCTGCTGAGAAAACATCTTGTGATTTCACATTTTCCGCTCTATAAGTTATAGTTCTTGCAATTTTGTGAGTTGCAATTTTGTGCAATTTTGTGAGCTTCCAATAATCAGCAAGGTCATGGAATCAATCATCGCTTCTGACATCAAATCCTTCCATTTCTCCAATGGCTTGATCTCGGATCATCAATTTGGATTCAGACCAGGTCATTCTACTCTGGACATATTGCTTCTGCTATCTCAACAATGGATGGAGGTCCTGAATGCCAAACAGGAAATCAGAGCTGTCTCCCTTGACATATCACGTGCCTTCGATACGGTCTGGCACCCAGCTCTGCTCACCAAACTCTCCTATGGTATCCATGGAAATCTCCACGCTTGGCTTGCAGACTTCCTCTCTGGTCATAGTCAACGTGTGGCCCTGAATGGTTTTCTCTCATCTCCCCTTTCTGTTCAGGCTGGAGTTCCCCAAGGTAGTGTTCTGGGCCCTGTGCTTTTTCTGGTCTTCATCAATGATCTCTCCGACTCTCTGGAAAATCCTCTCTATCTCTTTGCTGATGACTCCACTCTCTGCCGCTCCATTCCTCATCCCTCAGATCAGCAGTCTGCAGCCTCCTCACTCTCTGCAGACCTGGACAAAATCACAGACTGGTCAAACATGTGGAACATGTCTTTCAATCCTGACAAATGTCACACTCTCACTATGTCTCTCTGAAAAGACCGACTGGACAACCCTCCAATCTACTTTCTCAACAATCCTCTTCAAGAAGTTCTGTCGCTCAAGCTTTTGGGTCTCACTATCTGCCATGATCTTTCTTGGGAAAACCACATTTCAAAGCTGGCCTCCAAAGCCAGTCGCTGATTGAGCATCTTCCGTGGTGCGAAGTCCTTCCTTGGCACACTTGAGCTCCTCACCACATACAAGGCTTTCATCCGCAGCTCAATAGAATACTGCTCTCCCCTCTGGGCCGGTGCCCCTGCCTCACACCTAGCTCAGCTTAACGCTGTTGAAACCAAAGCTTTCAGAATCATTGGAATCTCCTGCGATGAAGCTGATTCTGAGGGTGTTTCACTCATTCACCACAGGCAGGTTGGTGGTCTTTCTGTCTTCTACCGACTCATCTCCGGCCTTGCTCCCCCAGCTCTCTCTGTGCTCTGTCCCCCAAATATTCCTGCAGGTCGCACAAGATCTGCCAGCAACCGTCTTATGGTTAAACTGCCAAAATCAAGACTCTCAATTCACCTTCACTCCTTCATTCCTCTTTTCTCCCGCCTCTGGAACAAACTCCCTCACTCTCTTCAATCCCACTCCTCCCTCCAGGTTTTTAAAACGACTGTCCACCACCATCTCTTATCTTCCCCCATCCAAAACCTTGATCTTTTCTACCCCCGTTAATTCACCCCAGATCCACCTTTTTTGAAATACCGACTTCTTTCCTGGAAGTCCTAGCAGTGTCCATGTGTTTTTTTGTTTTTTTCTTACCTCTCCCACCCCTCCTCCACTCTTCCCATCCCTCCTCCCCCCAAACCCTCTCCCTCCCACAGATCTCCCGAAGTCCCTGCTCTCCATGTTGTTCTCCCGCTCCCTTTATCATATGTTTTATGTGTCAGTTTGTCTTTTGTTTGATCAATGTTAGCTCTTACACGAGCCTCGACCTTGTATACAAAAAACAAAAGACAAAAAATTGAGTTTTGATTCGGGTGGAAATAAAAATCTCAGCACAGACATAAGATGTTTCCACCCGTTTTCGAACCAAGGACCTTGCGCGTGTGAGGCGAACGTGATAACCACTACACTATGGAAACTTCGCTACCACAACTCACGTTTAACTAAAGGATCGTTTTAGATTAACTTCATCTTAAATTTATCGAACATTCGGGGGAAATTTTATTTGAATTGCGTCATTTCTAAAAAAAAAAAAGAAGAGGCGGTGCCAAAGGCGGAAATGGAGAGACTCCGGAAGTGATCGATCCTGCTGGATGAGGTAATTTCACACAATGACAAAGGGTCATTATTATTTAACTGTTCATCGACGCCATCAGGTGAGTTGTTTGATTAAGTCAAGAAACGCTGTTTTACTTTTCCTTTTGTTCATTTCGTCAATCGCTTTTCATCGATTGTGTCATACTCATTGGTGGAATTGATTATAATTATTGATGTCAAAGTCGATTACCTCCTCTTCCTCCTCCTGCCGTCGTTTTCATCGAGTCGAGACTGGTTCGGTGTTTTTACACTTCATCATATAATTCATGCACGAACTTCATCACATCCCGTCCGTCGTTTGCACCTGCGCACTGTGCAGTACAGTACAGTACAGTGCAGTACAGTACAGTGGGGTGTATCCAAATCCAATGCACTTACACTTAGTGCGTTACACTTACAGTGCGTTACACTTACAGTAGTCCAGTCAATCTAGCAGGAAAAAACGGTGAACCTCGAACTAATTGCACAATAATTTATTTTTCTGTGTTACATTGATGAATACCTGATGTACATTTAATAATTTATTTTTCTGTGTTACATTGATGATTACCTGAGGCTGATGTACATTTAATAATTTATTTTTCTGTGTTACATTGATGATTACCTGATGTACATTTAATAATTTATTTTTCTGTGTTACATTGATGAATACCTGATGAACATTTAATAATTTATTTTTCTGTGTTGCATTGATGAATACCTGATGAACATTTAATAATTTATTTTTCTGTGTTACATTGATGAATACCTGATGTACATTTAATAATTTATTTTTCTGTGTTACATTGATGAATACCTGATGTACATTTAATAATTTATTTTTCTGTTACATTGATGAATACCTGATGTACATTTAATAATTTATTTTTCTGTGTTACATTGATGAATACCTGATGTACATTTAATAATTTATTTTTCTGTGTTACATTGATGAATACCTGATGTACATTTAATAGTTTATTTTTCTGTGTTACATTGATGAATACCTGATGAACATTTAATAATTTATTTTTCTGTGTTGCATTGATGAATACCTGATGTACATTTAATAATTTATTTTTCTGTGTTACATTGATGAATACCTGATGTACATTTAATAATTTATTTTTCTGTGTTACATTGATGAATACCTGATGTACATTTAATAATTTATTTTTCTGTGTTACATTGATGAATACCTGATGTACATTTAATAATTTATTTTTCTGTGTTACATTGATGAATACCTGATGAATATTTAATAATTTATTTTTCTGTGTTACATTGATGATTACTTGATGAACATTTAATAATTTATTTTTCTGTGTTACATTGATGATTACCTGATGAACATTTAATAATTTATTTTTCTGTGTTACATTGATGATTACCTGATGAACATTTAATAATTTATTTTTCTGTGTTACATTGATGAATACCTGATGTCCATTTCATAATTTATTTTTCTATATTACATTGATGATTACCTGATGAACATTTAATAATTTATTTTTCTGTGTTACATTGATGAATACCTGATGAACATTTAATAATTTATTTTTCTGTGTTACATTGATGAATACCTGATGAACATTTAATAATTTATATCCAAAATGGACACAGAATAATCACATTAAAATATACACCGAACCCGTCTATGACCCATCCACTGATTCTCAGTGTGAGAACTTTAACCAGTTATGTTGACACAATATGATGGTGCAATTTGTCCGATATGTGATACCTCCTTGAATGTAACTGATAAACATACTGGGTATGTGAGGTAATATGTTCATGCTACACACTATCTATGCATGTGATGTACACAAGATAGAGTAAGTTAATTAATTATGAACTTCACATTCATGATGCCATTAATTTAGAACATACATTAATATTAAAAGCGAACAATAGATCATTTAGTTTAACAAAAACAGGAATCCAAAACTACAGACATTTTCACTCCATGTTCAAGATTTTCCCTCCATGTATGACATTTTCACTCCATGTATGACATTTTCACCCCATATACGACATTTTCACCCCATGTATGACATTTTCACCCCATGTATGACATTTTCACCCCATGTATGACATTTTCACCCCATGTATGACATTTTCACCCCATGTATGACATTTTCACCCCATGTATGACATTTTCACCCCATGTATGACATTTTCACCCCATGTATGACATTTTCACCCCATGTATGACATTTTCACCCCATGTATGACATTTTCACCCCATGTATGACATTTTCACCCCATGTATGACATTTTCACCCCATGTACGACATTTTCACCCCATGTACGACATTTTCACCCCATGTACGACATTTTCACCCCATGTACGACATTTTCACCCCATGTACGACATTTTCACCCCATGTACGACATTTTCACCCCATGTATGACATTTTCACCCCATGTACGACATTTTCACCCCATGTACGACATTTTAACCCCATGTACGACATTTTAACCCCATGTACGACATTTTCACCCCATGTACGACATTTTCACCTCATGTACGACATTTTCACCCCATGTATGACATTTTCACTCCATATGTCATTTTTCACTCCATATGTCATTTTTCACTCCATGTATGACATTTTCATGCCATGTACGACATTTTCACTCCAGGTATGACATTTTCACTCCAGGTATGACATTTTCACTCCATGTACGACATTTTCCTTCCATGTACGACAATTTCACTCCATGTATGACATTTTCACTCCATGTACATTTTCACCCCATGTATGACATTTTCACCCCATGTATGACATTTTCACTCCATATGTCATTTTTCACTCCAGGTATGACATTTTCACTCTACGTACGACATTTTCACTCCATGTATGACATTTTTACTCAATGTATGACGTTTTCATTCCATGTATGACATTTTCACTCCATGTATGACATTTTCACTCCATGTATGACATTTTCACTCCATGTATGACATTTTCACTCCATGTATGACATTTTCACTCCATGTATGACATTTTCACCCCATGTATGACATTTTCACCCCATGTATGACATTTTCACCCCATGTATGACATTTTCACCCCATGTATGACATTTTCACCCCATTTATGACATTTTCACCCCTTGTTTGACATTTTCACCCCTTGTTTGACATTTTCACCCCATGTATGACATTTTCACTCCATATGTCATTTTTCACTCCATGTATGACATTTTCACGCCATGTACAGCATTTTCACTCCATGTACGACATTTTCACCCCATGTATGACCATTTCACCCCATGTATGACCATTTCACCCCATGTATGACCATTTCACCCCATGTATGACCATTTCACCACATGCATGACCATTTCACCCCATGCATGACCATTTCACCCCATGTATGACCATTTCACCCCATGTATGACCATTTCACCCCATGTATGACCATTTCACCCCATGTATGACCATTTCGCCCCATGTATGACCATTTCACCCCATGTATGACCATTTCACCCCATGTATGACCATTTCACCCCATGTATGACCATTTCACCCCATGTATGACCATTTCACCCCATGTATGACCATTTCACCCCATGTATGACCATTTCACCCCATGTATGACCATTTCACCCCATGTATGACCATTTCACCCCATGTATGACCATTTCACCCCATGTATGACCATTTCACCCCATGTATGACCATTTCACCCCATGTATGACCATTTCACCCCATGTATGACCATTTCACCCCATGTATGACCATTTCACCCCATGTATGACCATTTTCACCCCATGTATGACCATTTTCACCCCATGTATGACATTTTCACTCCATGTATAACATTTTCAGTCTATTTATGTCATTTTCACTCAATGTATGACATTTTCACTCCATGTATGATATTTTCACTCCACGTATGACATGTCACAGTTCTTCATCCATGTTGTGCATAGCAGGTGAGAGTGAGTTTGCATTATTTCCCTTGCACTCACGATATGCTATTGAGCATTCCAGACCATGTTTTTTTGCATGTTTTACACCGTTTCGTGTTACAGTCCGTATTTCATTTGCATCTGATCACCTTCAGTAGAGTTTCTGGAGCTGGTGGAAAAAAAAAATCTGTTTGTGGTTCAAGTAGACCATGGGCCAATACCCATCCCCACTTCTGGATGCAAGAGCTTGCCCATCAACTGCTGAACTTGGAAATACACACGTGTACTGTGATATCGTGCTGCTGCACCTGGTGGTGGCAGAGTGGGAACCTGCACAGAAGAGGTACTTGCAGAAACTTTCTCTCAAAATCGCTGGTAATGCAGTGCATGGAGTCCATCACCTGGGGTGCCATTGTACAGGCAGACAAGCACCTCTTCTTCAGCTGAGGTGACCTCATCCGTGGATGCTACTCAGCAGAATACTTCTGTCTGGTTCTTAAAGTGAGTATTGCTCTTCAGCTTCTTCAAAGCAATCGCTCTCCCAACGCCAAACACACGTGACGTTGCGTCACAGCCACAGACTGCATGCACAAATGGAAGCAAATTGCACGTCTCTGGACCGAAAACACTCTGCAGGCAATGAATGTTCCATATTTTCTGAGTCTTGTTGGATTGCTTTTTCTCTGACCTGAGGAACAGATTGAAGGAAGTGGTCAGCAAGAAAACAAAGCATTATCTAAAGGTATGCGTCCTTTCCGATGATGATTGTGGCACAGGTGGAAGCAGATTCTATCGCTGTCTGGACAATTAACAAATCTGCATCACTTTCTCCATGAACATTCTCGCACCCATTTTCTTGCGGCTTCTCGCCGAGCACGATAATGAACCTCTTTATTTGTTCTGCTGGCCAAGAAGTGTTCCTTCATTTTGATGGGCATCCCTCCAACAAAGTTGACTTTGAGACCGGTGGTACCTCCTGGTCGACGAAGATGTGTTATATCCTTCATAGATGGATTTGCTCAATATCCATCAAAATCGATGAGGGGATATTTGTACTTTCTTGTAACATAGTCAAGGTACATCTTGCAGAGAGAGAGAGTCAAATCTAGCACCACGTGGCCATGGCAGTCATTGGAGTAGTTAGTGCGTGGGCTCAAATCAGATTATTCACTTATTGGTACCAACCAAGGTGGCAATTTCTAGTTTGGTGTTTTGAAATGGTCTATGCCTGTAGATAATATTTTGATATGATAACCGTCCCGGAGTGGCAGCTTTGTCACAGTTATTAGCTGTGCAATAAGTCCAGCATGTGCCACAAGATTGAAGGTCACAAAACATTATTTGAATAGATCTTACCAGTTTTTGCTATTATTGTATGTATGCGAGTTAGACTGTCCCTCTGGAACACATTAGGTAGAAGTGTAGATCGTCAGAACTTGTTTTACATGCGTCACATGAGAATAATAGGAAAACATGAATGTTAAATTTTAGCGTCTGTATTTCAACATTTCAATGCGAAATTGTAACATCTCAATTGTCCATTCATTCATTCATGATTGGGTATGCTTTTCTGGTTGTAATGTCCTCCATCATCGTTTACTTTAATCTCAAACATCAAATTTATCGATGTGATCCATGCATAACAAGGCACTTTGTTCTGAAAGTCAATATTTCATGTCCATTCTCAAGCATTATCATCAGAATCGTCCAATTCCACCTGCCCTTCTTCCTCATCCTCCACGTGAACGAGGTCTTCCCTTTGATTGGTTTCTCGGCATGGAAGGAAGCCCTTCCATGCCAGCCTCACGAATGCCTCGTAGAGCAACATGTAGGACCTGACTGCATGGTTGTACTTTTGTCCCTCCATCACCCCAGCTACAGAGCCATCAGTGATGACACTGCTTCTACACAAAGGTCCCTGAGTCCTGCATCTTGGAATCTTCTCCCAATGATTGCCAAGAGTATGAATATGGTGTGGAAGACAACCAACCTGAGGATGATGTTCTTGAACTTCTCTTTGTGTTTCCATGTTATCTCTCTAGCTTTGGCGTAGAGTGCTCGGTCGAGAACACACATAAGTGTTGAGCTCAAGTAACTACATGATGCCGAGTGATTGATTCAGCACTTCATTGATGGTGGACATCTGTGTTGCAGGAGCGATGTTTGTGGACAATGGCTGGGGATCAGTGACTTTGGCCTGGATTGCAATTCTGTTGACCCTGTGGGATGTCCCTTCGCCACTGACTGTTTCTTCTGGTCGATCAATATTGTCCCAGGCTAGTGTTGTGAATACTCCTGGATGTATGTTCTGTGGTACCACAACACCACCTTCTGGCATTGCCAGCTTCTGCATGGACATGGCTGGTCAAGTTCATCAACCTGTTGGTGTGACACGCCATCACTGTTAGTGACTTCACAGCAAAGGGCAAAATGATGTGCTTCGCTGGCTTGGTCTTGACACAGGTATCGTGAAAATTGGTTAAGCTGCTCAGTGGGAAAGGTGATCATGCTTTAATGTTCTCCTATGGACACTACAAACAAATTGACACCCAGAAGGTTTTGCCATCTCAGGTGTACCGATATCTGCTCTGGCCCATGGACTAAGTTAGCCACCATCAAGGATGTACTTCATTTCTCCTTCCGATGGCGGAGGCATGTCAGCACCTCTCCCTGCAGTCCAAATTGCATCAGCAAGTGCTGGCTCGTTTGCCTCTCAGAAGTCCCGATGACTCACATAAAGATGCCGGTTTGGCTGCAGCTTATATTTGAATATACAGTCACATGAAAAAGTAAGTACACCCCATGTAAAGTTTTGACCTTTTTCAACATATTTCAACATACAGCTATTTGATCTTCATTTCCACAATATTGACAGATAAAGGTGATATAATATAACAAACTAGCGGGGTCACCCGTGGGAATCCCACGGGTGACCCCGCAAGTTTGCATTGACGTTCGTCGATGGACTCGACTCGTTCGCCCGTCTCATTCGTTTTCTTGCTACATCCTGTTCAAGTCTGCGTTCTTCATCGATCGTCTCATTCATTTTGGAAATAGAAGTTTCCACGCAGCGCATGAATTGTCACGATCCTCAAGAGGAATTTGTCTCGTAATCATCAAATGATAAATGGCAAGTACATTATATGGTGGTAAATTAAAGATTTCAGATAAACCTATTTTAAGTGTATGCGCACATAACTAATTTTAAAAAACGAAGAAATATCTCTCGGTAATTTCCTGAAACATATTTTACTTCCGGCTAATAATGTTGAATGAAATAAAAACGAAGAAATATATGTCGGCATCATTGTTGACGTTTTTATGACGACTGTCATCAAACGAAAAAGTAATATATCAACGGAAAAGCAAAAGCGAATTTTTAATATATATTGACACGTTGCCGTCGGTGTCATGTTGGGCGGTGTATGATACACCATGACGCGATTTTAAAAAATATATCTCTGCATTTTCCCGCGTGTGTGGAATGTTCTCAATTATTGCTGACACCGAGTCTAAAACCATCGATAAAAATGAAATCATATGGTGAGTTAGATTGGAGATAAAGATGTGAGAGAGACTCAATGGCCTTGAAGTTACAGGCCTTTGAGAATTCATTTCGTTCTATAAACGGCAACTTTCATCGGATTTTCTTCCCGTTTTTTTTCAACCGAGTCGAAAACTATGTTAGCGACTGTGAAAAATGAAATGATATAACGAATTTTTAATATGTATCGACACGTTGCCGTCGGTGTCATGTTGGGCGGTGTATGATACACCATGACACGATTTTTAAAAATATATCTCTGCATTTTCCCACGTGTGTGGAATGTTCTCAATTATTGCTGACACCGAGTCTAAAACCATCGATAAAAATGAAATCATATGGTGAGTTAGATTGGAGATAAAGGCGTGAGAGAGACTCAATGGCCTTAAAGTTACAGGCGTTTGAGAATTCATTTCGTTCTATAAACGGCAACTTTCATTGGATTTTCTTCCCGTTTTTTTTCAACCGAGTCTAAAACTATGTTAGCGACTGTGAAAAATGAAATGATATATCGAATTTGATTTGAAATAAAACTGGGAGAGAGAGCAAGACACCACAGGCCTACAAAACAGGCCTCAAAGCTATGCGAGTTAATAAAATGGTGGATATTTTTTGTTTATAATTATATGAAGCCACTCCCAGAATGGGTGGAGCTATGGGTGGAGCTACTCTGCAAACCGAGTAAGCCACACCCCAGACAGACGCCCAACAGACAGACAGACAGAATCATCTACGGCTATTATAATATAGATATCATGAAACATTTACATTTTGTAGTCCATTGTATAATTTAAATGAACATAAATGCAAATTTCACATGTGGAAAAAGTAAGTACACCCTTGGCTCTAATAGGTGGTATTGCCCCCTTTGGCAGAAACAACCTCAAGTAGGCGTTTCTTATAACTGTCTACCAATCTCTTCTTTTTTTTTTTTTTTTTTTTTTTTTCTTTTTTTTGTATACAAGATCGAGGCTCGTGAAAGAGCGAACATTAATCACACAGAAAGACAAACCGACACATAAAACATATAACATAGGGAGCGGTAGACAAGATGGGGAGAGAGGGGGAAGGACACAAACACAACATTTGAGAGCAGGGACCGAGAGACATGGAGACATCGAGAGATCTGAGAGAGGGCGAGGGCTTTGGGGGGGGGGGGGGCGTGGGAAGGGGGCAGTGGGAGAGGTATAAAACATATGGACACTGCCAGGACTTCCAGGAAAGAAGTTGGAATTTCAAACAAGGTGGATCTGGGGTGAATTAGCGGGGGTAGAAAAGATCAAGGTTTTGGATGGGGGAAGATAAGAGATGGTGGTGAACAGCTGTTTTAAAGACCTGGAGGGAGGAGTGGGATTGAAGGGAGTGAGGGAGTTTGTTCCAGAGGCGGGAGAAAAGAGGAATGAAAGAGTGAAGGTGAGCGGAGAGCCGAGATTTCGGCAGTTTAACCATCAGAGGGTTGCTGGCAGATCTTGTGTGACCTGTAGGAATATTTGGGGGACAGAGCACAGAGAGAGCTGGGGGTGCAAGGCCGGAGAGGAGTCGGTAGAAGACAGAAAGACCACCTACCTGCCTGCGGTGAGTGAGTGAAAGGCCCTCAGAGATAGCTTCATCGCGGGAGATTCCAATAATTCTGAAAGCTTTGGTTTCAACGGCGTGAAGCCGAGCTAGGTGTGAGGCAGGAGCACCGGCCCATAGGGGAGAACAGTATTCCATTGAGCTGCGGATGAAAGCCTTGTATGTGGTGAGGAGCTCAGGTGTGCCGAGGAAGGACTTCGCACGACGGAGGATGCCCAGTCGGCGACTGGCTTTGGAGGCCAGCTTGGAAATGTGGTTTTCCCAAGAAAGATCATGGCAGATAGTGAGACCCAAAATCTTGAGCGACAGAACTTCTTGGAGAGGATTGTTGAGAAAGTAGATGGGAGGGTTGTCCAGTCGATCTTTTCGGAGAGACATAGTAAGAGTGTGAGATTTGTCAGGATTGAAAGACATGTTCCACTTGTTTGACCAGTCTGTGATTTTGTCCAGGTCTTCAGAGAGTGAGGAGGCAGCAGACTGCCGATCTGAGGGAAGAGGAATGGAGCGGCAGAGAGTGGAGTCATCAGCAAAGAGATAGAGAGGATTTTCGAGAGAGTCAGAGAGATCATTGATGAAGACCAGAAAAAGCACGGGGCCCAGAACACTGCCTTGGGGAACTCCAGCCTGAACAGGAAGAGGAGATGAGAGAAACCCATTCAGGGCCACACGTTGACGACGACTAGAGAGGAAGTCCGCCAGCCATGCGTGGAGATTTCCATGGATACCAAAGGAGGAGAGTTTGGTGAGCAGAGCGGGGTGCCAGACCATGTCGAAGGCACGTGATATGTCGAGGGAGACAGCTCTAATTTCCTGTTTGGCATTGAGGACCTCCATCCATTGTTGAGACATATATCTCTGACATATATCTCTGACATCGACTGGGAGAATTTTTTGCCCACTCCTCCATGCAGAATTCTTTCATCTGTGCGATATTTGAGGGGTTTCTTGCATGCACAGCTCGTTTGAAATCCCCCCACAACATCTCAATGGGATTTCGATCCGGGCTTTGACTTGGCCGTTCCAGAACCCTCCATTTCTTTCTTTTCAGCCATTCCTTGGTGGATTTACTGGTATGTTTAGTGTCATTTGTCATATGTTTAGTGTCATATGTTTAGTGTCCCCCGGTGTGTACCCCGGTTTAGAATAGGTACACCGTATCCCTGCGTGTCGTAAGAGGCGACTCAAAGGGTTGGCGTCAGGAAGGGCATCCGGCCATAAAAACATTGCCTCAAAAATAGAACCATGACAATTTGGAGAAGATTGTCATGGGGACCGCAAGGCTAACCCCCGCTCTTGCAGGGAAAATGGCCTTGGAATGCCTGTTGTTGTTGTTGTGTTTAGTGTCATTGTCATGTTGCAAGGTCCACCTTCGGTTGAGCTTCAACTTTCCGACAGATGTCCTCACATTATCCTCAAGCACCCTCTGGTACAACGAAGAATTCATAGTGGATTCTATGATGGTGAACTGCCCAGGCCCTGATGCAGCAAAGCTGCCCCAAACCATAATATTTCCACCACCATGCTTTACAGTTGGTATCAGGTTCTTGTGGTCAAATGCTGTCTTTGGTTTTCGCCAAACATGTCTTCTGGTACTGTGGCCAAATAGCTCTGCCTTTGACTCATCTGTCCAGAGCACATTGTTCCAGAAGTGCTGGTCTTTGCCGAGGTGTTCATTGGCAAACTTTAGTCTTGCCCTGATGTTCTTCTGGACAGCAAAGGTTTCCTCCTGGCACACCTCCCATGTAGATCAAATTTGTGCAGCATCTTTCTAATGGTAGACTCGTGCACTTTGACATCAACAGTGGCAAGAGCTACCTGTAGGTCCCGTGATGACATTCTGGGGTTCTTCGAGACTTCTTTTAGCATCTTGCAGTCTGCTCTTGGGCTGAACTTGCTAGGGCGGCCTGGCCTGAACAAGTTGGCAGTTGTTTGGAATCTTCTCCACTTGTAGATGATCTTCCGGACAGTCGAATGATTGATTTCAAATTGTTTGGAGATCTTTTTAAATCCCTTCCCAGACTCGTAGGCACCTATAACCTTCTTTCTGAAGGCCTCAGAGCTCTTTTGATCTCGGCATGCTGGCGCCGCACACTTCAACAACAAAGAGCAAACCAAACGAAATGTCTGAGGTTTAAATAAGACAGGTTCCTCCATGATCCTCTCAAACGATGTTCTAATCATTTGCACCTGAGCTGGTGCACCTGATTCTAATTTTAGGTATTTGAAGTAGTGATAAATGTAGGGGGTGTACTTACTTTTTCCACATGCAAAATTTGCATTTATGTTTATTTAAATTATACAATGGACTACAAAATGTAAATGTTTCATGATATTTGTTATATTATATCACCTTTATCTATCAATATTGTTGAAATGAAGATCAAATAGCTGTATGTTGAAATATGTTGAAAAGTCAAAACTTTACATGGGGTGTACTTACTTTTTCACGTGACTGTATCTGTTCTATTGTCGGTGACCATCAGTAGCAGCTGTTGCCAAACAATGAAAGAGTAACTGTGAATCCACGAGGATTGGGTCCTCCATCGATTTTAGCAGAAAGCTTATTGGCAATAGTGACATGTTCCTTTTTCTTCAAGGTATAGTCCATCACTTTGTTCCCAGCATTAATTAGAGGATTTTACAACCCACTTATTTTGCTTTGTCCTCATTTACAGTTTTGTCAGCTTTAACACATGAGGTGATGGTACGCAGATTCACATCTGCACAGGAAGGATTCCTATCCAGAAGAATCTCGAGGAGCCAAGTTGTATCCTTGTCTTGTCAGATATTCTGTTTCCGTTCCCTCCTGTATGGCACCATTCAAATCAGCACATGCTGACATACACAGGAGCCATTGTGTGCTCCAGCATTCCCCGACCACGTGTCCATCCTGTCATTTTCATGGTTCTCATTAGCACTTGTTCGATAATCAAATCTGATGATAACCTCGCCCAATATCGATCACTCAGTCGAATAACTTGGTGCCCGGTTTGGAAATAAATGAACACATCTGGATGCTGGCTCTCTAGTTGGATCACCTGTTGTAGCTAAATGTGCACAGATGTTGCACACAAATTATGTGCAGCAGCTGCGAAATATGGCAGTTTCTTGAAGCAACTGGAGATAAAGTTCCCAATTTCCCATTTTTTCTGACTTTATGAATTGACAAAGCACCTCAATCATCTCCATGTATTGCAACCAGAGACATCCATACGATGACCAGATATTGCAGCCTTGCCATCATCCAGTTTTTGTTGGACCTTGTCATGGGATACTTTTTAAACACACCGCATCGGCTGAAAGTTCACCAGACATAAGTTTGTCATATAGCTGGACTGCTATGGTCAAGTCTTCGTTGATGTCTTCTGCTGTACCAGGAACATATTCTGGATTCATCTCTGAGACTGAGGTCTGTCGGGGCGATTGTATTCTGTCTCTGTAGGATTATCTTCAGCTACCAATCGATCCTCAGCTGTAATGGTTATCGGAGTATTTCCGACTTCAGTATTTTCAGTCATATAGGAGTCCAAAAGGGGGGATTTTAACGCTTTTGTCACAAATATCGCATCATCGCATCGCAAATCACAGTCCATATTTGTCAAATCTGAAAAGATACGAAAACAACTTTAGCATGCTTAAATAAAACAACTGGACAGGCTGAAATGACCCGCGACTTCAATATATACAGTACATGTATCCACTGGATACCGATAATTGATAAAAAACAATATGGAGCAAAAGACATAAAATGTCATAGCCCCCGTGGTTTTAGCAATTTTGCTGTACGGAGTTAAACACTGTCAGTTGGCCAGTTATTTCTCCTACGAGTCCATGGTCCATGGTCCATGCTACAATTATACAATCCTACCTTCCCTATAGTATCCTTTCACCGACCCCATAAATGTAACAATATGTGTGCTCTCATGTATTGTTTTTGTGCCAGGTTTGAACAAAACCAGTCTGTGCATTGCCGAGAAATGGTTGGGAACACGTTTAAGTAACAAAATGGCCGCCAGTCTACCAGTCGGCCATCTTTGATCAGTTCCCAAAATAAAATGAGTTGCACGTGTATGCCGTCATGTACTGTGCTAGTGACAAGTTTGAACAAAATCAGACCATGCATGTCTGAGAAATTGTTGGAGACACGTTGAACAAACGAAGTGGTCGCCAGTCGGCCATCTTGGATCTGATCTCGAAAAGCAATGACGTGCATATGTAAGTGATCATTCCTTATCTGTTTGCCAAGTTTTAACAAGACCAGTAAATGCATGTCCGAGAAATGGTTGATGACGTGTTCAACATCGGGTTTTCTACAATAAAAATAGCCAGCCGCCAGTCGGCCATCTTTGGTCGCATTGTGAAACAAAATGATGTGCATATGTACACCATCATGTGTTGTCTTTATGCCAAGTATGAACAAAATCTGTCCATACTTGTCCGAGATATGGTTGGGGACGCACGCACACACGGACAGACGGGTGAGACGCAATCCATAAGCCCCCATTTCGGACTAAGCCCAACAGGGGCTAATAATGTATACCACGTGTAAATCATTGTACACACACTTGGTATATATTTGATTTTGGGTGGAGTGGAAGAGTTGGTTGAGACTAATATTGTGTTGGGGGCCTTCACAGAATTCACCTTCAACGTAATGGACAGACAGACCAAACATGGCACAAACACAATGAAATGCTTTATGTTGTGGTGAGGACATGGTTTGGGTCCAACAGGGTGGTGCAGAGGTGGAACACCTTCATGAGGGTCAGGTTTTGGGTCTTCTGAGCTGTCTAGGCTGGAGATGATTCTGGACCAGATTTTAACATCAAGGAATGTCCCTCAGTTGGGACCCATGTTAACGTGAAGCCCCATCTGCTAGTATTAGTTCATGGATAACAAAGATCCCACCATGCATTTTTGACTAATAGAAGGCAAATTATCACCGGCATCCTCACCAAGTTGAGGATCTGGGCACCAGCGTGCCAATTTGCCTGTGCCACGACCAGCATGGCGCCCCAACGTTCTGCCTGCCATGGCACAGATGACGATGATCTGATGAATAACTTGGTAAGGAAGCGATGCGTTGGCGCGTATGAGCATGGAGGACATTGCGGTGCATCGACTTAATGGAGTGTTTAGAGCCAATACAAGCACGAAGAACCTTATGGCCAGTGGAGCCGTCATACCATGGTCAATACACTAGCAGTTCCCTCTATAAGAATGTGGGAACACCAAGGTGTCGATATTTTAAATCATCACAAGGGCTTGATGACATCACTTTGACATCACCATGTTTTGCTTTTGTTTCAGGACCTGTGAGCGATGGCAGCCAAAGTGTACTTCCCGGCTTGCTGCCTGCCTGCTCAAAGTGGCATGCTCCTCGGCTGCAAGTTGGGCAGTCGAGACACTTTTCTGGTTATGGCCACCATGTCCTTCCCTTTCATACCCAATCAGGTGAAGTCCTTTTTGGCCTCCGTCACACCACGTGATACCCCTCCGTGGAATGTCTTTCGTCCTGAAGTTTTGGGCATTTGCCGCGTTTCTGCCAATTCAAGAGTGTAAGTTACAATATATTTTGCTTTATTTATTTTATTGTTTCGATTTGGCAATTGCACTGTCTTTTTATTACATACGCATGGAGCGCTCGAGGGTCGGGAGGTTCGGGACGGTGTGTGCAGGGGGGCGAGTCCTTGATGATTGTTCGAAGTTTTTTTTTAATGCATTTCATTCGCCATTTCCACAATTGTTAAGCATCCGCTTGTAGGATAAGGGAAGGCTTATACCTGTCGTACGGGTTGTTTCTGCAATTAGTAGCCCGAATTTTAAAGGTTCCTCCATTTTTTTTTCACCTGAAGTACTAAACACTGTTTAGGTTTTTCTCCCTTTTTTGTGCCAATATCCGAGCTGTATCTCAGATCCTGCTGGGAGTTTCAGAATGGAATTTTGTATTAATAATGAGAATAAAATGTACCCGGGGTAAACCTGCCCTTTGACCTTGACTTAATTTTTAAGGTCATATCCCAGTTATAGACATTTTAACATTTTTCACCTAAGGCTTGTCCCATCAAAACGAAATTTTCCTCACTAGATAGCCAAGAACAAGGTGCATTTACATATAATTTACATCTTACCAACAACAACAACATGCATTTTAAAGGCCATTTTCCCTGCTAGAGCGGGGGTTAGCCTTGCGGTCCCCATGACAATCTTCTCCATTTTGCCCTATTTTCTGCATCTCTCCTTGTTAACCCCCTTGCCCGCATTTCTTCTTCCACCATCTTTAGCCAAGTCTTTTTCGGTCTTCCCCGTCCTCTGCTTCCTTCTACATTCATTTCCATCACTCTTCTCAACCAGTCACTTTCATCCTTCCTCAACACATGACCAAACCATCTCAACCTGTTCCTCTTCACAGCATCAATCACAGGCTCTATTCCCATCATCTTTCGCAATTCATCATTTGTCTTCCTCTCTCTCAACGATACTCCACACATCCACCGAACCATTCGCATTTCCACCCTTTCCAACCTTCGTTGCTGCTCTACGTTTATTACCCATGTCTCGCTCCCATAAATCATAACACTTCTCACACATGCAGCATACACCTTTCCCTTCAGCTTCAACGACACTCCCCTCATCATCAGCACGCCACCCAGTTCCCGAAACTTCTTCCATGCACATCTCACTCGAGCAACCGTTGCCGAGTCTGATCCACCTTCTCCATTCAGCATGTCTCCGAGGTAGCAAAATGTTTTCACACCTTCCAGCTTCACGCCATCTCCAAGATCCAACTCAACATTTCCTCCATCTGCAGCTCCCTCTGTGCACACCTTACATTTGAATGTAGCTGCCACACTGGTTAATGACCCTCTCAGACCACTACATTTTTGATGAACCCACTCAGCGCACATTGTACATTGAATGGAGTTCACTCCGACACCCTTCCTACACACAGCACAGGGCCACTTCCCAGTTCTTTCCACCTCACCACATGCTTTACCACTTGCCATCACCTTCGTCTTTCCGATATTCACCTTCAGACCTTTTGTCTCCATACATTCCTTCCACGTGGTCATCTTTTCCTTCAGTCCATCCATACTTTCCGCAATCAACACCAGATCATCTGCATACAACAACTCCCACGGTAAACCCTCCTTTACGTTCTGAGCCAGCACCTCCATCACAGCTACAAATAGTAATGGACTTAGTACCGACCCCTGATGCACTCCCACCTTCACCTCAAACTCACCACTGTTCCCGTCCTTCGTCCTTACAGCTGTGCGCGCTCTTTTGTACATTGCCATCACTACTCTGATCAACCATTCCTCCACTCCTAACTTCCTCAATGCCCATGTCAATACTTTGCGTGGTACCCTATCGAATGCTTTCTCCAGATCAACAAACCCAAGAAACAACTTCTTCCTCTTCTCCATGTACTTCTCCTGCAACTGCCTCACAATGAAAAGCGCGTCTGTCGTTCCTCTTCCTGGCATGAATCCAAACTGCATTTCGTCGATCTTCACTTTCTTCCTTATCCTCCTCTCCAACACCCTTTCCAATACCTTCAATTTACATCTTACCCCTCTGGGTTAAAGGTCAGGGTCAAATTGCGGTCTGAAAAAAGAAACCAGGTGTTTTGTCTTCGCTCCATTTTCCCAATGTGAAATCTCAGACTGATTGGCCTTCCAAGATCTTTTTGCATCATAATAGCGTATCTGCACTGAAGTTGTACACCTGATATTCAATTTGTGTCCTTGACCTACTTTTTTCGCATCGTGACCGAATTAACAAAAAAACACCTTTTTCATCAAAACTTGAATAATTTTCCACTGATTTTCATGATGTTGAGTTTTATGGATAGATTGTGGATGGGGACACATTTTCTTTATTTACGCCCAAACCCTAAATGCTGAAGGTCATATGGTGGTCTGGGAAAAATATGCCATTATTGGATCATGGGTGCCTAAGGAGGCTTACCAATGGCAATCGCTTTGTGATCGGAAATATCTAGTTATTGTTGTTGTTGTACACCGCTCCTTTCCTATTCCATCTCCAGGCGCTGCGTGACGTCATCGCAGGGCACAGAAGGGGGCCCAGCGATGACGCGTGCTGAAAGGGAGTACTCAGTTTTCACTCTGGTTTCTTTCTTGTTTGTTTGCCCGAGGGATATCTCAGCCATCCTTTGAGCTAGGAAGCTGAAATTTTCGGCACAATAGTGAGCAAGTGCTTTGGCAAGTACGCAAGTCTGCAAGTTTGGCACGCATAAAGTTTGGCAAGTCTGCAAGTGCAGTGCAGAGCAAGAGAGAAAAACAGTATTTTTTGTTTTTCGATTAATCACTTAACTGATCAATTACTTAATTATTATCGATTTATTAAGTATTTTTTTATTTTCTTTCTCATCTGGGCAATATCTCAGGCACCTTTTGAGCTAGGAAGCTGATATTTGGACATGACAGTGACCAAGTGATTTGACTATAAAGGATATTTTAGATTTATTGATTAATCAGTTAATTATTTATTGATTAATCAATTAATTATTTCATTTTTGATTAATTACTTTAATTGATTTTCATAAAGCTGCAACTTCAGATGAAACGCTGGCGGTTGAGGTATGCTATTAGCCAATTGATTAAGAAATTATTTTACGATTATCTTTTATTGATTTCAATTACGCAATTAATCAATCAAGTATTGTACACCTCTCCCTCCAAACATTGGCTCAGATCATGAGTTTAATATCATTCGATCCCTAACAATACCTGTAAATAGAAACCAGCGAACATCATATCAATATTCAGCATACATCTGAACTAGTAATGAGTTTACAGATGAGCACAAGCAAGCCGTAACAAAGTGGCGTTACGTACCGTCAATTTATGCACCAGCATAGCATACAGTAAATGTCTCAGTTATGATCATAGCGCTGAATGACCGAGTTCTTATAATGGCCGCGTAGCGGACAAAAGACGCATGACACCTGGGTTCAGACGTTGGACAGAATTTCATGACATTCTCCCCGGCGTTAAATCTACACTACCCCTTGGGGTGAAAGCAAGCGAAATAGCAGTATAGAAAACGTCAGTTAGCAAAAGGGTACATAGAGCAGCAATGCATGTCAGTCCCAGCTGTAGCGATCGGGGCGGCAAATCTCTCTTCCGGCGCGTGTTCGGTAAGCGTCGGGAGCTTCAACCGTGAGACCAAATTCCCCCACATCTGAATAACCGCCTATCCCGGGAGATGGCGGCGGCGTCTCAGGGCCGACCAGATCGGGCGTGTGCGGAGCGGAGTTGACGGTGAATGCCCCATCATCGCGTTCCCCCTGGCTGAGTTCCGGCTGAACGGTATCCCCGCACCGAGCAAGATGACGCACCGAGACTGTAGACTCACGCCCATTTGGCAGCAGCACTCGAGCGTGCTCGGGATTGGCTTGGAGAATGTGAACCTCGTCGACAAGCGGGTCATATTTACTTTGACGAACAGAGTGTTTGAGGAAAGCCGGTCCGGGCTCAGCTAGCCAGCCCGGCAAAGGTCGAACAGCATCAGAACGGCGCGCCCGAAACAGACGATCATGAGGAGTTTGATTAGTAGCTGTGCATAATAAAGTCCTGATCGAGTTTAACGCCCCGTGCACCATCCAGGTCCATCGGTCCAGTCCTCGTCTGCGATACTTAAGGCCCAGAGTAATGGCCTTCCATATAATGCCATTAAATCTTTCCACCTGACCGTTTGCCTGTGGTCTGTACGGGGTAGTATAGATTGAAGCTATATTGCGCTGGAGCAAAAAGGTCCTCACATCCTGGGACAGAAACACAGCACCTCGATCGGTGTGTATGTAAGCCGGATTCCCGAACATGGAGAACAAAATCTGCAGACACCGGATAACCGTCGCAGCGGACATATCATTGCATGGGAAAGCAAAAGGGAATCTGGAGAACTCATCAACTATCGTGAGGCGATAGCGAGAGCTATCTGAGGCCGGTAAACTAGGACTAGCAGGGAGACACGAAGCCGGTAGAGGCCCTTTAAAGTCCATTGCCAATCTCTCCCAAGGCCGAGTAGCCTGAATCAGCGTACCATCAGTGGTTTGTAGAAACAAGGTTTGAGTTCAGCACAAACGGAACAAGTGCGACACAGCTGCCGAATGTCCTCAACAGAGTAGGGCAAATTGTGACTGTGCACATAATGAGCGAAACGCGTCACTCCGGGATGGCACAACGTTTCATGAAGAACACGCAGATCCTCAAAGGAGGTGAGACTCGCACACACCGAAGGGTGCGGTAATGCGTGTGTGGCGAGATTATCCCGCCCTGGGCGATACCTAATAGTGTAGCAAAAATCGGCTAGCTCTATCCGCCAGCGAGTGATCTTTTCGTTCTTAATGCGTTGAGAATGGCACGTGTCGTACATGAAAGCGACGCTTTGCGATCAGTAATGACCTCAAAACATTTGCCAAGCAGATAGGGTCTCCAACGCCTAATAGACTCAACGATGGCGTACGCTTCCTTCCCGACAGACGAATGACGCTTCTCCGCGGAGGAGAGAGAGTCCTTGAAAAGAAGGCGACAGGTCGACTAACCCTAACCCCCCCCTTGAGAGAGCGTGGCAGCTACCGCGTGGTGGGACGCATCGCTTTCCAAAACAAAGGGTTGACTGTCATCGATAGACGACACAGCGGCGCCAGCTATGTCAGACTTCAGGCCATGGAAAGCGGCCTTGGCGGCATGACCCATGGGGAACACTTTGCAATGTACAAGTGGGCGGAGCTTTTCAGAAAAATTTTGGACCCACTTCGAGTAATGGGCAAATAGTCCGAGGGCACGTTTCAACGAAGCGCGATCATGTGGTGGGGCCATGTTGAGCAAAGGTCGCAGCCGCTCCTTGTCTGGAGTGATAGTGCACTGGGTCACGGTGTACCCCAGGAGATCTATCGTTCGGGCGGAATAGCGACATTTAGCCTAATTCAGAGTTAGCCGATACGTGCACGCAACCTGGAGGAAACGCTGCAAATTATCATCATGATGGGCCTGATCGTACCCACAAACTGTTAGATTGTCCAGGTAAACAAAGACATCGGTTAAGTGTTCCTTTGCGATTATGTCATCTATGGCCCTTTGAAAGCATGCCACCCCGTTTGTGACCCCAAAAGGTAATCTAGTGAACTGGTACAACCTCTGTCCGGATTCAAACCCGGTGTAGATGCGATCTGCCTCCGCAATAGGGATCTGATGATACGCGCTGCGGAGATCTAATGTGCTGTAGATCGAGTACTGGGCCACCTGCTGAACCAGGGAATCCAATCCCGGGAGTGGGTAGGCGTCCAATTGCGTAAACCGATTAATCGTCTGTGAGTAGTCGATTACCAAGCGTTTGCGATGATTTTCTGTCTGGACTACCAGAACTTGAGCCCTCCAAGGCGAACGACTAGGTTCGATTATACCCTCCTTTAGAAGTCGGCTAGTTTCCTCCGCTATAAATTGCGTGTCAGCCCGCGAGTATCGTCGCGATTTAACGGCAACCGGGGTTGCAGTCAGCAGTCAAATTTGGAAACAGCATCAGGGGTTCAATTTCCATCCCGGCCAGAGCACACACAGAGAGAGTATTGTCACCTCCAAATTCCATTTCCAACCGTCCATGTCGACGGAGAAAATCGTGACCTAGTAGCACTTCTGCACATAACGTTGGTAAAACCATTAAATGCACATCCGGAAACATGCGGCCATTGATTACTAGCTTCAGCCGGCATTCGCCTTTGGTACGCAGCCAAAGAGCTTGGGAAGCCATGAAAATCCTGCGCGTTGTCCCGAGAATCATCCAGCCATACTTCTGGACGAGCCGCAAGTCAACATAGCTATCAGTAGAGCCCGTGTCGATCAAGGCGTTGGCCATCTGTCCCTCAATCATGACTGGAATAACAGCGTTGATTAACCCGGGTGGCCCTGTAGTTGTCGAAACATCCAGAGGTGGCGATCGAGCCATGCGCGCAGGTCCGACGCCAACTGGTGTCGAGCGTGGCGTAGATCGCCCCGCGGGCGATGAAAGAGTTCCCGTCAAGGGCGTGCGTGCCGCGCGAGGCCCGCGCGGGGAGATCCCAGTCAAGGGCGCGTGAGGGCGCCGCGCATGCTGCGAGTAGATCCTAGTCAAGGTCGCGTGAGATGCAGATTGTGCCCCGGACTGTGCGAAAAGCACGGACAATGTCGGGCGAGTTCGCTGGCCCCGTGTCGATCGGCATACCTTTGAGAAATGACCTTTCCGTGAGCACGAATGGCACGTGGCTTCGCGCGCGGGGCAAACTGTTCTCAAATGATTTCAATTTCCACAAAAATAGCACTTTGCGGTACCCCCGGCAGATGGGGTCGTGGCAGCAGCGGCGGTCACGCTCGGGCCCGAAGCCTCGAGAGTGTCGGTTGTCCCCGATTCCAGCGGAGGTTCAGCATCCGCTCGCTCCGCTACCGCAGCCCTCTCCGGTCGCTCACCGGTTAGCCCCGCAGTGACGTACGGACGATCGTGACAATCGTATGCCTCCGATTGTCTCCGCGCCTCATCGTAAACGAGCGCCGACTTATGGGTAGTCTCAAGAGTTAGATCGGCAGTTTCTAGCAATCTTTGACGTATCATCGGTGAGTGTACCCCGGAAACAAATGCCTCTCTCATTAAATCATCACAGACTTGTTCATGGGATCTAGGTTCACCTGTACAGTCCTTCGCTAAACGGCGGAGATCCTGAACGAAGTGATCGATGGATTCCGAAAGGTCCTGCCATCATGAGGAGAGCAGGTACCGGGTGTAGACCGCACTTGATGTAGATTCGGCGTAGTTCCGCTTCAGCAGTATCGTACGTGACGCACTGAGAAATGTACTGATAGACAGAATGAGACACGCGAGAGTTAAGCACTGCGAGCTTTGTCTCATCCGTGAGATCAGCTTGGGCTCCGAGGTAACTCGTCAGCAGTCAAAGCCAGTGCTGCAGCTGGGCAGCCGAGTCCGATGCTTGTGGATCCACTCTGAAGATCGGGACGAGGATCAGCTTATGAGTCATCGTTGTCGATCAAGACAAGAGACAAATGATATTAATTGTTGTAAGAATCAGAGTGACAACATTGGCTCAGATCATGAGTTTAATATCATTCGATCCCTGAACAATACCTGTAAAGAGAACCAGCGAACATCATATCAATATTCAGCATACATCTGAACTAGAAATGAGTTTACAGATGAGCACAAGCAAGCCGTAACAAACTGGCGGTACGTACCATCTATTTATGCACCAGCATAGCATACAGTAAATGTCTCAGTTATGATCGTAGCGCTGAATGACCGAGTTCTTATAACGGCCGCATAGCGGACAAAAGACGCATGACATCTGGGTTCAGACGTTGGTCAGAATTTCATGACAAACATCTCTATGTGCTGCACAGGGGTGTTACCAGGTGCCGAAGGCGCCCTGGCAATTCCGCGCACTGGATGTTATTTATTTATTTGGCATGGGGGCGGTGTACTTTGAATGTATCTGGATTTGTTTTATGTTTGATTTGTACTTGGAGACGACGTGAAGCTGGAAGGTTTGAAAACATTTTGCTACCTAGGAGACATGCTGAATGGAGAATGTGGATCAGACTCGGCAACAGTTGCTAGAGTGAGATGTGCATGGAAGAAGTTTCGGGAACTGAGTGGCGTGTTGATGAGGAGTGGAGTGTCGTTGAAGCTGAAGGGAAAGGTGTATGCTGCATGTGTGAGAAGTGTTATGATTTATGGGAGCGAGACATGGGTAATGAACGCAAAGCAGCAACGAAGGCTCCAAAGGGTGGAAATGTGAATGGTTGAGTGGATGTGCGGAGTATCGTTGAGAGACAGGAAGACAAATGATGAATTGCGAAAGATGATGGGAATATAGCCTGTGATGGATGCTGTGAAGAGAAACAGGTTGAAATGGTTTGGTCATGTGTTGAGGAAGGATGAAAGTGACTGGTTGAGAAGAGTGATGGAAATGAATGTAGAAGGAAGTAGAGGGACGGGGAAGACCGAGAAAGACTTGGCTAACGGTAGTGGAAGAAGAAATGCGGGCAAGGGGGTTAACAAGGGAGATGCAGAAAATAGGGCAAAATGGAGAAGATTGTCATGGGGCCCACAACGCTAACCCCCGCTCTAGCAGGGAAAATGGCCTTAAAATGCTTGTTGTTGTTTGTTGTTTAATTTGTACTTGACAAATCAATGATGGTTATTAAACCTTTACATAATAATTTCACAATTGTGATCGATTTCTATATTTCATCACTCAGGCTTGATGATGAGACCAGTTTAACTGCTCATTGCCTTTGCAAGATATTCAATGGAGAAATCTGGTTGGAGGTGGCCCTACATGGAGGTTCCACATCGCCGATGTCCTGCAACGTTTTTCGACGAGATACGAATGGTCACTATAACCTCAGGTCACCACAGACCGTTGTGTTTGCTCATTACAACCAACGCAAGGCTGTGGCTGCTAGGTGGCTGGCTGATGATGGCCGAGATTTCACGAGTATGGAAGAACAGACTGCGGATGTAACCAAAGAGCCTTCAGAAATGGCTTCATTTTTCGCAGCCTTGTCTTGCAATGAGCAAATGTTTTTGCCACCTACCTGTGAAGACGATTTGGAGGAGAAACGGTCGGCAGGACCAAGCGTTTGTCTCCGGCATTGGCAGGACGCTGGTCGTGAAGGAAGCATTGTGGTGGAGCTGGGAAAAGCTGCGTGTAGGCCGATTCGTCGTGCCGGGGCCTGGTTTTTGGCACTGGTCGCCCCTTTCTTTGTCTGCAGGTATGCCCACTGTGTTTACACTTGGTGGGTCACATTGGGAAAACCCATGGTATGAATGGTTCTTGTCTTGACCCTAAGGGTGGGCGTGCTTCTGAGTTGTCCTCCATGCAAGGTAGAATCCGCTTTTTGTAGGCTTTGGACAATTGCACCTTTGCCGTGGATTGGTGATCGTCTTTCCACATGTCTTCAGCTCCACCATCTACACGATCGTCTCAGAGTCCTGTTTTTTCCTCCTGGTGTTAAATCTCCCCCTCATTTGACCCCACCAAGGTAAATTATTTTCACCTCCCACCATTTGTCTTGCATTTTTGAAGAGAGCCACATAGGTCTATTTGGGTTTGTTTGTTTTTTCCCCTCTCTATCCATGTACTTGCAGGTGTGCAGACATTATCTGTTCGATGCTGCTGGACTCCTTGCTCGGTTTGCTGCTCATAAGTCACATTTATCCGCATGGACACCTCAAGGCCGCCACCGATGCACTTCCGGTCTTTGCACAGGTTGAGCACTTTGATTTCCAACGACGTTATTTCATTATTTTTATTTAGATGTACTGTACTACGTGCTCACAGAAACCTTACATGAGCACTAGGAGCTGCATTTTAGGAGTGAAGTGAACATTGTTTGTGATGAATAGAGTTCAGGAAAATTAATACAATACTTGCAATGTCGCCTAGCGGTACGCACATTTGCCTCAAAGCTGTCTAGTCTGGGTTAAAATCCTTACGCAGGTCCAAACTGTCATCCTAGTGTTATACGGGCAGGGTGATTCATCATTGTTTGCGCCATCCCTCGGATGGACCCTAAACTGGGCATCGCATCTGCCGGCATTAGTTGGTGGACGTGGAATATCCCACGGTATCCTTCACAAACAGTAGGCGAGCTATCATGAAAGCAAAGTGGAGAAATCGACTTGATGTGTCTGATGATATGCGAATGGCGTTGTCACGAACTGTGCCCCGATTCCATATTCTGATTGCACGAAAACAGCAGCAACAATCTCACTGGATTAGTTAAATGGCTTGCATAAAACTTGCATGTTTTAGTTTAGTTTAGTTTGTTTTGTTTCATTGTTAACAAGCAAATAAATAAATAGGGATGAAATCCTAATGATTTTCTTTCCTGTTCTGTTCCGAATTATCCATATGTAAAACTAAGCTATTGAGATATTTTGAAGTCACACTGGAACCTAATGGGACTGGTAATCAGGCGCGGATCCCCGAACTTGGCCCATTTTCTGGGTAATAAGTTACCAATTTTCATCCCAAAAAATAGGCAATTAAAGTAAAAACACCCCTCAGAATGCACCACAGAGCACCTAGAAATCCAAAAAAATTCTAGGGGGACATGCCCCCAGTCCCCCCCAGCGAGGCGCACCTTAGGTGCGCCTTGGTCAGTCAACGGTCTGGCGAAGGGGTATGGGGACATCGTAGGCAATCCGTTGGGGGTCTTGACAGGGAAAAAGGTTAAGAACCCCTGCTATACCCTTTTCTCATGCAGGTTATAATGGTGGTGGTGGTGGTGTCAGTGGTATGCCATTTCTAACAAGTAGTCAGTAGGACCCTACGTCAACTATGGTGTTCACAGTGGAACAAAAAGCGAAAATTCTGACTTTGTGGTTTGAGACAAAATCCTACGTGCTGGTGCACCGACGATAACTGTCAGTATTACAATGTTCACACCTGTAATGGACCTTCCAATGGGAACATTCAGTGGTTTGTGGAGCACTTCCAAGCACATGGAAGTGTGGAAAAATCCAAATAAAGGCAACAGTGGCCGCTCACCAAGTGTTACCAAGGACCAAGGGAACATTGATCTTGTGAGAGATTCTGCTATCGAACGTCCTAAGAAATCCCACTGTCGGAGTTTCCAACAACTGGCGATCTCGGCCTCAACTGTGTGGCGCATTCTCACTTCGGAACTCAAGCTCTACCCACACATGATATCTGCACATAATAAACTAGCTCTAGCAAGATGAGTACCAATGTGTGATTGGTTCAGTGACCGAATGGAAAGGTACCCAAATTGGATCAACTCCTTGTAGTTCAATGATGAAGAACACTTCCATTTTAATGGGGCTATCAACAATCAGAAGAACATCTTCTGGGGTGCTGAGCCTCCTGAGGAGGTGTCTGAGATGTCTCTCAAAGGCCCCAGGTCCACTTGCTTCTGTGCGTTGGATGCCAGATGTGGAATGCTGTGACCGTGTGGTTCGAGGACGTCAACAGTCAATGGCGAGCAGCAGTACCACAAGGTCTTGCACCGATCCCATGCGGATCTCACTTAACTACCGTTTCCATACCAACTCAGACTTGCATGTTTCATGCAGGATGGTGCCTCATCGCACACTGCAAGTGAAACCATCGACTTGCTCCACCAGCTGTTTGCAAATCATGTAATCAGCCTGGGCACAGCGCATGAGTGGGTGCCCCACAGCCTGGATGTGAATCCATTGCACTTCACCTTTGGCTGCACCTCAAAAATAAAGGTTATGCCAACAAACCTCAAAGCCTGCTGTCCTGAAGCAGAAGGTGGAGGATCACCGTCAGGCTACCACTCCAGCCACTTGCAGACGAGTTGTAGGATGAAAGTCTGTTTGAACTTCTGTTTGAACAGAAGCCGAGCACCCATTGAAAATGTCAATTACAAGCTGTAAGCTGTATACTGAGTGATTTGAAAAAGGCATGCTGTTTGTTTCCATCAATGTATCACTGAACTTGCTACCTTTTGTAATTTTTCTACAATAAAATGGTCAAATAGTCCACTTTTTTTGAAACACCCTGTAGGTGAAACAGCTTCTTCAAGAGCATTATTATGTATTTGCTTTGTTGTATTGATCAACTCCATGCTTTGAAGTGGCTTCCAATATACCACATGCGGTGTGTGAACCGTAGGCCGTGGCGGGGCGCCTGCAGGAGCTTTTGCAGTGGCTGATGGGTGCACCTGCTGGCCTAAAGCTCAACAGCACACTCGCGTGCACCCTGGGACGTTTCTTCCTCTATCATATCCACCTTTGGCTGAGTGAGAACATGCTAGGAGGAGAGACATTTTGCCACGTTATTTCCTGAGATAATTCCTGAATCTTCACATTTGACTCATTCCTTGAACCATTTGAGTGCCGAGCTTCCTTCCCTTCCCACATCACAGGCTACGTGTCCATGCTAGCACCATATGTGGGACCCGTCTTATGGTACGGTGGCCTGCTGGCGACACTGGGGGTCTCTCTGCTGCTCAGCATGCTAATCGACATCACTTCATTACTCACCCTCCACGTGTACTGTTTCTACGTGTACGCAGCCAGGTGATGCCATAAACTGCATTTTGTGTTTACTTTTTTTGTGCTTCATATCAATATGTCTTCATGGTTGGAACGATAACCTCGGACACCAAGCTGAGCATAGGCCGTTTGCCATGCTCGACGTTAGGCTGTACAGGCTGCAGGTGTGTGGCCTCTCCTCGCTCTGGAGGTTGTTCCGTGGAAAGAAGTGGAATGTCTTGCGCCATCGTGTCGACTCGTGCCAGTACGACGTCGACCAGGTATAACGAAGAGAGCCCTTCTGTGTAATTTTAAAATGTTTTACAATTTTGCGAACCCTATTTAAGGTTATAAACATTGCACTTCAAAGGGATAAAGGATATACTGACCCAAATACTTGGCAATGTTTTCTCAACTTGTCTTTGCAGCTCTTCTTGGGTACCTTGCTCTTCACAATATTATTGTTCCTGCTACCGACTACTGCTCTCTTCTACCTGGTGTTCACCTTGGTATGCCTACTTTGTATTAATAACGTGATATTGTTGCAGTCACCAGACCGTCACAGTTGCCTTGTTCGAATCCGGTGTTTCGTGTCAAAACAATCGTGACAGTTACCCGTCTCAGAGACCTCCCGCCAGATCCCCATGTCCAGAGCCGCATTACCCTGCAGATTGAGGTCGTTGAGGCGAGGACCGTGCTGATAGGTGATCACGTGGTCAGTCTTATCAGGGCTGAGTGAACCCTGACCAAATGACGTGACCAATTTACCTTTCATAGGTTAAACAGAGCCACCAGACAAAATTGTTAGAACAAACAGAATCTAGCCAGAGACTATGTCAGGTTTGTAAATGGCATTGATAAAAGGAGCAAAAAGTTTCAGGAATGTACAGGAAGCAATAAACATTGGATCCAATTATATTTAACGAACCCCAAGTTATTCCTTTACGGGTATATGTGCCCACAAAACAAACTAAGCAACAAATGGCAGATCCTTAATTAAACTATGCTTTAGGCCTCAGACACGATAGAAGACGGGAAATTCACAAGGCAGCGGAGTTCTGGAGCCAAACTCTGTAAATTGCTTGTACTGCGACTGGCTGCTACAGCTGGCAATGGTCCCTGTGGGTTACGAGGATGAGGGGAGGGACACACGCTGAAGTAGTGGGCGTGATGGCGGCAGGGCAGGGCGAGGCTTGTCTTGCTTTTCAGCTCCCTCCAGAGTGCTGCTTTCAACTTGGTGGTTCCGAGGTCTGGAAGCCGATCTCTGGTAGCCCTCACCTTTATAGCCGGGACATTTACGTCATGGGTAATGATTTACGCCCCTCCCTTCATCCACCATTGGTTCAAGCCCTGACTGGTCACCCCCATGAGTCGTGGTTTCCTTCACCAAGGCCGGTCGAGGTGATGGCAATGTTGTCAGGATGACCACCTTTGCCACCTACACTTGTTGAAATGGCCTCGTGTGCCACAAAAAGGGAACATTTAGACAGAAAACACAGGAATAAACCATCAAATAAAGGCTCGCAGGAAGGAGGAATTTTAAACACACAATAGGATGTGTCTGAAGGTTCTGACTATATGAATTAGCTACGCATATACCTAGAATGACATTTAATTACTTCTGCGCTTTCGCTAAAGATCCAATATGGAAATATCTACGTGATATTAAGCATGTTTTCTCACCTTGTACTCAGCTGCGCTTGATGGTGATTGTAGGACAGGTTGTTCTCTCTCGAACCATATGGTTGATAAATGGCCTCCCTGTATTCTCCATCGTCCAACGCCTCCTGTGTGGCCACAACCTCGCCGGTTCGTATGATTCCCGTTGCCTTTTGCTTGCACTGTGCAGTGTGCACCTTTGCTCTTGATATTGAGTGGAACACCTGCCATATTGTGGCATAAAATTGGTTGCTTCTCGCAGGTGGAGTGGAGTTTGAGGTTCTGACACAAACGTCCAAAAGCATCCTGAACGTCTCGATGCAGGTGAGCATTACGAGAGAGATCTAGATATAGAGCTTTCACGATGCATGCCACAGTCTCTTTTCACTTTGACCCTGACATCCACCTGTCAATTCCACATGTTTCCCCTCCCCAACCTCCCATTTGTGCCTCAATCTTACCGCCACCTCTACTAGATTCAACCTCTCTCCACGTGGGCCGTGCTTCGGCGCTTCTGGCTCCCGAGTCATGTGATGGTTCATCGCTCTCCCAATTCTACCCAATTGGTCACCACCATTCTCAGTGGAGAACTCGTCCAGCCTTGGAATCGAGGAGGCTCTGGGTTGGGGTGAACACTCCACCATGATGATCACCCCTGATGAAGTCTCTGATCACTGCTGTTCCTGTCATGTAACATTGCTCAATTGCATGCAGGTAGCACTTAGTAGTAGTGTGTGCGAAGTATGCCCGTTACTCGACGTCGAGGGTTGTGCAGACGTGCCAGACTTCTGTGATTTTTACGGATTTGCACCTTTTCTCCTCAAAACCGTTTCACGATAGTCACCAAATGGAGCGCTACTACTGACACACAATGGAACGTACATGATAGTCAAATTACAGCCCTTCTCTTTCATTTAGATGAACGGCCTGTGTGTTACCAATGAAATATGTCATCTACATATTATTTATTATGTCATCTACAAAATTGGACAGGTTTTTGACACTCCTACCCCCGACCCCATATACATGTCTCTGCCCATGTCGTTTGTTGATTCCCTCCCTAATCCTCAAACTCCCCAACTTAGCTTCTCTTTCCCGTGCTCTCCTTTCCTTTTATCAGTTTATTTCTCTCCCTTTGTCTGCCTCCGCCCACATGCGTAGGTAATAAATAAATGACCCTAACCCATACATTAGGTGAACTCTGAAACGGTTATTCATCTTTAATGAGCTGCAATCATGCACAGGCTGTGGACTGCTACGTTGTAGTCCATTGTACGATGACGCCAGAGCGAACGCCTGATAAACCTTGCTCTGTTTTGAACTCACTTGAACGCCGTCCTTCAGTAAGGACAGTGGGAGATCCTTTTTTAAATTTTTTTAATTTATTTATTTATTATAAATAGAGAGCTAGAACAAAGGATCAGGACGGAACAGTGGAAAGAGAAGGGGAAAACGCCAACAGCAGGGCAGAGGGAGAAAATAAATGGAGACGGACAATATGAATGCGGGTAACGATGAGGGGTCACGGAGAACACAAGAGGTGGGCAAGATGGATTTGGAAGCAGAGGGGGAAGAGGGTTAATGGTGTAAAAAAAAGATCATGGTTTTGGAATGGGGATGATCTGTGATGGGGGTAATCAGCTGTCTTGAAGGCCTGTAGGGAAGAATGAGATGGAGGAGAATGTGGACGTTAGTTCCACAGATAGGAAAAAAGAGGAACGAATGAGTGTAGGTGAGCAGTGATCCTGGATTTTTGGGAGTTTCACCAGAAGGTGGTTTCTGGTTGACAATGTGAGCCCTGCAGAAACCTGGGGGTGAGGGGGCAAAGCACGGAGAGGGCAGAGGGGTTCAAGACCAGAAAGGAAGCAGAAGAAGACAGAAGGGCTACCGACCTGTCAGCGATGGCAAATGCCAGTGAGAACGCCGTCCTTCAGGTGTGACCTTCAGCTGGACGTCCATTTTGCCAGTGTGCACTAGTTAATGCTAAAGATCAGTGTCTTTCAAAAACAGTAGGCCCGTGCAGGTGGCACAGTGGCCAGATTCTACATTCATGCCCTGATCAGTAGGTACTGCTATGAAGGCAATGTCAAAACACATGGTGTATTCCTTACTGTGACACTCCACTTCGGCCACACCGGCTCCCTGGCAAGGCCATAGACTCGTCACGATCAGGAAAGGGATTCAGTACACACTATCACATACTATGCTATGCTCTCTCGAAAACATTATTATTCATTCGCACGATGCTCTCTAGAAAATGTCGCTTCTCCCGAAACAGGTTCCTGGCTGGAGTTACAATATTAGACAGGTCGCCACTCAGCCACAGCGAGTAGAGTAGGAATTTCGAATTTGTTCAGAGTGTAGGCTGCTGATACTGTATATAAAATCATAAACTGCTTGACTAGCACCAACACTCTGTACAGTATGGTACTGTACATCAAATCATAAACTGGGCACCACCAACGCTCTGTACAGTGCGGTACTGTACATCAAATCATAAACTGGGCACCACCAACGCTCTGTACAGTACTGTAATGTACATCAAATCATAAACTGGGCAGCACCAACGCCTTGTACAGTACGGTACTGTACATCAAATCATAAACTGGGCAGCACCAACACCTTGCAAAATGTCTCTGTCCTCCTAGCATGCTCTCACTCAGCCAAAGGACGGTACTGCATATCAAATCATAAAGCGGCAACACTGTAGTCTGTACAGTATGGTACTGTTCATCAAATAATGGCTTAAACCTCATCAAAGTGGGGGAATTCACCGTCCGTAAAGAAGGATTTTTACTTGTATGCTTTAGGGGGATCGAAACATGATAAAGTGAATAAAGACGGTGATGATGTTAACAACAATATCGATTTTTAGCTGCGACGAGCATCTCTATGAGAGGACCGCGTTGTTGTTCTTGTTGTTGGGGTGCCTTTTTGAATAGCGCATGTGCATACACTCGATTTGTTTGAAGAAACCAGAATAAATTTAGCTGAAAGACAAAAAGACGCTAGTGCATGCGTATAATTTAATGACTGGTCGAATTTGGTAGCGCATATTGCAACGGATATCCTCATGATTCTACACGTCGCAGCAGGTGACCACACTGTTACTGTAGTCATTTTCCTCTTGTTAGGAATAGAATAAACGCAATGAAAGCGGGGACCGGATATACCAGAGATTCTATTCGGCGTGTGTTGCTAATAGACATTATGCATATGACGTCTCACACCCTTAGAAATGGAAGTGCGTCCCCTCTCAGAGGGCAAACAATACTGCTACTGCAGCAATACTGCTCGAACTACACAATGCAAATCCTGAGCAGTGCCCCATTCATGAGCAGATTCCACCTGTTCGAGGGATTGAAACCCAAACGGAACTGTCTTTCAGAGACATTCGTGCACTGGAAAAAAACGTGGAGGAACTACAGAAGGGCAATATTGCCCTCAGAACTCAAGTGTGTGACGTGGAAGAAAAGATAAGAGCAACAGGTCTGCAGGAAGAACACTTTCAGGGCAAAACTATGCAAAACCGATTTTACACGGGACTTCCTTCTTGGGCAATTTTTTTGCCACTCTTCACGTTTACATCATGTGCTCTCTCAACGTGTAAAAAAACTCACAAAGTTTGGTCAAGTGCTAATGTTCCTCATGCAGTTGCGATTGAACATTTTTGACGAGGACCGAGCATACAGATTCGGAGTCAGCCAGTCAACCGTTTCACGAAACTTCCACCGCATTCTTGATGTAATGTTTGTAAAGACTCAGTCGCTGATACACTGGCCCAGTCGTGACGCTCTACGTCTCAGTATGCCGTCATCGTTCAGGAAATCTTTCAGGAAATGTGCAGTTATTATTGACTGCACTGAAGTGTTTACAGAGCAGCCGTCCGATTTACTGGCAAGGGCACAAGTGTGGAGCAACTCCAAGCACCATTCAACTGTAAAGTTTCTAATTGGTATAACACTACAGGGCTCAATATGCTTCCTAAGCAAGTGTTGGGGAGGAAGGGCAACAGACATTGAGATAACGGAAAACAGTGACCTCATAAATAAACTGATGCCAGGGGATCTTGTGCTTGCCGATCGTGGTTTTTTTGTTGATGAATGCTGTAGAATGGCGATGGCCGAGGTGAAGGTGCCCCCATTCACCAAGGGAAAGAAGCAACTTGAAAAAGTAGAAGTTGACTGGAGCAGAGAACTTTCTTGTGTTCGGATCCATGTTGAACGGGTAATTGGAATGGTGAAACAAAAATATACTGTACTCCAAAATCGCATCCCCATCACACTGATAAATGATGGGACATCGCCAGAAGCAACTGTGAACAAAATCGTACAAGTTGCGTGTGCTCTCGTAAATCTTTGTCCAGGAGTAGTTCCTATGGACTGATTATCGTGGAAGTGTTATTTTATGAATCAACAGTATTGCCTTATTAGTGATACACATTGTTAAATACGCACATGAAACAAAACAAAATGACAAGTAATATAAAGTTGCAGCAGTTTTATTGTCACAGTTGTGTCAGCTTCAAAACATATGTGCACATATCATGTGCAGCTTCATTTATTGTTCACAGTGTGGTGCTATGCACACACAACTCGTTTACCAAGAAGGTAGGCCACCACGCTTTGTACAAAACCAAACATTTTATTCGATGCTCGCACGTAAGCACTGGGCGGGCTCGACTTTCGAGCCCGCGTATATGTCCCGAGGCCACGCCTTGCCCTCGGGCGTGGCCGGTCGGCCGAAAGGTGGGGCATGTATCCCCGTTCAACCCTGTGCCTCACGACGCCTTTGCTCCGGGCGTGGCCCGAGCCGTGCTTCCACGCCCGGTCACTCGCGTCACCCACTGGTGCACGGAATTATTACCCGCTAACGTGTCCGCCACACGCGCCCCCCCAGAATTCCCATGCACCTGAAGGGTGAGCTTGCGGGGAAGCAGGATGACCCGGCCGAAACGCCCTCTGGCGATACGTGCAGGGCTGGGGGGTGGTGGGACGGCGGGGGTGGGGGGTGCCGGGGGTCTGCCCGCCGGGGGGCGGCCTCGACGCGGAGGCAGAGCTGCTTGCGGGGGGTGGTCGAGGTCGAGGTGGGCCGGCTTGAGGCGGTCCACGGAGATACGATCTGGAGTACCGCCGATGTGCACGGTGAAGTGCTTGTCCCCGGTCTCCAGACGCGGAAGGGCCCGTCGTACGGGGGCCGCAGTGGTGCCCGGTGGGCGTCGTGCCGGACAAAAACGTACTCCGCCGTGCGAAGCTCCGGGGCGACGTGTGAGGAGGGGCAACCGTGGTGTTCCGTCGGCACCGTGGCGAACCTCCTGGCGGTCTCCTGAAGGGTGGAGCGCTGTTGCGCCGCGGACCAAGGTGCCGTGGAGTCGGGGATAAATTCGCCCGGTACCCGCAGTGGTTGTCCGAAGACCAGCTCCGCCGAGGATGCATGCAGGTCGTCCTTGAGCGCCGTCCTGAGGCCCAGCAGGACCCAGGGGAGCCTGTCAGCCCAGCTGCCGGCGCGGAGGCTGGCCCGGAGCGCGGCCTTCATCGAGCGATGGAAGCGCTCGCACAGGCCGTTGGCCTGGGGGTGGTAGGCCGTGGTGCGGTGCAGCTTAACGCCGAGCCCTTGCGCCACCGCTCCCCAGAGCTCCGAGGTGAACTGGGGGCCGCGGTCGGACGAGATGTCCGAGGGGGCGCCGAACCGGGCAACCCAAGTGGCGATGAAAGCTTGCGCGACGTCAGCCGCAGCCGTCGCCGCCAAAGGCACGGCCTCCGGCCACCGGGTGGTGCGGTCCACAATGGTGAGGAGGTGGGTGAAACCCCGCAAGGGGGGGCAGAGGTCCCACCAAGTCGACGTGCACATGGTCGAACCGACGTTCTGGCACCGTAAACGGGGCCAACGGGGCCTGGGTGTGGCGGTGGACTTTCGCGCGCTGGCATGCGAAGCACATCCTGGCACAGTCGCGGACGTTCTTCCGGAGGCCATGCCAGATGAACTTTGCCGCGACAAGCTTCTGGGAAGCCTTCGTGCCCGGGTGGGACAGGCCGTGGATGGCGTCAAAAACCCGGCGCTGCCAGCCAGCGGGCACGATGGGGCGAGGCCGGCCGAGGGAGACGTCGCACAAGAGGGCAGTGCCTGCGACGTCGAACGGTACCTCGGTGACGCGGAGGCCCGTGACGGCGGTCCGAAAGGCCTGGACGTCGGGGTCGGCGGTCTAGTCCGCCGCCATCCGGGCATAGTCGATCCCAGGGTGGACCGCGTGTGCAACGGACCGGGAAAGGCAATCCGCCACCGGGTTGTCCTTACCCGCGATGTGTCAGATGTCCGTCGTGTACTCGGACACGGCAGAGAGGTGACGTTGCTGCCGGGCCGACCACGGCTCGGCGACCTTGGCCATCGCGAAAACAAATGGCTTGTGATCAACGCAGGCTGTGAACGGGCGGCCCTCGAGAAGATGGCGGAAGTGTCGGACCGCCAGGTGGAGCCCGAGCAGCTCGCGGTCGAAGGTGCTGTACCGGCGTTCGTGCGGGCGGAGCTGCCGGCTAAAAAACGCCAGCGGCTGCCAAGCACCATTCACCCACTCCTCGTGCACCCTGCCCACCGCGTAGTCCGACGCGTCGGTGGTGAGGGCGATGGGTGCATCGGGCGCCGGGTGCGCTAGCATGGTGGCGTTGGCCAAGGCCAGCTTCGCGCCCGCAAACGCCATGTCCATCTGGTCCGTCCAGGCGATATCCCATTTGCCCGGCTTCCCCGGGAGGGCCTCGTGCAGGGGGCGCGGGAAACTCCGGACCGCCTCCACCTTGGCCGGTAAAGGGATGGCCCCGTGCCTGGTGATGCGGTGCCCCAAGAAGTTGATGCCGGTGACGCCGAACCGGCACTTCGCGGGGTTGATTATCAGGCCAGGCTGGCCCAGGCGTTCGAAGAGCGTGTGGAGATGGAGCAGGTGCTCCTCCCGGGATGCGCTCGCGACTAGGATGTCGTCCAGGTAGACATAGACGAAGGATAAGTCGCGCAAGACGCTGTCCATGAGCCGCTGGAACGCCTGGGCCGCATTTTTCAACCCAAAAGGCATCCGCAAGAACTCGAAGAGGCCGAAAGGTGTTATAACGGCCGTCTTCGGTACATCGTCCGATTGTACGGGGACCTGGTGGTAGCCCCCGATGAGGTCCACCTTGGAAAAAATGGTCATGTTCGCCAACCGGGCGGAAAAGTCCTGAATATGCGGGACCGGGTAGCGGTCGGGGGTGGTGGCGTCGTTGAGCCTGCGGTAGTCACCGCACGGCCTCCATCCGCCGCCGGGCTTGGGCACAATGTGCAGAGGTGAGGCCCATGCGCTGTTGGAGCGCCGGACGATGCCCAGCCGCTCCAGCATGGCGAACTCCGCTTTCGCAACGGCGAGCTTCGTTGGGTCGAGGCGGCGCGCTCGGGCATAGACCGGTGGTCCGACGGTGGGAATATGGTGTTCCACCCCGTGTTTGACGGCCACCGCTGAAAAGGTGGGCCGCGTGAGTGCCGGGAAACTGGTGAGGAGGCGGGTAAACTCGTCCGCTGCCGGAAGCGTACAGACCAACCTCGCCGGGATGGAACCGCTCAGCAAGCCGCTTGGTAAGCCGCTCGGTGAGCCACTCAGCGAGCTGCTCAACGAGCCGCTCAGCAAGCGAGCTGAAGGTTTCGGCCTGGATGAGGCGTCTGTGCTTAACGTCCACCAACAGCCCATTCGCACAAAGGAAATCCGCACCGAGCAGGGCCATTGGCACGCTGGCGGTGATGAAAGACCATTGGAAGCGCTGCCCCCCAAACCGCAGCGAGAGACAACGCTTCCCGAATGTGCGGATGGGAGTTCCGTTGGCGGCGAGCAAGGCAGGGCCCCGGCCCGCGGCTTGCTTGTCGGACGCGGAGGCATGGAGGACGCTTACCTGCGCTCCAGTGTCGCACAGAAATCGACGACCAGACGAGGTGTCTGTCATGAAAAGGAGGCTGCCGGAATGGCCGACGCTCATGGCCGCAAGTGAGCGCCGGCCCAGTCGTTTCCCGACCCGTCGAAAGAGCACGGCGGGCGGCACGCCCTAGCCTTGCGGCTGAACCTGTCATGATAATAGCACCAGGTTTGCCCCGGTGGTGGCTGCCGCGTCGGTCATGATGGCGGTGGTGGACGGGGTGTAGCAGCGGCCACGAGGGGGTGCGGCGCTGAAGCCTCCGCACCGGGATCCAGTACGGCAGCGCTATACGTTGGCCGCGTGTCGCAGACCGCGAAAAATTTGTCCGCCTCTCCGGCCAGGGCGCGGGGTTCCGTTATGGTCGAACCGGCCAGCACGAGCCGCACCTGCACAGGTAGCTGGCGGAGGAAAAGCGCTCGGAAAAGGAAATCCGGGCGTTGGTCTCCAAGAAGGGACAACATATAATCCATCCGAATGGACGGTCGTGTGTCGCCGAGGGCGGGAAGGTCAAGGAGGCGGTCGGCGCGGTCGGCCTCCGTGAGCCCAAACGTGGTGAGGAGAAGTCGTTTGAGCGACGCGTACTTGTGGGCGGGCGCCGAAGGATGGACACGACGCGGGCGGCAGTGCCGGGACCGAGGGCGGCGACCACGTGAAAGTGCATGGTGTCGTCCGCCGTGATGCCCCGGAGCTGGAATTGGGCTTCGGCCTGCACAAACCAAATGTCGGCCTGTGCTTCCCAGAACTCCGGGAGTTTAACGGCGACAGCGGTGGTAGCCATGGCGCGTTCAGGGGTCAGCTACGGCTGAACCAGTCGGGGTCACCAGTGTGGTGCTATGCACACACAACTCGTTTGCCAAGAAGGTAGGTCCACCACGCTTTGTACAAAACCAAACACTTTATTCTATGCTCGCACGTAAGCACTGGGCGGGCTCGACTTTCGAGCCCGCGTATATGTCCCGAGGCCACGCCTTGCCCTCGGGCGTGGCCGGTCGGCCGAAAGGCGGGGCATGTATCCCCATTCAACCCTGCGCCTCATGACGCCTTTGCTCCGGGCGTGGCCCGAGCCGTGCTTCCACGCCCGGTCGCTCGCGTCACCCACTGGTGCGCGGAATTATTACCCGCTGACGTTGTGTCCGCCACAACAGAAAATATGTAGTGTATAAATTTCTACAGAAACATTTCAAACATTACGAAATCCATTGTTACTTCACCAAAAAATAATTTTTATGATTCATTCACCATGTGGAATGAGTTGACGCAGTTAGTTGACGCAATTAGTTGCGATCGCAGTTGACTCACAAATGAACGCGTCGTCAGGGCCTTTGTTTTTGCTTTCTAAGATGGCGTCGCGATTGGTTGTTTAGATGCTTCGTGACGTCAATGCATAAGGTCAATTAAAGGGCAGTCTGATTACGGTTTTGAACTTTCACTGTAACTGGAAAAAATGTTTTTTTTACATCGTCACGATTTTTGAGAATATTTCATTTTCTGTGTTTGTATTCTTGTCATTTTTATTTCCTCTCCTGGTATTTGATCTTATAAAAATTATTTGCTTAGGGTTTAGGCGGTGTATTGTACGAATCATTGTTTGCATGTTCCGAATTATGAAAATATATTTTAACATATTGTACCCAAATCGAATTCAAGGTATCGTGAGCTGTGCAGCAATTGCTAAGATGAAGTGAAAGAGGTGAGGAATGGCGTGGTTAGTGCAGTGGAGGGAGCGCTTTGCGGAGCAGGCCGAGGCGGCCCTTGGCTGGTTATGGCGGTGGTTGGTTCGGAGTCATTGGAGTCCTGGCTGAGTACGTGCCTCGTTGTGTATCTTCAGACGTTACTTGTGTGGTTTGACAGCATTGTGAATGAGCTTTAAAACGGTCGTTGGTAATGAATTTGGTTGGTGGTGAGTTTGTTTTTTTTTCCACCCGTTGACGGTTGTGACGAGTAACAGTAGTGTATGTACCGTATGCGGCTGTTGTTGTAGACAAGGCGACCAACCCTCTCAACCGACAGGATGACTGGGAGTACATTATGGGCTTCTGCGATCAAGTCAACAACGAGCTGGAGGGGTAAGGATTCCATTGAGCTGCGGAATAAAGCCGATCACCATGACACCAGTGATGTGTTTGTAGTGGTTGAATTCCTCATTGGGTTCGGAACGTTAATCGAGTTGTTGTGGGGATGGTTTGGGATGATAATTGAGTAGTTGTTGGGATGGTTTGGGACTATAATTGAGTTGTGGGGATGGTTTGGGATGCTAATTGAGTAGTTGTGGGGATGGTTTGGGGGCGATAATTGAGTTGTGGGGATGGTTTGGGGCGATAATTGAGTTGTGGGGATGGTTTGGGACCACAATTGAGAAGTTGTTGGGATGGTTTGGGACGATAATTGAGAAGTTGTTGGGATGGTTTGGGACGATAATTGAGTAGTTGTTGGGATGGTTTGGGACGATAATTGAGTTGTGGGGATGGTTTGGGATGCTAATTGAGTAGTTGTGGGGATGGTTTGGGGGCGATAATTGAGGAGTTATGGGGATGGTTTGGGACGATAATTGAGAAGTTGTTGGGATGGTTTGGGATGCTAATTGAGTAGTTCTTGGGATGGTTTGGGACGATAATTGAGTTGTGGGGATGGTTTGGGATGCTAATTGAGTAGTTGTGGGGATGGTTTGGGGTCGATAATTGAGGAGTTGTGGGGATGGTTTGGGGCGATAATTGAGGAGTTGTGGGGATGGTTTGGGACCACAATTGAGGAGTTGTGGGGATGGTTTGGGACGATAAATTGAGTAGTTGTGGGGATGGTTTGGGGGCGATAATTGAGGAGTTGTGGGGATGGTTTGGGGCGATAATTGAGAAGTTGTTGGGATTGTTTGGGACGATAATTGAGGAGTTGTGGGGATGGTTTGGGACCACAATTGAGGAGTTGTGGGGATGGTTTGGGACGATAATTGAGTAGTTGTGGGGATGGTTTGGGGCGATAATTGAGTATTTGTTGAGATGGTTTGGGATGATAATTGAGCAGTTGTTGGGATGGTTTGGGACGATAATTGAGTAGTTGTGGGGATGGTTTGGTTTTTTTAAATTTTTTGGTTACAAGATCGAGGCTCGTGTAAGAGCTATTAAACATGAATGCCAAAAAAAAAAAACGGACACAGGACATAATAAAGAGAGCGGGAGACAAGATGGGGAGAGAGGAGGAAGCACACAAGCACAACATTTGAGAGCAGGGACGTCGGGAGATCTGTGGAAGGGAGGGGTCGTGGGAAGAGGGGTTGGGGTGGGAGAGGTAAAAACCACGTGGACACAGCTAGGACTTCCAGGAAAGAAGTCGGAATTTCAGAAAAATGGATCTGGGGTGAATTAACCGGGGTAGAAAAGATTAAGGTTTTGGATGGGCGAAGATAACAGATGGTGGTGAACAGCTGTTTTAAAGACCTGGAGGGAGGAGTGGGATTGAAGAGAGTGAGGGAGTTTCTTCCACAGGTGGGAGAAAAGAGGAATGAAAGAGTGAAGGTGAGCAGAGAGTCTTGATTTTGGCAGTTTCACCAGAAGAAGGTTGCTGGCAGATCTTGTGCGACCTGTAAGAGTATTTGGGGGACAAAGCGCAGGCAGGGCTGGGCTCGGCCAGAGAGGAGTCGGTAGAAGACAGCAAGACCACCAACTTGCCTGCGGTGAGTGAGTGAAAAGCCCTCAGAGTTAGCTTCATCGCGGGAGATTTCAATGATTCTGAAAGCTTTGGTTTCATCAGCATGAAGCAGAGCTAGGTGTGAGGCAGGAACACCAGCCCAGATGGGAGAGCAGTATTCCATTGAGCTGCGGAATAAAGTCTTGTATGTGGTGAGGAGCTCAGCTGTGCTAAGGAAGGACTTCGCACGATGGGGCGATGGGGCGCACGACGGAGGATGCCCAGTCGGCGACTGGCTTTGGAGGCCAGCTTGGAAATGTGGTTTTCCCAGGAAAGATCTTGGCAGATTGTGAGACCCTAGAGCTTGAGTGACAGAACTTCTTGGAGAGGATTGTTGAGAAAGTAGATGGGAGGGTTGTCCAGACAGTCTTTTCGGAGAGACATAGTGAGAGTGTGAGATTTGTCACGATTGAAAGGCATGTTCTACTTGTTTGACCAGTCTGTGATTTTGTCCAGGTCTGCAGAGAGTGGGGAGGCTGCAGACTGCTGATCTGAGGGATGAGGTATGGAGCGGCAACGAGTGGAGCCATCAGCAAAGAGATAGAGAGGATTTTCCAGAGTCGGAGAGATCATTGATACAACAACAACAACATGCATTTTAAGGCCATTTTCCCTGCTAGAGCGGGGGTTAGCCTTGCGGTCCCCATGACAATCTTCTCCATTTTGCCCTATTTTCTGCATCTCTCCTTGTTAACCCCCTTGCCCGCATTTCTTCTTCCACCATCTTTAGCCAAGTCTTTCTCGGTCTTCCCCGTCCTCTACTTCCTTCTGCATTCATTTCCATCACTCTTCTCAACCAGTCACTTTCATCCTTCCTCAACACATGACCAACCATCTCAACCTGTTCCTCTTCACAGCATCAATCACAGGCTCTATTCCCATCATCTTTCGCAATCGGAGAGATCATTGATGAAGACCAGAAAAAGCACAGGGCCCAGAACACTGCCTTGGGGAACTCCAGCCTTAACAGGCATGGGAGATGAGAGAAATCCATTCGGGGCGACATGTTCACCACGACCAGAGAGGAGATTTCCATGGATACCATAGGAGGAGAGTTTGGTGAGCAGAGCGGGGTGCCAGACCGTATCGAAGGCACGTGATATATCAAGGGAGACGGCTCTAATTTCCTGTTTGACATTGAGGACCTCCATCCATTGTTGAGACAGCAGAAGCAGTATGTCCAGAGTAGAATGACCTGGTCTGAATCCAAATTGATGATCAGAGATCTTGCCATTGGAGAAGAGGAAGGATTTGATATCGGAAGCAATGATGGATTCCATGACTTTGCTGATAATTGGGAGCAGGCTGATTGGTCTGTAGTTGCAAAGATCTGTTTTTGCACCTTTTTTGTGGAGAGTGGTAATGTTGGCTGTTTTCCAAGCTGATGGCAGTTGACCTTGAGCAAAAGAGAGGGTGAAGAGAACAGAGAGAGTGTGTGAAAGAGCGGCAGAGCAGGATTTTAGGAACTGTGGGCTGATGCCGTCTGGTTCAGTTGCTGAATCAGAGTCGAGGATTGACAGAAACTTAGCCACCTTGTCAGGAGAGAAGGACACAGCGTCCAAGAGCAGCTGGGTTCGACTGGGTAAGGTGGGTACAGAGAGAGATGGGTTCAGGACACAAGATTATGAGGCAAACACAGAGTTGAGGCATTCAGCTTTTTCATGTGCGGAGTCAGCTGTGTAGCCATTTGAGGGGATGGAGGGGGAACAAACACCAGAAACAGATTTGACCAGATGCCACCAGGATTTGGAAGAGGGAGACAGGTTTGAGAGTTCAATCTTCAGAGTAGAGAGATATTGTTTCCTGGCTCTCCTGAGGGTAGACACACTTTTCCGAGCTTTGTGAAAGGAAATGAGATTGCCTTCCGTTGGATTTGCCTTCCAGGAGGAGAAGGCAAGTTGTTTCAGGGCAACTGTGTCACCACAAGATTCCGTGTTCCATGGACAGGAGGAAGGGTAAGACAACTGAAGAAGAGATGGGATAAATCTGTGCATGAGAGAGAGAGCAGTTTACTTTGGAAGAATTCCCAGGATGAGTTGATGTCAGAGGCGGTAGAGATGGGAGACCAGTCCAGATGATTGATGGCTGCTTGAAGACCATGCCAGTTGGCCTGAGTGAAATGCCAGAATCGTAGGCGCTGAGGAGGCTCTCTGAGAATGGCCAGAGAGATGTCCACTTTAACAAGGAAATGATCAGAAGAACCGATTGGAGCAGAAGAAGAGCAGCAGACATTTGCAGGGAAGTTGGTCATAACCAAGTCTGGAAGAGGAGATGCTCCATTGACTGATATCTGGGTTGGGAAATTGACAGATTGTGTCAGTCCCAGTGAGTGAGTTGTGGGGATGGTTTGGTGCGATAATTCAGGAGTTGTGGGAATGGTTTGGTCCGATCATTGAGTAGTTGTGGGGATTTTTTGGGACGATAATTGAGGAGTTGTGGGGATGGTTTGGGACGATCATTGAGTTGTTGTGGTGATGGTTTGGGACGATCATTGACTAGTTGTGGGGATGGTTTGGGACGATCATTGAGTTGTTGTGGTGATGGTTTGGGACGATAATTGAGGAGTTCTGGGGATGGTTTGGGACGATCATTGAGTTGTTGTGGGGATGGTTTGGGACGATCATTGAGTTGTTGTGGTGATGGTTTGGGACGATCATTGACTAGTTGTGGGGATGGTTTGGGATGATAATTGAGGAGTTGTGGGGGAGGCAGATAGGAATGTGTTTGTCAGGTGAGGTTGAGCACACGATTGTTGATGGGGATCGTAACAGATCGATGACGTATAAGCACAATGACATCATGACGTGATGGTGATCTTAAGGGAAAACGGAAGTAACATTCAATTGTTTGCTCATCAAAGTGCGGATGTTATTTATTTAAAACTACATGTTATCGCCTTTATGTTATTGATATAAAACTACATGTTATCTCCTTATGTTATTGATATAAAACTGCATGTTATCTCCTGATGTCATTCATATCAAACTGCATGCTATCTCCTGATTTCTCTTCATTGAAACTACCTGTTATCTCCTTATGTGGTTAATATAAAACTACATGTTATATGCTGATGTTCATATATAACTACATGTTGTCTCCTGATTTATCTTCATTTAAAACTACATGTTGTCTTCTGATCTTTGTTCATATAAAACTACATGTTATTTCCTGATGTCTCCATTTAAAACTTCATGTTATTTCCTGATGTCTCCATTTAAAACTACATGTTATCTCCTAATGTCTCCATTTAAAACTACACGTTATCTCCTAATGTCTCCATTTAAAACTACATGTTATCTCCTAATGTCTCCATTTAAAACTACATGTTATCTCCTAATGTCTCCATTTAAAACTACATGTTATTTCCTAATGTCTCCATTTAAAACTACATGTTATCTCCTAATGTCTCCATTTAAAACTACATGTTATCTCCTAATGTCTCCATTTAAAACTACATGTTATCTCCTAATGTCTCCATTTAAAACGACATGTTATCTCCTAATGTCTCCATTTAAAACTACATGTTATCTCCTAATGTCTCCATTTAAAACTACATGTTATCTCCTAATGTCTCCATTTAAAACTTAATGGTATCTCCTAATGTCTCCATTTAAAACTACATGTTATCTCCTAATGTCTCCATTTAAAACTACATGTTATCTCCTAATGTCTCCATTTAAAACTCCATGTTATCTCCTAATGTCTCCATTTAAAACTTCATGTTATCTCCTAATGTCTCCATTTAAAACTACATGTTTTTCCTAATGTCTCCATTTAAAACTACATGTTATCTCCTAATGTCTCCATTTAAAACTTAATGGTATCTCCTAATGTCTCCATTTAAAACGACATGTTATCTCCTAATGTCTCCATTTAAAACTCCATGTTATCTCCTAATGTCTCCATTTAAAACTCCATGTTATCTCCTAATGTCTCCATTTAAAACTACATGTTATCTCCTAATGTCCCCATTTAAAACTACATGTTATCTCCTAATGTCTCCATTTAAAACTCCATGTTATCTCCTAATGTCCCCATTTAAAACTACATGTTATCTCCTAATGTCTCCATTTAAAACTACATGTTATCTCCTAATGTCCCCATTTAAAACTTAATGGTATCTCCTAATGTCTCCATTTAAAACTACATGTTATCTCCTAATGTCTCCATTTAAAACTACATGTTATTTCCTAATGTCTCCATTTAAAACTACATGTTATCTCCTAATGTCTCAATTTAAAACTACATGTTATCTCCTAATGTCTCCATTTAAAACTACATGTTATCTCCTAATGTCTCCATTTAAAACTACATGTTATCTCCTAATGTCTCCATTTAAAACTACATGTTATTTCCTAATGTCTCCATTTAAAACTACATGTTATCTCCTAATGTCTCAATTTAAAACTACATGTTATCTCCTAATGTCTCCATTTAAAACTACATGTTATCTCCTAATGTCCCCATTTAAAACTTAATGGTATCTCCTAATGTCTCCATTTAAAACTACATGTTATCTCCTAATGTCTCCATTTAAAACTCCATGTTATCTCCTAATGTCTCCATTTAAAACTTAATGGTATCTCCAAATGTCTCCATTTAAAACTACATGTTATCTCCTAATGTCTCCATTTAAAACTGCATGTTATTTCGTAATGTCTCCATTTAAAACTACATGTTATCTCCTAATGTCTCCATTTAAAACTTCATGTTATCTCCTAATGTCTCCATTTAAAACTACATGTTATCTGCTTATGTCTCCATTTAAAACTTCATGTTATCTCCTAATGTCTCCATTTAAAACTTCATGTTATCTCCTATTGTCTCCATTTAAAACTACATGTTATCTCCTAATGTCCCCATTTAAAACTACATGTTATCTCCTAATGTCTCCATTTAAAACTTCATGTTATCTCCTAATGTCTCCATTTAAAACTACATGTTATCTCCTAATGTCTCCATTTAAAACTTCATGTTATCTCCTATTGTCTCCATTTAAAACTACATGTTATCTCCTAATGTCCCCATTTAAAACTACATGTTATTTCCTAATGTCTCCATTTAAAACTACATGTTATCTCCTAATGTCTCCATTTAAAACTACATGTTATCTCCTAATGTCTCCATTTAAAACTACATGTTATCTCCTAATGTCTCCATTTAAAACTACATGTTATCTCCTAATGTCTCCATTTAAAACTACATGTTATCTCCTAATGTCTCCATTTAAAACTACATGTTATCTCCTAATGTCTCCATTTAAAACTACATGTTATCTCCTAATGTCTCCATTTAAAACTACATGTTATTTCCTAATGTCTCAATTTAAAACTACATGTTATCTCCTAATGTCTCCATTTAAAACTACATGTTATCTCCTAATGTCTCCATTTAAAACTACATGTTATCTCCTAATGTCTCCATTTAAAACTACATGTTATCTCCTAATGTCTCCATTTAAAACTACATGTTATCTCCTAATGTCTCCATTTAAAACTCCATGTTATCTCCTAATGTCTCCATTTAAAACTTCATGTTATCTCCTAATGTCCCCATTTAAAACTACATGTTATCTCCTAATGTCCCCATTTAAAACTACATGTTATCTCCTAATGTCCCTATTTAAAACTACATGTTATCTCCTAATGTCCCCATTTAAAACTACATGTTATCTCCTAATGTCCCCATTTAAAACTACATGTTATTTCCTAATGTCCCCATTTAAAACTACATGTTATCTCCTAATGTCTCCATTTAAAACTACATGTTATCTCCTAATGGCTCCATTTAAAACTTCATGTTATCTCCTACATGTTATCTCCTAATGTCTCCATTTAAAACTACATGTTATCTCCTAATGTCCCCATTTAAAACTACATGTTATCTCCTAATGTCTCCATTTAAAACTACATGTTATTTCCTAATGTCTCCATTTAAAACTACATGTTATCTCCTAATGTCTCCATTTAAAACTACATGTTATCTCCTAATGTCTCCATTTAAAACTTCATGTTATCTCCTAATGTCTCCATTTAAAACTTCATGTTATCTCCTAATGTCTCCATTTAAAACTACATGTTATTTCCTAATGTCTCCATTTAAAACTACATGTTATTTCCTAATGTCTCCATTTAAAACTACATGTTATTTCCTAATGTCTCCATTTAAAACTACATGTTATCTCCTAATGTCTCCATTTAAAACTTCATGTTATCTCCTAATGTCTCCATTTAAAACTACATGTTATCTCCTAATGTCTCCATTTAAAACTACATGTTATCTCCTAATGTCTCCATTTAAAACTACATGTTATTTCCTAATGTCCCCATTTAAAACTACATGTTATCTCCTAATGTCTCCATTTAAAACTACATGGTATCTCCTAATGTCTCCATTTAAAACTACATGTTATCTCCTAATGTCTCCATTTAAAACTACATGTTATCTCCTAATGTCTCCATTTAAAACTACATGTTATTTCCTAATGTCTCCATTTAAAACTACATGTTATCTCCTAATGTCTCCATTTAAAACTTCATGTTATCTCCTAATGTCTCCATTTAAAACTACATGTTATCTCCTAATGTCTCCATTTAAAACTACATGTTATTTCCTAATGTCCCCATTTAAAACTACATGTTATATCCTAATGTCTCCATTTAAAACTTCATGGTATCTCCTTATGTCTCCATTTAAAACTACATGTTATCTCCTCATGTCTCCATTTAAAACTTAATAGTATCTCCTAATGTCTCCATTTAAAACTACATGTTATCTCCTAATGTCTCCATTTAAAACTACATGTTATCTCCTAATGTCTCCATTTAAAACTTAATGGTATCTCCTAATGTCTCCATTTAAAACTACATGTTATCTCTTAATGTCTCCATTTAAAACTACATGTTATCTCCTAATGTCTCCATTTAAAACTTCATGGTATCTCCTTATGTCTCCATTTAAAACTACATGTTATCTCCTCATGTCTCCATTTAAAACTTAATGGTATCTCCTAATGTCTCAATTTAAAACTACATGTTATCTCCTAATGTCTCAATTTAAAACTACATGTTATCTCCTAATGTCCCCATTTAAAACTCCATGTTATCTCCTAATGTCTCCATTTAAAACTCCATGTTATCTCCTAATGTCTCCATTTAAAACTCCATGTTATCTCCTAATCTCTCCGAAAAGATCGACTGGACAACCCTCCCATCTACTTTCTCAACAATCCTCTCCAAGAAGTTCTGTCACTCAAGCTTTTGGGTCTCACTATCTGCCATGATCTTTCTTGGGAAAACCACATTTCCAAGCTGGCCTCCAAAGCCAGTCGCCGACTGGGCATCCTCCGTCGTGCGAAGTCCTTCCTCGGCACACCTGAGCTCCTCACCACTTACAAGGCTTTCATCCGCAGCTCAATGGAATACTGTTCTCCCCTATGGGCTGGTGCTCCTGTCTCACACCTGGCTCGGCTTCACGCTGTTGAATCCAAAGCTTTCAAAATCATTGGAATCTCCCGCGATGAAGCTATCTCTGAGGGCCTTTCACTCACTCACCGCAGGCAGGTAGGTGGTCTTTCTGTCTTCTACCGACTCCTCTCCGGCCTTGCTCCCCCAGCTCTCTCTGTGCTCTGTCCCCCAAATATTCCTACAGGTCGCACAAGATCTGCCAGCAACCCTCTGATGGTTAAACTGCCGAAATCTCGGCTCTCTGCTCACCTTCACTCTTTCATTCCTCTTTTCTCCCGCCTGTGGAACAAACTCCCACACTCCCTTCAATCCCTCTCCTCCCTCCAGGTCTTTAAAACAGCTGTTCACCACCATCTCTTATCTTCCCCCATCCATAACCTTGATCTTTTCTACCCCCACTAATTCACCCCAGATCCACCTTGTTTGAAATTCCAACTTATTTCCTGGAAATCCTGGCAGTGTCCATATGTTTATACCTCTCCCACCCCCCCCCCCCCTTCACATGCCTCCCCCCCTTCACATGCCTCCCCCCCAAAGCCCTCTCCCTCCCACAGATCTCTCGATGTCTCCATGTCTCTCGGTCCCTGCTCTCAAATGTTGTGTTTGTGTCCTTCCCCCTCTCTCCCCATCTTGTCTACCGCTCCCGATGTTATTTGTTTTATGTGTCTGTTTGTCTTTCTGTGTGATTAATGTTCGCTCTTTCACGAGCCTCGATCTTGTATACAAAAAAAAAAAAAAAAAATGTCTCCATTTAAAACTACATGTTATCTCCTAATGTCTCCATTTAAAACTACATGTTATCTCCTAATGTCTCCATTTAAAACTACATGTTATCTCCTAATGTCTCCATTTAAAACTTAATGGTATCTCCTTATGTCTCCATTTAAAACTACATGTTATCTCCTAATGTCTCCATTTAAAACTTAATGGTATCTCCTTATGTCTCCATTTAAAACTACATGTTATCTCCTAATGTCTCCATTTAAAACTTAATGGTATCTCCTTATGTCTCCATTTAAAACTACATGTTATCTCCTAATGTCTCCATTTAAAACTACATGTTATTTCGTAATGTCTCCATTTAAAACTACATGTTATCTCCTAATGTCTCCATTTAAAACTTCATGTTATCTCCTAATGTCTCCATTTAAAACTACATGTTATCTGCTTATGTCTCCATTTAAAACTTCATGTTATCTCCTAATGTCTCCATTTAAAACTTCATGTTATCTCCTATTGTCTCCATTTAAAACTACATGTTATCTCCTAATGTCCCCATTTAAAACTACATGTTATCTCCTAATGTCTCCATTTAAAACTTCATGTTATCTCCTAATGTCTCCATTTAAAACTACATGTTATCTCCTAATGTCTCCATTTAAAACTTCATGTTATCTCCTATTGTCTCCATTTAAAACTACATGTTATCTCCTAATGTCCCCATTTAAAACTACATGTTATTTCCTAATGTCTCCATTTAAAACTACATGTTATCTCCTAATGTCTCCATTTAAAACTACATGTTATCTCCTAATGTCTCCATTTAAAACTACATGTTATCTCCTAATGTCTCCATTTAAAACTACATGTTATCTCCTAATGTCTCCATTTAAAACTACATGTTATCTCCTAATGTCTCCATTTAAAACTACATGTTATCTCCTAATGTCTCCATTTAAAACTACATGTTATCTCCTAATGTCTCCATTTAAAACTACATGTTATTTCCTAATGTCTCAATTTAAAACTACATGTTATCTCCTAATGTCTCCATTTAAAACTACATGTTATCTCCTAATGTCTCCATTTAAAACTACATGTTATCTCCTAATGTCTCCATTTAAAACTACATGTTATCTCCTAATGTCTCCATTTAAAACTACATGTTATCTCCTAATGTCTCCATTTAAAACTCCATGTTATCTCCTAATGTCTCCATTTAAAACTTCATGTTATCTCCTAATGTCCCCATTTAAAACTACATGTTATCTCCTAATGTCCCCATTTAAAACTACATGTTATCTCCTAATGTCCCTATTTAAAACTACATGTTATCTCCTAATGTCCCCATTTAAAACTACATGTTATCTCCTAATGTCCCCATTTAAAACTACATGTTATTTCCTAATGTCCCCATTTAAAACTACATGTTATCTCCTAATGTCTCCATTTAAAACTACATGTTATCTCCTAATGGCTCCATTTAAAACTTCATGTTATCTCCTACATGTTATCTCCTAATGTCTCCATTTAAAACTACATGTTATCTCCTAATGTCCCCATTTAAAACTACATGTTATCTCCTAATGTCTCCATTTAAAACTACATGTTATTTCCTAATGTCTCCATTTAAAACTACATGTTATCTCCTAATGTCTCCATTTAAAACTACATGTTATCTCCTAATGTCTCCATTTAAAACTTCATGTTATCTCCTAATGTCTCCATTTAAAACTTCATGTTATCTCCTAATGTCTCCATTTAAAACTACATGTTATTTCCTAATGTCTCCATTTAAAACTACATGTTATTTCCTAATGTCTCCATTTAAAACTACATGTTATTTCCTAATGTCTCCATTTAAAACTACATGTTATCTCCTAATGTCTCCATTTAAAACTTCATGTTATCTCCTAATGTCTCCATTTAAAACTACATGTTATCTCCTAATGTCTCCATTTAAAACTACATGTTATCTCCTAATGTCTCCATTTAAAACTACATGTTATTTCCTAATGTCCCCATTTAAAACTACATGTTATCTCCTAATGTCTCCATTTAAAACTACATGGTATCTCCTAATGTCTCCATTTAAAACTACATGTTATCTCCTAATGTCTCCATTTAAAACTACATGTTATCTCCTAATGTCTCCATTTAAAACTACATGTTATTTCCTGATGTCTCCATTTAAAACTACATGTTATCTCCTAATGTCTCCATTTAAAACTTCATGTTATCTCCTAATGTCTCCATTTAAAACTACATGTTATCTCCTAATGTCTCCATTTAAAACTACATGTTATTTCCTAATGTCCCCATTTAAAACTACATGTTATATCCTAATGTCTCCATTTAAAACTTCATGGTATCTCCTTATGTCTCCATTTAAAACTACATGTTATCTCCTCATGTCTCCATTTAAAACTTAATAGTATCTCCTAATGTCTCCATTTAAAACTACATGTTATCTCCTAATGTCTCCATTTAAAACTACATGTTATCTCCTAATGTCTCCATTTAAAACTTAATGGTATCTCCTAATGTCTCCATTTAAAACTACATGTTATCTCCAAATGTCTCCATTTAAAACTACATGTTATCTCTTAATGTCTCCATTTAAAACTACATGTTATCTCCTAATGTCTCCATTTAAAACTTCATGGTATCTCCTTATGTCTCCATTTAAAACTACATGTTATCTCCTCATGTCTCCATTTAAAACTTAATGGTATCTCCTAATGTCTCAATTTAAAACTACATGTTATCTCCTAATGTCTCAATTTAAAACTACATGTTATCTCCTAATGTCCCCATTTAAAACTCCATGTTATCTCCTAATGTCTCCATTTAAAACTCCATGTTATCTCCTAATGTCTCCATTTAAAACTCCATGTTATCTCCTAATCTCTCCGAAAAGATCGACTGGACAACCCTCCCATCTACTTTCTCAACAATCCTCTCCAAGAAGTTCTGTCACTCAAGCTTTTGGGTCTCACTATCTGCCATGATCTTTCTTGGGAAAACCACATTTCCAAGCTGGCCTCCAAAGCCAGTCGCCGACTGGGCATCCTCCGTCGTGCGAAGTCCTTCCTCGGCACACCTGAGCTCCTCACCACTTACAAGGCTTTCATCCGCAGCTCAATGGAATACTGTTCTCCCCTATGGGCTGGTGCTCCTGTCTCACACCTGGCTCGGCTTCACGCTGTTGAATCCAAAGCTTTCAAAATCATTGGAATCTCCCGCGATGAAGCTATCTCTGAGGGCCTTTCACTCACTCACCGCAGGCAGGTAGGTGGTCTTTCTGTCTTCTACCGACTCCTCTCCGGCCTTGCTCCCCCAGCTCTCTCTGTGCTCTGTCCCCCAAATATTCCTACAGGTCGCACAAGATCTGCCAGCAACCCTCTGATGGTTAAACTGCCGAAATCTCGGCTCTCTGCTCACCTTCACTCTTTCATTCCTCTTTTCTCCCGCCTGTGGAACAAACTCCCACACTCCCTTCAATCCCTCTCCTCCCTCCAGGTCTTTAAAACAGCTGTTCACCACCATCTCTTATCTTCCCCCATCCATAACCTTGATCTTTTCTACCCCCACTAATTCACCCCAGATCCACCTTGTTTGAAATTCCAACTTATTTCCTGGAAATCCTGGCAGTGTCCATATGTTTATACCTCTCCCACCCCCCCCCCCCCCTTCACATGCCTCCCCCCCTTCACATGCCTCCCCCCCTTCACATGCCTCCCCCCCAAAGCCCTCTCCCTCCCACAGATCTCTCGATGTCTCCATGTCTCTCGGTCCCTGCTCTCAAATGTTGTGTTTGTGTCCTTCCCCCTCTCTCCCCATCTTGTCTACCGCTCCCGATGTTATTTGTTTTATGTGTCTGTTTGTCTTTCTGTGTGATTAATGTTCGCTCTTTCACGAGCCTCGATCTTGTATACAAAAAAAAAAAAAAAAAATGTCTCCATTTAAAACTACATGTTATCTCCTAATGTCTCCATTTAAAACTACATGTTATCTCCTAATGTCTCCATTTAAAACTACATGTTATCTCCTAATGTCTCCATTTAAAACTACATGTTATCTCCTAATGTCTCCATTTAAAACTACATGTTATCTCCTAATGTCTCCATTTAAAACTACATGTTATCTCCTAATGTCTCCATTTAAAACTACATGTTATCTCCTAATGTCTCCATTTAAAACTTAATGGTATCTCCTTATGTCTCCATTTAAAACTACATGTTATCTCCTAATGTCTCCATTTAAAACTACATGTTATCTCCTAATGTCTCCATTTAAAACTACATGTTATCTCCTAATGTCTCCATTTAAAACTACATGTTATCTCCTAATGTCTCCATTTAAAACTTAATGGTATCTCCTAATGTCTCCGTTTAAAACTACATGTTATCTCCTAATGTCTCCATTTAAAACTATATGTTATCTCCTCATGTCTCCATTTAAAACTTAATGGTATCTCCTAATGTCTCAATTTAAAACTACATGTTATCTCCTAATGTCTCCATTTAAAACTACATGTTATCTCCTAATGTCTCCATTTAAAACTACATGTTATCTCCTAATGTCCCCATTTAAAACTACATGTTATCTCCTAATGTCTCCATTTAAAACTACATGTTATCTCCTAATGTCTCCATTTAAAACTACATGTTATCTCCTCATGTCTCCATTTAAAACTACATGTTATCTCCTAATGTCTCCATTTAAAACTTAATGGTATCTCCTTATGTCTCCATTTAAAACTTAATAGTATCTCCTTATGTCTCCATTTAAAACTACATGTTATCTCCTCATGTCTCCATTTAAAACTTAATAGTATCTCCTAATGTCTCCATTTAAAACTACATGTTATCTCCTAATGTCTCCATTTAAAACTACATGTTATCTCCTAATGTCTCCATTTAAAACTACATGTTATCTCCTAATGTCTCCATTTAAAACTACATGTTATCTCCTAATGTCTCCATTTAAAACTACATGTTATCTCCTAATGTCTCCATTTAAAACTACATGTTATCTCCTAATGTCTCCATTTAAAACTACATGTTATCTCCTAATGTCTCCATTTAAAACTTAATGGTATCTCCTTATGTCTCCATTTAAAACTACATGTTATCTCCTAATGTCTCCATTTAAAACTACATGTTATCTCCTAATGTCTCCATTTAAAACTACATGTTATCTCCTAATGTCTCCATTTAAAACTACATGTTATCTCCTAATGTCTCCATTTAAAACTTAATGGTATCTCCTAATGTCTCCGTTTAAAACTACATGTTATCTCCTAATGTCTCCATTTAAAACTACATGTTATCTCCTCATGTCTCCATTTAAAACTTAATGGTATCTCCTAATGTCTCAGTTTAAAACTACATGTTATCTCCTAATGTCTCCATTTAAAACTACATGTTATCTCCTAATGTCTCCATTTAAAACTACATGTTATCTCCTAATGTCCCCATTTAAAACTACATGTTATCTCCTAATGTCTCCATTTAAAACTACATGTTATCTCCTAATGTCTCCATTTAAAACTACATGTTATCTCCTCATGTCTCCATTTAAAACTACATGTTATCTCCTAATGTCTCCATTTAAAACTTAATGGTATCTCCTTATGTCTCCATTTAAAACTTAATAGTATCTCCTTATGTCTCCATTTAAAACTACATGTTATCTCCTCATGTCTCCATTTAAAACTTAATAGTATCTCCTAATGTCTCCATTTAAAACTACATGTTATCTCCTAATGTCTCCATTTAAAACTACATGTTATCTCCTAATGTCTCCATTTAAAACTTAATGGTATCTCCTAATGTCTCCATTTAAAACTACATGTTATCTCCTAATGTCTCCATTTAAAACTACATGTTATCTCCTAATGTCTCCATTTAAAACTACATGTTATCTCCTAATGTCTCCATTTAAAACTTCATGGTATCTCCCTTATGTCTCCATTTAAAACTTCATGTTATCTCCTAATGTCTCCATTTAAAACTTAATGGTATCTCCTAATGTCTCCATTTAAAACTACATGTTATCTCCTAATGTCTCCATTTAAAACTTAATAGTATCTCCTTATGTCTCCATTTAAAACTTAATAGTATCTCCTAATGTCTCCATTTAAAACTACATGTTATCTCCTAATGTCTCCATTTAAAACTACATGTTATCTCCTAATGTCTCCATTTAAAACTACATGTTATCTCCTAATGTCTCCATTTAAAACTACATGTTATCTCCTAATGTCTCCATTTAAAACTACATGTTATCTCCTCATGTCTCCATTTAAAACTACATGTTATCTCCTAATGTCTCCATTTAAAACTTAATAGTATCTCCTAATGTCTCCATTTAAAACTACATGTTATCTCCTAATGTCTCCATTTAAAACTACATGGTATCTCCTAATGTCTCCATTTAAAACTACATGTTATCTCCTCATGTCTCCATTTAAAACTACATGTTATCTCCTAATGTCTCCATTTAAAACTACATGTTATCTCCTAATGTCTCCATTTAAAACTACATGTTATCTCCTAATGTCTCCATTTAAAACTACATGTTATCTCCTCATGTCTCCATTTAAAACTACATGTTATCTCCTAATGTCTCCATTTAAAACTTAATAGTATCTCCTAATGTCTCCATTTAAAACTACATGTTATCTCCTAATGTCTCCATTTAAAACTACATGGTATCTCCTAATGTCTCCATTTAAAACTACATGGTATCTCCTTATGTCTCCATTTAAAACTACATGTTATCTCCTAATGTCTCCATTTAAAACTACATGTTATCTCCTAATGTCTCCATTTAAAACTACATGTTATCTCCTCATGTCTCCATTTAAAACTACATGTTATCTCCTAATGTCTCCATTTAAAACTACATGTTATCTCCTAATGTCTCCATTTAAAACTACATGTTATCTCCTCATGTCTCCATTTAAAACTACATGTTATCTCCTAATGTCTCCATTTAAAACTACATGTTATCTCCTAATGTCTCCATTTAAAACTTAATAGTATCTCCTAATGTCTCAATTTCAAACTACATGTTATCTCGTGATCTCGGGAAAAAAATAACAAAAATAAATATTAAAATCTCCATTCATTTAAAACTACATGTATATCTCCTGGTGCACGTTTGGTGCCCGGTCATGACGTCATTCAGCGTCTGGAGATGGAATAGTAAAGGAGTGGGGTACACCAGCAACTCTTCAACAAGGCAATTCCAGAGCAGGTATCCTCAGCTTTTGAAGACAGCTTCTCAGAGCAGACAAGATGTCATCTGACGTTTAAGGAACCAGGAACTGTAACCGTTCTGATCCAGAAATGGCTTTGTTCTTTTATATGCACTGGCAGTCGGAGAATGGGTCAGTTGACATATTCTAATTACAGCTACTCTTGCCAACATTCCCGTATACCTGCTAATGTGAATTATTTACTTTTATGTCCATATTTTGATTTATATGAGAGCACCTTGCACGGTGGCACACTTTTGGCAAGACTTTGTTTATTGACCTTGTTTTGCCCTCCTTGTGTTCTGCCATAGACCTCAGATCGCGACTCGTCTTTTGTCTCTCAAAATCCAGTCTCCACGGCAATGGGAAGCGTTGCAAGCACTTACAGTAAGTCAATTGGGCTTTGGCAAGAACGGCTATGCTGATTGTAATGAGCTTGTGTTGTGCAAGCCATTTAAAGAAGCCTGGGAAGTCTTCAGCATCGGAATAATTTCCAACATCCTTTTAGCTGTTGTTGACTTTAATGTGTGATCGTTGTTTGTAATGCCTGAGTTCAGCTGAGTTTATCTCTTCGGCTGAAAATTTTCTGTATTTATGAACCGGGGTTCACCAGGGTATTGTCTTAAAGACACCCTTCCTTCAACCCCTCGCCCTCCCTCTGCTCCTCGCTTTCCCTCTGTCCTCCTCGCTTTCCCTCTGTCCTCCTCGCTTTCCCTCTGCCCCCCCGCTTTACCTCTGCCCCCCTGCTTTCCTTCTTCCCTCCCCCTGCTTTCCCTCTCCCCCCCCCCCGCTTTCCCTCTTCTCCCCCCCCCGCTTTCCCTCTGCCCCTTGCTTTCCCTCTGCCCCCCTCGCTTTCCCTCTGCTCCCCTCGCTTTCCCTCTGCCATCCTCGCTTTCCCTCTGCCATCCTCGCTTTCCCTCTGCCCCCATGGCTTTCCATCTGCCCCCCTCGCTTTCCCTTTGCCCCCCTCACTTTCCCTCTGCCCCCATTGCTTTCCCTCTGCCCCCATTGCTTTCCCTCTGCCCCCTCGCTTTCCCTCTGCCCCCCTCGCTTTCTCTCTGCCCCCCTTGCTTTCCCTCTGCCCCCCTCGCTTTCCCTCTGCCCCCCTCGCTTTCCCTCTGCCCCCTCGCTTTCCCTCTTCTCCTCGCTTTCCCTCTGCCCCTCGCTTTCCCTCTTCCCCCTCGCTTTCCCTCTGCCCCTCGCTTTCCCTCTGCCCCTCGCTTTCCCTCTGCCCCTCGCTTTCCCTCTGCCCCTCGCTTTCCCTCTGCCCCTCGCTTTCCCTCTGCCCCTCGCTTTCCCTCTGCCCCTCGCTTTCCCTCTGCCCCTCGCTTTCCCTCTGCCCCTCGCTTTCCCTCTGCCCCTCGCTTTCCCTCTGCCCCTCGCTTTCCCTCTGCCCCTCGCTTTCCCTCTACCCCTCGCTTTCCCTCTTCCCCCCCCCCCCGCTTTCCCTCTTCTCCCCCCCCCCCGCTTTCCCTCTGCCCCTTGCTTTCCCTCTGCCCCCCTCGCTTTCCCTCTGCCCCCATGGCTTTCCATCTGCCCCCCTCGCTTTCCCTTTGCCCCCATTGCTTTCCCTCTGCCCCCATTGCTTTCCCTCTGTCCCCCATTGCTTTCCCTCTGCCCCCCTCGCTTTCCCTCTGCCCCCCTCGCTTTCCCTCTGCCCCCTCGCTTTCCCTCTTCCCCTCACTTTCCCTCTGCCCCTCGCTTTCCCTCTGCCCCTCGCTTTCCCTCTGCCCCTCGCTTTCCCTCTTCCCCCACGCTTTCCCTCTGACCCCCGCTTTCCCTCTGCCCCCCCGCTTTCCCTCTGCTGCTCGCTTTTCCTCTGCCCTCCTCGCTTTTCCTCTGCCCTCCTCGCTTTTCCTCTGCCCCGCTCGCTTTTCCTCTGCTCCTCTCGCTTTCCCCTCTGCCCCTCTCGCTTTCCCCCTGCCCCTCTCGCTTTCCCTCTGCCCCTCTCGCTTTCCCTCTGCCCCTCTCGCTTTCCCTCTGCCGCTCGCTTTTCCTCTGCTCCTCTCGCTTTCCCCTCTGCCCCTCTCGCTTTCCCCCTGCCCCTCTCGCTTTCCCCCTGCCCCTCTCGCTTTCCCTCTGCCCCTCTCGGTTTCCCTCTGCCCCTCTCGCTTTCCCTCTGCCCCTCTCGCTTTCCCTCTGCCCCTCTCACTTTCCCTCTGCCCCTCTCGCTTTTCCTCTGCCCCTCTCGCTTTTCCTCTGCCCCTCTCGCTTTCCCTCTGCCCCTCTCGCTTTCCCTCTGCCCCTCTCGCTTTCCCTCTGCCGCTCTCGCTTTCCCTCGGCCCCTCTCGCTTTCCCTCGGCTCCTCTCGCTTTCCATCGGCCCCTCTCGCTTTCCCTCGGCCCCTCTCGCTTTCCCTAGGCTCCTCTCGCTTTCCCTCTGCTCCTCTCGCTTTCCCTCTGCTCCTCTCGCTTTCCCTCTGCCCCTCTCGCTTTCCCTCTGCCCCTCTCGCTTTCCCTCTGCCCCTCTCGCTTTCCCTCTGCCCCTCTCGCTTTCCCTCTGCCCCTCTCGCTTTCCCTCTGCCCCTCTCGCTTTCCCTCTGTTCCCCTAGCTTTCCCTCTGTCTCCCTCGCTTTCCCTCTGTCCCCCTCGCTTTCCCTCTGTCCCCCTCGCTTTCCCTCTGTCCCCCTCGCTTTCCCTCTGCCCCCCTCGCTTTCCCTCTGTCCCCTTCGCTTTCCCTCTGTCCCCCTCGCTTTCCCTCTGTCCCCCTCGCTTTCCCTCTGTTCCCCTCGCTTTCCCTCTGTCCCCCTCGCTTTCCCTCTGTCCCCTCGCTTTCCCTCTGTCCCCTCGCTTTCCCTCTGTCCCCTCGCTTTCCCTCTGTCCCCTCGCTTTCCCTCTGTCCCCTCGCTTTCCCTCTGTCCCCTCGCTTTCCCTCTGTCCCCCTCGCTTTCCCTCTGTCCCCCTCGCTTTCCCTCTGTCCCCTCGCGTTCCCTCTGTCCCCTCGCTTTTCCTCTGTCTCCCTCGCTTTCCCTCTGTCCCCTCGCTTTCCCTCTGTCCCCTCGCTTTCCCTCTGTCCCCTCGCTTTCCCTCTGTCCCCTCGCTTTCCCTCTGTCCCCTCGCTTTCCCTCTGTCCCCTCGCTTTCCCTCTGTCCCCTCGCTTTCCCTCTGTCCCCTCGCTTTCCCTCTGTCCCCTCGCTTTCCCTCTGTCCCCTCGCTTTCCCTCTGTCCCCTCGCTTTCCCTCTGTCTCCTCGCTTTTCCTCCGCTCCTCGCTTACCCTCCGCTCCTCGCTTTCCTTCGCTGAAAGTCTCTGCAACAGTGCCCTTTTTAAGTTGATGATGATGATTTATTAATTTTTTTAATTTGAGTGCAATGGATCAGAGTCCAGTGATGTGTTAAGTTATTTCTTGCTTTTTTGCAAGATATGGCAGAGCACTGGTATGGTTTTCCAGAGGACCTGGGTTCGATTCCTGGTCTGGGCATGTAATGTTCCCACATATATCAATTTAAAAATAACAATAAACTAGAACAATGCGACTGTGTCACCAATATGCCTCTGCATTTTTGAGATATCCTGCTATATTTTTGTCAACGGGGCGATGCCATCACTCTGCATATGTATGGGTTGGGGATCACGTTCGGTTTGTGAAGTTTCGTGTTGATCGGATAAGGTTCGTTTTTCTATCCAAGATGGCTGCCAAAGCACGTGACTTATGACATCATCATTTTCAAACTATATGCAACAGTGCTGTTGGATGATATTTGTAAAATTTAGCATCGATAGGGTGAGCAGTTTCAGAGATATAATTATTTAATATTTTCCTTCAATCCAATATGGCTGCCAAACCATGTGACCTATGATGTCATAAGTTTAATATTTCAATACAAATGGGTCATAGATCATGTGCATGCAATTTCAGATTTGTGGGATAAGGAATTCGATTAAAACATTTTTGGCTGGTATACCACTTCACCTATGATGTCATCATTATCATGCTTTTGTTCTCCATTGGGAGTACTTGCACAATGTGCCAAGTTTAACATTTTTCCATTCAGCTGTTTCTGCGAAATAATTTTTTAATTATTTGCTTTTAATCCAAGATGGCTGCCATATCACGTGACCTATGACGTCACAATTTTCATGAAAACATTCTGCATGGATGTCACTCCTACCCTGAAAGTTTTGTCTCAATTGGCCATATGGTTGCTGAGAAAAACTAGGTTTCGCCTGTACGGACGGACGGACGGGCGGGCAACTCGAAAACATAATGCCTCCAGCGACTTTGTCAGCGGAGACATAAAAACACAAGGTGGTGGGAATATTTGGGGGTTTAAAGAAGAATTAGAAAAAGATTGAAATAGTGACAGTTGTCGTTCAGCTGATGATAGACATGGCACAACAATATAAGGTTCTATGAGTTCAAGGGTTGCTTTACTTTACATGTATCTAATTTACCAAAATCTCTTTTTTTTAAATCTTTCTGACATTCAAAAAGCAATTTTCCTGTTTAAATGGCAGTCATTGTTACCATAAATTGAATATTTCATTTAATTTATCGATCGCACGTTTACCATTGTGCATTATTGTGCTGATATTGCCAAACTTTCTCCAACTATGAATTTAACTTTACCGTATCATGACGGACATATTGATGTCATTCAGTGCCCCAAACGTCCAACGTGTTTGTAAATGGGGATGTGATGCTCCTGGGACGGAGACTTTAAATTTTCTAAACGATCGTAACGACGTTTGCGAACCTGCAGGTGCTGGAGGCGTGTATGAAGAACTGTGGATCACGATTTCATGCTGAAGTGGGAAAGTTTCGCTTCCTGAACGAGCTTGTCAAAGTGGTCTCACCAAAGGTAAGGGTGAAGGACCACATTGTGATTTTTTAACTTTAGCTTTCATTGAGACTCACTTAGTTTTTGTTTGAATGAATAATCACAGCAAATGTACCTGTAAGATATTCGGTTGGAGGTAATTGTACATCACCCTCCTCCATCTATCTATAATTCCAGTAATCTCTGTCTGTACGTTTGTACGTCTGTTTGTCTGTGACCGCTGTTTCTCGACAACCACGGGTCCGATATACTTTTAACTTGCCAGGTATATTGCTGGGGACCCGAGGATGTGCCTTTTCAAGGTTTCATATTAATCGGACAATTACTTACCGAGCTATGTCCAAAAAACGATTCAACCAATCAGAGAGCAGCGAACGATCGCGTGTGCCGAACGTGGCGGACACACTCTGCCTCGGATGGCACATTTGAGAGCGTATTCATTTATTTCACGTTTGCAAACTATGTTGGCGCTATGTGGGCGTTAAACGATGTTTTAAAACTAATAAAAACGAATTTGCGATTCATTCGCTTTCCTGCGCGTTTGTGCACGCGATGGCGATTTCTTTACCAAACTCCGGAAGCCGTTCGCTTTGGACCAAACCATTTCATGTAAATAGAGGGGGGGGATATAATTTTAGATATAGATATAGTACGGGCAATGCCCTAGTCTCATCAAAGCCGACAGTCTTGGCCATTTTGACGATGTTACTTCGTGCTTTTGACACATCATTATTCACGCTGAAACCCTTAAAGCCATGAACAAGGTGAGGGCAAAGTTTCCCCAATACACCATTCATACAGGAACAGGTGACTTCCCTCCAAAACTCCTCAACATTACATAGAACATCCTGTATTTTAAAGGCATTCCAGAATTCCTTTACAGTCATCTGATCATTCATGTATCAGTTCATTTCACCTGCAAATCATTATCAGGTTTGCAAATGTTCTTTGGAGATAATACACCTTGAATGTAGCAATCGCTCCCTGGTCCTCATATCGCCTGTACGACCTCTTTCATACCGTCCGAAAACATCCATTTTTATTTCAATAGTATTTTTTTTTTTTCAATAGGAATTTGAGATTTTTATTTCAATAGGAAACGCATCACGACACGCACGATGCTAACATGGAGGGTTTCCTGAAACTGAGTGAGAGGGAAGTAATCGTGCCGGAATCCAGGTGTTATTTTTGTCCAGGTGTTTAGTTATCCAGGTGTTATTTATGTTATCCAGGTGTTATTAGTTGTATTTTGTCGAAATCCAGATTCCGTGCCAGAATCCAGGTGTCATCGCGAACACGTTTTCATGTTTTTCAGTGCGAAAATTTCATCGCAGCGTTTCTCACGCAGTCGTGTAATTCCAATAAATGGTATAAATGTCAGGCGCGCACCACTCCAAAAATGCGCAAACAAAACGTGCATAAAACGTGAGCTTACCGTACTGGAACTGCAATGTACGCCATTATCAGTGTGGTGACGTCACACACCAGAAAATCATAGTATGTTTTTATTTTTTCAATTTAAATCTTATGTTTTTTTTATTGTTTTTTTTTAAAGTAGCATTACATTCTATATATATTCGTTATTTAAACGTATCACAACGTATCCAGGCCCCTTCGTATTGTGGGCCTGGCACCAGGCACCATTGGAGTTATTGTAAACCCGGCCCTGGAGACCAGGTGGGTATTCCTGTCAATCATTCCTCACTCCTGTTTGTCAATAAATCAGAATTGACAGGAACGCAATGACACGTCGGGGTTACGGTGCATGACTCAAAGGGCAAAAACGTGCAACCGAGATCGCTTGTACTTACATCGTTTTACATAATTATTAAAACTCTAAACGTTCCCCGATATTATGTAGAATATATATCTACTGGTATATGTATGACAATTGGAAGATCATTGAAATTCAGCAATGATTGATTTTTTTGATTTTTTCCCCTATATCTGAGTATTAACCGCAACCCCAACTTTTAACTTTTTTGCCGATTAAAAAAGCGCGGTTAATACACCGGAAAATACGGTATATATACAATCAACATTGGGGGGATGCATGACATGCAGTGTTCGAAATAAGTGGTGGCCCCGATGCCAAATGCCACCGACAACTCCGTCAGGCCACCAAAACCTGGTCCTAGGTGGCCGGTGTGGCCACTTGTCAAAATCGTTGTTGTATTCGGTCGTTATTTATCATTGTGCAATCTTAACTAACTAAACTTGCCAAGGGGTGTTCGGGTCATAATGCAAAGGTTGTAGTGATGTCATTTGCTCCCCTCACCCGGAGTTATGGAGTTCGGGCGACGCAAATTATCTTTGTAAATGCGTACCATGTATCGCCGGGAGTGGTGGACGAGGGTATTTAAAATAACGCTTCAGAATCCTCAATTGTATCACAAGTAAGAGGTCTCCATGTTATTTTCACATTCACTTTGGTTACGTTGCTTTGGGCTTCCCTTGACTGCAAAAGATCTGGAGGAATTCCAGTTTTATCACCTGTTTCCACATTGGGAAGGTGTATATATAGCAGCTTGAACGTTTGTTCCACCTTTTGGCATTTTTCAATGGCCACTTCAAATGCTACAATAATATAACTGTACAATAATTGGCAGTAATAAAAAGAACAGCGTGATCCCCCCTGACCGCTCCCGTGTATATATTTTTACGCGTTTATAATAACGGTAACCCCATAATCATAATGATTAATCTCCCCCGACATGCCGGCCGGTAAATAAACTTGCGCAAAAATCTGATCGAGGTGTGTCCACGTGTCACATCGCTTGCCAAGCCAGCCGTCCCTTATCAACCGTTTCCATGGAGCCGAGTGCTAGCTTGAGTGCTTAAGCCACTTGGCGAGCGCTCTACAAGCTGCTTGGTAATGGAACACACCAACTGGTATCTATACCTGGAGCGAACCCCGCTGTGGTCATATGTAGGTAGTGAGTGGCGTCATTACATCCATATTGGATTACCATCGCCCAGGTAGGCTGTTCGTTTCAGTTAAAAACATTGTGTTCATGTTCAGTGTTCTGTTTTGCTTTCGGCTGCAATCACAGAAATTCCCGCGAGTTGAAAGTGACAAAAATCGTCACTTTTCATAAGTAAGGAAACTTTATTTTATATTAAATAAGATTTTGAAATGTTTAACGATGTTATTATTATTTATTTATTTTTTGTTTGGCTCTTGGCGGTGAAGTTTCAACTCTATAGTATTTGCCTGATCACCGTCACCGATTCGGCCTTTGTTTATGTCGATGTGTTTAATTTATCATGGGAACGTAAATTTTTATAATCACCAGTAAAGTGTTTCACCGTGATATTGAGTGCGTGCGTGCGTGCGTGCGTGTGTGTCGTTAGTTAACTCCTTATGCGGGTTTCAGGGGGTGCAACGGAGTCCTCCCAGGTTTCAATGTATCCATCGTCGTATGTGTGTGTGTGTCATTGGTTTTTAACTCCCTATGCAGGATTCAGGGGGTGCAACGGAGTCCTCCCAGGTCTCAATGTATCCATCATCGTGTGTGTGTGTCGGTGTGTGTCGTTGGTTCTTAACTCCATATGCGGGTTTCTATTTGCTTTTTCTTCTTTCTTTCTCGATGCTTAAAAAAACAACAAATAAAGCGGCAGTTCCTGGATGATTATCAACTTGCAGTTTACCCTCCTACCCCTACCTCCTCTCCCTCCCAACCACACTTTCATTCCATTTTATTGGGGCACTGAGACTCAGTTATTCTTGCAGACCAACTCAACTTGACGCTTCTGACTCACTAAAATCAGACTGTCATCACAAGGCTCAAAAGGAAAACAAACAAAAGAGGAAAACAAATGTGAATCAATCTGTCAACGGAACCTGATAAAGTCCATATGCGTCCATATGCGTCCATATGCGTCCATATGCGTTGTTACGTGTTCCTCCCCGACCTCCTGGTATCGGTGTACCTCCGAACCCCGGGAGGAATCACGGCAGAAAAATATATACTACTCCGTGTCGAAATCAATAAGGAAACCACACCAATGGGTATAACAAACCAATAATATATTTAAAAACCACACAATAATAATATTACCAATAATGATGGCAAATCCAGACAATCAATATATCTTAGGTTGGTACCAACACTAAGTCACATAACTCACTGCGTTCCCGGGGACTGGAACAAAAACCCCTCAATGTCTCTATAACTCAACGGAGATGAGGCGACGGGGCAATGGCAAGTAAGGAGGTGTAGGCAAGGCATGGACTGTCACGTGATCCACACCAACAGCAAACGGGCAGTGGAAAGGGAACTCCCAAAGACATGATCCAGACGTGCACATGCACCGTTCAATCCGCGAACCGCAGTGCAATCTTCAAGCGCCGCTTTATGGCACAGCTGCCCCTGGAAAACCACCGGAGGATAAGCCCAGCCGATACGACAAAAACCTTTTCCGAGGAAGGTAGCGCGCGGGGCGAAATGGCGGACGGCTCTCACTCGAGCCACGGCCTCGCGGCGAAGATTCTCCGGAACCTCACGCCTGTATCTGACTTCGCAGGCTCTTCCACAACTCCAGCGATAACACCGATCGCACGAGATTCCTCTCAAGGACTCAAAGTTCCCTCGCCAGGTACGCTCGACCACACTAGGTACGGAGCTTTTTCAGAACGCCTCGTTTTCCCTCTCCTCACGCCTCTTCTTCTTCACTGCTTTTTCTCTCCCGGGTCGGTTTCCTGTATAATTTTACGTTAACCGTTTTAACTTTAGATAGCTGTTCTTGAATACTAAACCTTTTGAGAATAATAATAATACATGATATCAGAAACATGTCAAGTGGGTGAAAACCACAATAACGGAAGTTACGAATCCGTAACAGCGTCCATATGCGTTCGTGCTTATCACACTCTCAGCTATGCCTGTACCTCTTGCGTTCCAGCAAGGGAAGGGTATTCCAACATGGTGGCTGCTTGCCCTGTGACCATGTGCTGCAGCTGCGCTCCAGTTGTATATACAGCTCGGTGAACACACCCCAGCACATGTATGAGACCGAGCTTGGCTTGCACGCCCCTAACACCGCCTCGGGATATAGAAGCAAGGCCACGAGCTTGCAATATGCACGCATCACATTGTTAGCCGCATGCTCGTCACGAAAATTCAGTGTTAAATTAACTGTTCTTTACATCAAAATTTGATCCAATATTTTTTTCAACTGAGTCCATCAAATAAAAATACTCAAGTTTTACAGTGACATGTATTTTACAGTGACATTTACAGTGACATGTACAATTTTCAAGATTTCATGATTAAAATTATCTCATCAATAGCTGAAAGTTATGCAGAGGTAACGATTGTTTGGGAAAACGCAATAAATGGGTTAATATGTGAAGAGATGTTTCTTCAGCAAACATGAAAATTGTCCTTGTATTATTTTGCTGTAAGTACTTAGGCAGTTAAGACCGAAAAATATGGCGTATCGTTCATTTTTTCAGGAAAGCACCAAATTTGGCACAGCTGTAGTATGGACCGATACAATTGTTTTCCTGAGGGGCGCCCAAAAATTCAAAACCCCTGGTGGCCGCCATATTGAATTTCAACATGACTGCCCTCTGTGACCTATTTCCCTCAATAACTTCTATACTATGAGCGATAACACCACAGTTCCAGTGTCTTACCCCATGTTTTCATGGTCTCTGAATCCAATGGGATCAATTGCATAAAGATTGGCATCCATCATCTTTAATTTCAAGATGGCCGCCATGGTGTTTCCATTTTCCTTGAATCTCATAGTATTTTAGGTAGAATTTCAATTCCAAGTGATACACATTGTTTTATTGGTCTCTGATAACAATGGAATGGTATTAATTAATCAAAGTTACACACAGTTGCAGTTTTAACTTTAAATATTGTGGGCACTTGAAACGTGGAGGCTCTCGCACAGATGCGTAGTACGACAAGCACTGTCCATCGCAGTCACACAGTGATGTGCAGGGCAGATTTGCCCTGGAGCATTTACAGTTGCCTTTACAGGCCGACTTACAATGGCAGCTTGTAAGCTCTGAACATGCCTCCTGTATCAGTGGTATTGTGGTCCAAATTGGTGTCCAAGAAGTCCCTGTTTTCATCCAGCCCCAATCAGCTGGTGATGGAAGTTCTGGGTAGGGCACAAGTGCCTGACTCCATACGTGTCCAGCCTGAAAACATGCACGTTGTAGGTGTTGTTCGAAGGCGTCTGCTGTTGGGGGAAATGTGATCAATTGTTCTTGCCTTCTTCGTGAACAAGTGTCGGCGCATGTCATTCACTGTCTTTATCTCGGTAGTCCGGTCATAGAGGATGGCAACATATCTTTCTATGCTCTGTAGTTCCATAGTAATAGCGTCCACAGATGGCCTATAAGCGAGAGCATGAAAGGTCTGCATGATGCTAGGGTATGCCTCCCAAGCCTTCCAGGCTGTCTTTTTCCCAATTTGGGCAATAAATGACTGTGTTGCAGCCAGTGAAGGCATGAAATAATGGCAAAGACTCGGACTTCCTGCGGCCAAGGCCGGTGGCAATTTTATGGATGGCAAGGTAGCGGTAGCTTTTACCAGTGCCAATGGCAATCCAGAGTTCCTCCACACCGTGTGACTGGTAGGTAAAGTAGTGTGCTATTGCCAAGACCACAATACAAGACCAAGACCACTCATAGTATAGAAGTTATTGAGGGAAATAGGTCACAGAGGGCGGTCATGTTGAAATTCAATATGGCGGCCACCGGGGGTTCTGAATTTTTGGGTGCCCCTCAGGAAAACAATAATTGTATAGGTCCATACTACATCTGTGCCAAATTTGGTGCTTTCCTGAAAAAATGAACGATGCTTCCTCTTAACTGCTCTGCTAAAGTTAGTAGGTACATGATCGAGTGTTCTGTGATTACGAGTTGCGAGGTTGCTGGTATGAAAAGCACTGAAATTTGATCTGTAGATGTCGTGAAATACAACAACAACAACAACAACAGGCATTTTAAGGCCATTTTCCCTGCAAGAGCGGGGGTTAGCCTTGCGGTCCCCATGACAATATTCTCCATTTTGCCCTATTTTCTGCATCTCCCCTTGTTAACCCCCTTGCCCGCATTTCTTCTTCGACCATCTTTAGCCAAGTCTTTCTCGGTCTTCCCCGTCCTCTACTTCCCTTTACATTCATTTCCATCACTCTTCTCAACAAGTCACTTTCATCCTTCCTCAACACATGACCAAACCATCTCAAACTTTCCCTTCACAGCATCCATCACATGCTCTATTCCCATCATCTTTTGCAATTCATCATTTGTCTTCCTCTCTCTCAATGATACTCCACACATCCACCGAACCATTCGCATTTCCACCCTTTCCAGCCTTCGTTGCTGCTCTACGTTCATTACCCATGTCTCGCTCCCATAAATCATAACACTTCTCACACATGCAGCATACACCTTTCCCTTCAGCTTCAACGACACTCCCCTCCTCGTCAGCACGCCACTCAGTTCCCGAAACTTCTTCCATGCACATCTCACTCTTGCAACCGTTGCCGAGTCTGATCCACCTTCTCCATTCAGCATGTCTCCTAGGTAACAAAATGTTTTCACACCTTCCAGCTTCACGCCGTCTCCAAGATCCAACTGAACATTTCCTCCATCTGCAGCTCCCTCTGTGCACACCTTACTCTTGAATGTAACTGCCATACTAGTTAATGACCCTCTCAAACCGCTACATTTTTGATGAACCCACTCAGCGCACATTGTACATTGAATGGAATTCACTCCGACACCCTTCCTGCACACAGCAAACGACAACTTCCCAGTTCTTTCCACCTCACCACATGCTTTACCACTTGCCATCACCTTCGTTTTTCCGATATTCACCTTCAGACCTTTTGTCTCCATACATTGCTTCCAGTTGTTCATCTTCTCCTTCAGTCCATCCATACTTTCTGCAATCAACACCAGATCATCTGCATACAACATCTCTCACGGTAAACCCTCCTTTATGTTCCGAGCCAGCACCTCCATAACAGCTACAAATAGTAGTGGACTTAGTACCGACCCCTGATGCAATCCAACCTTCACCTCAAACTCACCACTGTTCCCGTCCATCCTTACAGCTGTGCGCGCTCTTTTGTACATTGCCATCACTACTCTGATCAACCATTCCTCCACTCCTAACTTCCTCAATGCCCATGTCACTACTTCACGTGGAACCCTATCGAATGCTTTCTCCAGATCAACAAACCCAAGAAACAACTTCTTCCTCTTCTCCATGTACTTCACCTGCAACTGCCTCACAATAAAAAGCGTGTCTGTCATTCCTCTTCCTGGCATAAATCCAAACTGCATTTCATCAATCTTCACTTTCTTCCTTATCCTCCTCTCCAACACCCTTTACAATACCTTCATTCCATGCTCCAATAACTTTTTCACTCGATTCGAGCCACAGTCCAGAGGGTCACCTTTCCGCTTGTATAGATGGACGAGGCTACTCGGTTCCCAATCCTCTGGAATGCGGCCCTCTTTCACCACAAGATTGCAGATCTCTGCCATTCTCTTCACACCCCAATTTCCCGCAGCCTTCAACATATCTCCCACAACTCCCGTCGGCCCTCCCGCTTTTCTACTCTTCATTGCTTTTATCGCTTCCTCAACTTCCTTCTCGGTTATCTTCTCTGCCGGTCCGAAAACTGGGTTACTCTCTATGTTACCATCCCATTCATTCTCTGCATTCAACAGTATTTCCATATATCTCTACCATCTTCCTTTAATTCCATCTGGGTCCACAACGATTTGTCCCACTTCATCCTTCAAGCAACTCACCCCCATCACATCACACCTCTCTTTCGCTATCTGCTTTGCAATCCTGAATACCGTTCTCTGACCCTCTTCCAAATCCAAGCGTTCTCCGAACATTTTCCTGCATGCCTCCTGCACCTTTGCTACCTCTTTCTTTGCAGCCTTCTTGGCTGCCTTATAACTTTCATGCTCTGCCTTTTCTGCCCCCATACCCCTTGCCTTCTGCCACTCCTTGAACTTCTTCCTCTTCTCATCAATCTTCTTTCCAACTTCATCATCCCACCACCATGTTTCCGAGTGCCTCGGTGGTCCTTTTGTCCATCCACATACCTCACCAACGGCTCCCAACAGACTATCTTTCATTGACATCCAACCACTTTCAAGCTCAACCACATCATCGTCTACCATACTCGGTCTCTCTTTTAATGCCTCCCTCACTGTCACCTCTTTCAACCTCCACACCTTCATTCTCGGTTGGTACTTCACCCGCCGAGCTCTCCTCGCACCTTTCACCATTATGTCGCAGACAACCAAGTGGTGCTGTGAAACAGCCTCCTCCCCTGGGATCACCTTTGTGTCCCGGAGGTGCCCCCTATCTCGCCTCCTCACCAGCAGGTAGTCGACAGTTGTCGTTGACCCACCTGACGTGTATGTAACAAGCTTATTATCCTCTTTCTGGAACTGAGTATTACAAATCAACAAATCAGCTCCATCAGCAAACTCCAAAATCCTTTCACCTTCTCCATTTCTCACACCATATCCGTAACCCCCATGAACTCCCTCAAAACCATCCATACTCCTTCCCACATGTCCATTTAGGTCTTCTCCTACCACAACAACTTCCTCATCTTTCACGTTTTCCATCAGCTTCTCCATCGCACACCAGAACTTGTCCTTCTCTTCATCGCTCCGACCAACTTGTGGAGCATATCTCGAGATGATGTTCACCAAGAGCTTTCCAATCATCATTTTCACCATCGTCAACCTTTCACTCACTCTCGTCACACTCACCACACTGTCTACAAACTCCTCAGAAAACAGGACACCAACACCATTCACGCCTTCTGGGCACCCTTGCCACACAAACTTGTATTTCTGTCCCTGCCTACCCTTCACCATTCTCACACCACTTCCCTTCCATCTCGTCTCCTGCACACAACATATGTCCACTCTTCTTCTGACCAATACTTCCACCACTTCTCCTGATCTCCCTGTCATTGTCCCTACATTCCATGTCCCAAACCTCAGAAACCGATCTCCACGTCGGGCATCAGACGTTTCGTGGTGATTTCCACCCTTGCTTCGATCGGGTTCCCCACCTTGAGTTTTGACGAGAGGAAGTGGGGTCCCCCACGGGGTACTTCGGGCTGTACCCTGCCCATATTTAGTTGTAATTGTCATGGTTCTCTTTTTGAGGTCATGTTTTTATGGCCGGATGCCTTCCTGACGCCAACCCTTTTAGTCGCCTCTTGCGACACGCAGGGATACGGTGTACCTATTCTAAACCGGGGTACACACCAGGTTACGTAGTAATGTGAAATTATATCTACATCGTGAAATGTAGTAATTTAAACATTGATACTGATTTTTATGAAGTTTGATTCACCAGCAAATAGTATACGGTCGGGCCACCATAAAATCTGTTTCGGTGGCCCAGCAGACCACAAAAAAATAAATTAAGCATGACCCCTGTATATGTTACAATTTTTTTAAAATTTGATCGCTGGTTCATGCCTTAGGCCTCGAGGATGGGGACTTAGCATAACAGTGATCAAAACGGACAAAAAAAATTTAACTCAAAATTTGATATTGGGTTGGTGGAAGTTTATTCCATCTTTAAACTTTGTTCTTGGTGGGAATCGTGTGGATTTGCGATGGCATGCCATCAACATCACTTCTTGTTTGTACTACACTGTACTGGCTTTCTATAAATTTATTTGAACTGTCAAGTCTTTTGCACGTCGGAATCCCTACAGTATCTGGGACGTCAAACATCCGAGGAGGTGAAGATTAGGATTGTGAATATGATGTATACATGGACGATCAGCCTGTCGGACGAGTCCAAAATCAAAGAAGCGTATCAGATGCTCAAGAATCAAGGTGAGGCTACTTAATGATCCGGATGGTTTCCTCGCAGGTTTTTTTTTTTTCTTTAAAAAAAAATTTTTTTCTTTGTTTTGTATACTTGGTCTAGGCTTGTATGAGAGCTAACACGTAGAACATATAATAATAGAGGGAGCGGGAGACAAGAGAGAGAGAGAGAGGGAAGTGCAACAACAGGAGAGAGCAGGGACATCTGTGGAAGAGAGAGGGCTGGGTGGGGTACGCAGGATAAACAAGATGGACACTGCTGGGGATTTCACAAAAGAAAACAGAGAATTTGAAGGAGGTGAGTTTGGGGTGGATTAACAGGAGTAGAAAAGTTCAAGGTTTTGGATGGGGGAGGATACGAGATGGTGGTGAACATCTGTTTTGAAGACCTGGAGGGAGGAGAGGGATTGAAGAGAGTGAGGGAGTTTGTTCCAAAGGCGGGAGAAAAGAGGAATGAAAGAGTGAAGGTGAGCAGAGAGTCTTGATTTTGGTAGTTTCACCAGAAGTGGGTTGCTGGCAGATCTTGTGCGACCTGGAGGAATATTTGTGGGACAGAGCATAGACAGAGCTGGGGTAGCTAGGCCGGAGATGAGTGGGTAAAAGACAGAAAGACCACCAGCCTGCCTGCGGTGAGAGAATGAAAGGCCCTCAGAATCGGTTTCATCACGGGAGATACCAATGATTCTGAAAGCTTTGGTTTCTACAGCGTGAAGCCGAGCTAGGTGTGAGGCAGGAGCACCAGCCCAGAGAAGAGAGCAGTACTCCATCAAGCTGCGGATGAAAGCTTTGTAAGTGGTTAGTAGCTCAGTTGTGCCAAGGAAGGACTTCACACGACGGAGGATGCCCAGACCAGCTCAGACTGGCTTTGGAGGCCAGCTTGAAAATGTGGCCGACCCAAGAAAGATCATGGCAGATAGGAAGATAAATGAAAGAGTGAAGCGTCATCAAAGGCGTCATCAAAGTTTAAGTATTTTCCCATTTGTGTCTTTGTCAAATTTCCACTGGATATTTTACTGTGTATGTGTTACTGTGTGTTTCTAGTTAGTTTTGGTTTGTAATTTGTGCAAACTTGTGTGTAATTAATCGTTTTCTGTGTCGTACCGCATGTGCGGCCTGGTTTCTCTAGGCTTCCCTCCCCCGTCGGTGTTTTGTAAACTTAAGTTCTTTCCTTTGCTGTATTGCTTTTTTCTTTGATTTTCTTTTCTCCCCCTACCTCCCCCGAACATCTTACCCTTTGTCTAACGTTTTACTAATACAAAAAGAAAGAAAAAAAAAATTACTTTATTATTTCCTTGTCTCCTTATATTATTTCTCTCCTTTTTTTTTGTCAAAAAAAAAAGATCACGTGCTTTTTGTCTCTCCCCGCCCCCTTTGTCTACTTTTTCTTCTACCTCTCCAGCCGATACTCACCTTTCCAACTCTAGTTTCCACCATACTCATTCAACCCTTTCTCCGATCCACGCCCTCACTTCAGGGACTTTTCCCAGCTCTTACACGAGCCTCGATTCTGTACACAAAAAACAAGAAAAAGAAAAAAAAGAGGCGATGAGAGGATTCCATTTAGCGCCACACATTGACCAACAGGAGAGGAAGTTCGCGAGCCATGCGTGAAGGTTTCCATGGATACCATAGGAGGAGAGTTTGGTGAGCAGAGCGGGGTGCCAGACCGTATCGAAGGCACGTGATATGTCAAGGGAGACGGCTCTAATTTCTTGTTTGGCATTGAGGACCTCCATCCATTGTTGAGACAGCAGAAGCAGCATGTCCAGAGTAGAATGACCTGGTCTGAATCCAAATTGATGATCAGAGATCAAGCCATTGGAGAAGAGGAAGGATTTAATATCAGAAGCGATGATTGATTCCATGAACTTGGTGATTATTTGGAGCAAGCTGATTGGTCTGTAGTTGCAAGGATCTGTTTTTGCACCTTTTTTGTGTGAAGCAGTTCTGTTGGATGATTTCCAAGCAGATGGCAGATGACCTTGTATTGAGCAAAAGAGAGGGTGAAGAGAACAGAAGGAGAGGGTGAGATAGAACAGGTGTGCAAAGGCTAATGCTTGTTGTCGAGATTGTAAATAATTGAGTTCATTCAATGGAGGAGGAAGGTAACTGTGAAGTTGTGATGTCATTGATGAAGATGCTTTTGTGCACCTTGTTTGGTAACATTTTGTGTTCTTTACCTGTGAAGGTTTCCATATCGTTGGAGTTACTGCTGTTCAAGCACTCACTGCCTGTGCTCTGTGACTTTGCAAGGTGTTGTCAATGAAGACCCACAAGTGGAGCAGGATGTTACTCTCGTACCACCACCACAGCCCAGAAACGCTCTGTTTGAAGACGTGGAGAAGGCCAAGGTGATTTCCTTTTGCCGATAATAGTGTTCAATAAGAACCCAATTTATTTTTATGCATCTGCTGACGAGGTCGCCGGATGCATTATGTTTTCGGGTTGTCCGTCTGTCCGTGATCGATTTTCGTTGCCGCAATAACTTGAGAACAGCTGAAGGCATCTAAGACGACCTTGGTACAGGTATGTATAATGATGTAAATATGGACTGCATCAAAGGTCAGAGGTCATGCCAGGTAGAAATGTGATGCGTGAGAATAGCTGAAGGGATTTAAATCAAACTTGGTACATGTATAATGATGTAATACTATTGGCGGGGGCATATCAGGTGATGTGAAAGATGAAGTGCCGTTCTAGTTGCTCTTTTCTTTGCTCAGCTCTTGGACCAACTGCTGAAGAGCAAGAAACCAGAAGATCTTCAAACTGCCAATAGATTGATCAAAGCCATGGTGAAGGAGGTAGGTTGAGCCTTTTTTTTTTTTTTAATTGACACATTGAGCACACATGCTGTATTGTATGTCGAAGTGATGATAATATGCTCGTATCCTTGGAAAACCTCCGATATGACGCAGCATCTACAAGGGAAAGGTCTTTGGTCACATTAACCTTGGATCAGCTCCAACCCGATACACCTCAAAGGGTGAAGCGTCTGCCTTTAGATGGTCTTGTGGTGAATCTGATAATGTGCTACAACCTTCTTCTGTCTTCTTTCTGTCTACTTCGAGGAAAAATGATCCTCATGATGTAACATAAAATTGTGTCCATGATAATTGAAGCTGGAGAACGCGTCTATTGGCACATTCGAATCCCAGTAGCACTTGCTCGTCTCCATGCGTAACAGTCAATGTGGTGCAGTGTTTCTTCGGCTTTGCTCATGTCACTTAACCGTAGGATGAGACGCGTGAGGAACAAGCCAAGCATCGGCGATGCATCCTCGGCCAAACAGAGAGCAATGCGCGCTTGCTTTCTGAGATGATGTCTCACTTCCAGCTGGAGCAGACTTCATCTGGCGATCGTGAGCTCATTAAGGTGCTTTAATAGAGTAGAATGAGGGTTTGCCTTATTACATTGTCTCTATCTGCAGGTTGTGCCGAGATGGTATCTGATGTAACATAACTTAGCAGAACCGAAAATGTGCCTTGGCATTTTCACTGGCTTGTTCCCCACTGTTTGAAATGAAATTAAAATGGTCACTCCACTGGCCAAGGGTAAACTTAATAGCAGCCTTATTTCGGAAACGTTTATATTGTGTCATTCTGTTTATGACGTGACAGGAGTTGGGGGAGTGTTGTGAGAGGCTGCAATCGACACTCATCAAAATGGCAACAGAGACTGAAGATGGGGATGATGGCCTTGGTAAGGTATAAACCACCAAACAGAAATTTCCTATTGTTACCCCCCCCTCCTCCACCACTCCCTCTCCCTCCCTCATCATGCTCCTCCACCCCCCTCCCCACTCCACTCTCTCCTCCCACCTCCCGCCGCACGCTCTTGACTTTACCCTGACCCATACTCTCCCTCCCCCCTGTGCTCTTCCTCCCTCCCCTCCACCCCCTCACCATGCTCTGTCTCCCCCCCTACCCGGAACCGTGATCTTCCCGTGATACCCGTGATCTTCCTCCCCCCCCCCTCCCCATGCTCTTCCTTCTCCCTCCCCCGTCCCCATGCTCTTCCTTCTCCCTCTCCCCCCCCCCTCCCCATGCTCTTCCTTCTCTCTCCCTCCCCCTTCCCCATGCTCTTCCTTCTCTCTCCCTCCCCCTTCCCCATGCTCTTCCTTCTCCCTCTCCCCCCCTCCCCATGCTCTTCCTTCTCCCTCCCCCCCCTCCCCATGCTCTACCTTCTCCCTCCCCCCTCCCCATGCTCTTCCTTCTCCGTCCACCCCTCCCCATGCTCTTCCTTCTCCCTCCACCCTCCCCATGCTCTTCCTTCTCCCTCCCCCCCTCCCCATACTCTTCTGCTCAACCCATGCTCTTCCTCTTGCCCCATGGTCTACCTTCCGCACCCCTTCTACTCCCCCCCCCCCCCCCCCCCTACCGCATGCTCATTCCTCCTAAACAGGGAAAGCAAATTTGTTCAATAGGTGTCAATGAAGAGGTGAGATAATGACTCATTCGGCAACTTTCACTCTGCTCAAGGTAAAGAGAACCTCTGGTTTGGGGAGATCTAATTGTTGCCATTTTCCTTGTTCGTTGGTCTGGATGGCATCGAAGCTAATTCTGTGACAAGCCACCAACCCAGGAGTTTTCTTTACCTTGGGGTTGCGACCCCACGTTTAGAATCATTATGATAAAAAATGGGGTTGCGAAAGGGTATTTTTGATCTAGGGGCATTTGATTTTCAGGTTGTCCGTCCGTCCGTCCATGCGTGTGTGCTTCCGTGATAGGTTTTCGTTACCGCAAGAACTTCAGAACGGTTGAAGGGATCCAAGTCGAACTTTGTAAATGTATGTATAATGATGCAAAGATGAACTGATTAGAATATGGAGTCAAGTGGTCAAATTTTGGTGTTTCATGATTTCAGCGTCAAAGGCCATGTCAGGTAAAAATGTGATACTTGAGAACAGCTGAATGGATTTAAATGAAACTTGGTACAAGTATTATAATGATTTAATAATGTGGGCGGAGGCATATTGGTCAACGTCGTCGTGACGTCAAGCAGTGCCGTTTTTTTTTTTTGTTTGTTTTTTTGTATGCAGAGTCAAGGCAGGGGTAAGGGTGTTGTATATAGAGTAATAATCTGAAAGGCCGTGGTTTTCACGGCATAAAAATAAGCAAGGTGTGAGGCAGGGGGCGTTGGTCCAAAGGAGAGCTCAATGAAGCTGTGGATGGAGGCGTTGTAGGTGGATAGGAGTTCAGGTGTTGGTACGCATGCACAGAGATGAGTAAGATAATTGTTTTACTCTGTCTGCCTGACTGGCAATCAAACAAAATTGAAAATCATTCCAAACAGGAAACTTGCTCTTTTTCAGGATTTCATAAAGAACACAAACAACAGGTACAAATAACTAATTTGACTTGTTAAATACAACAACAACAACATGCATTTTAAGGCCATTTTCCCTGCGAGAGCGGGGGTTAGCCTTGCGGTCCCCATGAAGATCTTCTCCATTTTGCCCTATTTTCTGCATCTCCCCTTGTTAACCCCCTTGCCCGTATTTCTTCTTCCACCATCTTTAGCCAAGTCTTTCTCGGTCTTCCCTGTCCTCCACTTCCTTCTACATTCATTTCCATCACTCTTCTCAACCAGTCACTTTAATCCTTCCTCAACACATGACCAAACCATCTCAACCTGTTTCTCTTCACAGCATCAATCACAGGCTCTATTCCCATCATCTTTCGCAATTCATCATTTGTCTTCCTCTCTCTCAACGATACTCTACACATCCACCGAACCATTCACATTTCCACCCTTTCCAGCCTTCGTTGCTGCTCTACGTTCATTACCCATGTCTCGCTCCCATAAATCATAACACTTCTCACACTCTTTGTTAAATAAGGTGGTGAATAAGATGCTGCATCAACGGCGATAAACTTCCGGGAAAAAAAAGTGTTTGTTGTTTTACAACCTTTAAACACTTATTTTGTTTCAATTTAATTAAATACTTGAATACCGTAGGCGTAGAACATAAATCGCCCTCTTGCCAATTCCAAAAACCTCCATTTGAGCAGTACAATACTGTACAGTACTTGGGAAAAACCTTGTGCCATCTCAACCAATCAAACTTGCCGTTTCCTCTGAGGGTAGAGTTGGCAGAAGGTTCAGCTCTGGACCGTTTCTTTTGACTCATCGGCTTCGTATGGTTGTCACCGTGCCTGTTATTCAAAGTTCACTAACAAAGCTTATGTAGATCGTGCTAGGAAACGCAAAGCAAGAGTTTTAAAAGACCCTTTCCATGTTCTTTTTCTCAAGACTGGGCAGGTTAAGTTGTTCTGTGAACTCTCTTGTGATTGTTGTCGTTGTCCTCGTCGACGTCATCGTTCTTGTTTTCACAAAGGTTTTAAAATTATTATTATTTTGAATCCATGTGGTAACATCAGTTACCCTTGTCATCTTCCGAGGCAGGAAGCTGCAACTGTCTGTATTCTGTAGCTCCTTGCTGGTTTTTCTTGAAAACAGTTTTAGTGCAGTGAATCAGGATGCCGGAATATTGGATTTGGCCAGGTACCGGAACATAACAGCTAAAACTTTTGAAAGATCGCATCCGATTCTTGACATTCACAAGAAGGTGCAATCAGGCGGAACGGCCAGTAAACATGTCCCCTCCCTCAGGATGAAGCTAATCGACCGAGAAACAGCAGGGCGATTGTTTATAATTTGATGTTATACCACTGGGAATCTAACCAAGACATCCTTAATTTAATTGATTTCTATTTTGAAATATAAAAGTAAATGCATTTTGAGGAACGTTGTGTGTTTTATTACGTTTTGCATATTTGTTTTTCTCGCAGCGGAAATTCTCAGGGCTAATGATAATCTGACACTTCTTCTTGGGAACTACAATAAGCTGGTGGCAGAAGGTCTCCTGAGTGGGAACTGTGATACCAGCAATGCAGTTACGCCTGCAGGTATGGAAGTGTTTCATCGACAGTTCAACTTTTAAAATGGAAGATCCTAAAGTTTTTAACTGCAAAAGTACAATGTATTATTGATATTATAATCGTGTTCTGTGCCGATTAACACCGGCCACTGAACGAATGGACTGAAACTGGCCTTACCCCATAGGGCTGCGCCAGATTAATGGTGGCTTTGCACACACAGGAACATAAGTAGTACACGAGGCTCTTGTCTCTGACGTTAACGGGGTTTATTTTCTGACCGAGCATCAGGGGAACATTGAAGCTGACGGAAGGTACGACAGCAGGATGAGGAAGGGAAGGAGAGAAGAAACACGTAATCGATAGATAAATAATTCTATAGAAGTGAATAAAATCTATGGCACCACACACTAGACTCGAACACAGACGCTGAAAAGGAACGGCAACTGGGTCGGCCTTAGCTCTTCTGGTGGAGACAATGAAGCAGGCGCGACAAAACAGGAACAGGGAGAAGGCAGAAACAAGAGCTGGAACAGACAAGGCAGGACACAAGCAGGTGGGATCCGCTCCTTTTCGGAGCACCAATACTCCCCTCTCTCCATGCCAAACAAAACTACACTCTTCTCTTTGTGTTTGTCAAGTACCACATATTTTAAGAAATTATTTTTCTTGGCTTCATGCTGTAGAAACCAAGGCTTTCAGAATCATTGGTATCTCCCGTGATGAGGATGATTCTGAGGTCCTTTCTCTCTCACCGCAGGCAGGTTGGTGGTCTTTCTGTCTTAAACCGACTCCTCTCCGGCCTTGCTGCCCCTGTTCTGTCTGTGCTCTGTCCCCCAAATATTCCTTCAGGATGCACAAGATCTGCCAGCAACCCTCTTATGGTGAAACTACCAAAATCAAGACTCTCTGCTCACCTTCACTCCTTCATTCCTCTTTTTTCCCGCCTATGGAACAAACTCCCACACTATCTTCAATCCCACGCCTCCCACCAGGTCTTTAAAACAGCTGTTCAACACCATCTCTTATCTTCCCCCATCCAAAATCTTGATCTTTTCTACCCCCATTAATACACCCTAAATCCACCTCCTTCAAATTCCCTGTTTTCTTTCCTGAAAGCCCCAGCAATGTCCATATTGTTTTATCCTGTGTACCCCACCCCAGCCCACTCTTTCACAGATGTCCCTGTTCCCTGCTGTTGTTGTACTTCCACTCTCTCACCCCCCTCTCCCCCCTTTTCTCCTGCTCCCTTTATTATAAGTTATATGTGTTAGGTGTCATACGAGCCGAGACAAAGCATACAAAAATCAAATTAAATAGAAAAAAACACGACAAATTTTATTCATTAGATATTTTGCGTTGTGCATCATCTTTTCAAGCTGCAGCCTTTGGTGCTTTGTTCCTGAATCATCTGCTTGTTTACCATTGCAGATCCAGGCTCCGATTCGTCTCTCCTCGAGATCGAGAACCTGAAGCTGGTGGAGCCGACGCCAAAGCCCCTACCTGAACAGCACGACTCGCCCCCTGACGAAGTACGGGACATCAGTTCCAGCTTCCCGTTGCTTCCTCCTCCTCCTGGCTCTTTGTGCCAATCTCAAAAAGGAAGACCTTCTTCTGCTCTTCCACAAACCTCCATCCTGGATGATGAGCTACTATCACTAGGTACGACTTATAACATAATGAATGATATTTTAATCATCGCTTCTCGTTTCAAAATTCCGGTGTGTACCCCGGTACCGGTGTGTACCATGGTTTAGAATAGGTACACCGTATCCCTGCGTGTTGTAAGAGGCGACTAAAAGGGTTGCCCACCGGAAGGGTTGCCCACAGAAAGGGCTTCCGGCCATAAAAAAAAACATTTGCCTCAAAAAGAGAACCATGACAATTACAAATACGTATGGGCAGGGTACAGCCTGAAGTACCCCGTGGGGGACCCCACTCCCTCTCGTCAAAACTCAAGGTGGGGAACCCGATCGAAGCAAGGGTGGAAATCATTCCATTTATGACGGCGAAACATCTGATGCCCGACGTGGAGATCGGTTTCTGAGGTTTGGGACATGGAATGTAGGGACAATGACAGGGAGATCAGGAGAAGTGGTGGAAGTATTGGTCAGAAGAAAAGTGGACACATGTTGTGTGCAGGAGACGAGATGGAAGAGAAGTGGTGTGAGAATGGTGAACGGTAGGCAGGGACAGAAATACAAGTTTGTGTGGCAAGGGTGCCCAGAAGGCGTGAATGGTGTTGGTGTCCTGTTTTCTGAGGAGTTTGTAGACAGTGTGGTGAGTGTGACGAGAGTGAGTGAAAGGTTGACGATGGTGAAAATGATGATTGGAAAGCTCTTGGTGAACATCATCTCGAGATATGCTCCGCAAGTTGGTCGGAGCGATGAAGAGAAGGACAAGTTCTGGTGTGCGATGGAGAAGTTGATGGAAAACGTGAAAGATGAGGAAGTTGTTGTGGTAGGAGGAGACCTAAATGGACATGTGGGAAGGAGTATGGACGGTTTTGAGGGAGTTCATGGGGGGTTATGGATATGGTGTGAGAAATGGAGAAGGTGAAAGGATTTTGGAGTTTGCTGATGGAGCTGATTTGTTGATTTGTAATACTCAGTTTCAGAAAGAGGACAATAAGCTTGTTACATACACGTCAGGTGGGTCGACAACAACCGATGACTACCTGCTGGTGCATATGCGAGATAGGGGGCACCTCCGGGACACAAAGGTGATCCCGGGGGAGGAGGCTGTGTCACAGCACCACTTGGTTGTCTGCAACGTAAGGGTGAAAGGTGCGAGGAGAGCTCGGTGCGTGAAGTACCAACCGAGAATGAAGGTGTGGAGGTTGAAAGAGGTGACTGTGAGGGAGGCATTAAAAGAGAGGCTGAGTATGGTAGAGGATAATGTGGTTGAGCTTGAAAGTGGTTGGATGTCAATGAAAGATAGTCTGTTGGGAGCCGTTGGTGAGGTATGTGGATGGACAAAAGGACCCTGAGGCTCTTGTCTGGTGGAGTATGGTAGAGGACAAGGCACTCGGAAACATGGTGGTGGGATGATGAAGTTGGAAAGAAGATTGACGAGAAGAGGAAGAAGTTCAAGGAGTGGCAGAAGGCGAAGGGTATGGGGGCAGAAAAGGCAGAGCATGAAAGTTATAAGGCAGCCAAGAAGGCTACAAAGAAAGACGTAGCAAAGGCGCAGGAGGCATGTAGGAAAATGTTCGGAGAACGCTTGGATTTGGAAGAGGGTCAGAGAACGGTATTCAGGATTGCAAAGCAGATAGCGAAAGAGAGGTGTGATGTGATGGGGGTGAGTTGCTAGAAGGATGAAGTGGGACAAATCATTGTGGACCCAGATGGAATTAAAGGAAGATGGAAGAGATATATGGAAATACTGTTGAATGCAGAGAATGAATGGGATGGCAACATGGAGAGTAACCCAGTTTTAGGACTGGCAGAGAAGATAACCGAGAAGGAAGTTGAGGAAGCGATAAAAGCAATGAAGAGTAGAAAAGCGGGAGGGCCGATGGGAGTTGTGGGAGATATATTGAAGGCAGCGGGAAATTGGGGTGTGAAGAGAATGACAGAGATCTGCAATCTGGTGGTGAAAGACGGCCACATTCCAGTGGATTGGGAACTGAGTACCCTCGTCCCTCGATACAAGGGGAAAGGTGACCCTCTGGACTGTGGCTCGTATCGAGCGATAAAGTTATTGGAGCATGGAATGAAGGCATTGGAAAGGGTGTTGGAGAGGAGGATAAGGAAGAAAGTGAAGATTGACGAAATGCAGTTTGGATTTATGCCAGGAAGAGGAACGACAAACGCGCTTTTTATTGTGAGGCAGTTGCAGGAGAAGTACATGTAGAAGAGGAAGAAGTTGTTTCTTGGGTTTGTTGATCTGGAGAAAGCATTTGATAGGGTTCCACGTGAAGTAGTGACATGGGCATTGAGGAAGGTAGGAGTGGAGGAATGGTTGATCAGAGTAGTGATGGCAATGTACAAAAGAGCACGCACAGCTGTAAGGACGAAGGACGGGAACAGTGGTGAGTTTGAGGTGAAGGTGGGAGTGCATCAGGGTCCGGTACTAAGTCCACTACTATTTGTAGCTGTGATGGAGGTGCTGGCTCGGAACGTAAAGGAGGGTTTACCGTGGGAGTTGTTGTCTGCAGATGATCTGGTGTTGATTGCAGAAAGTATGGATGGACTGAAGGAGAAGATGAACAAGTGGAAGGAATGTATGGAGACAAAAGGTCTGAAGGTGAATATCGGAAAAATGAAGGTCATCACCTGCAAGTGGTAAACTGGGAAACTGGGAAACTGGGAAAGCAAGTGGTAAAGCATGTGGTGAGGTGGAAAGAACTGGGAAGTGGCTGTGTGCTGTGTGCAGGAAGGGTGTCGGAGTGAATTCCATTCAATGTACAATGTGCGCTGAGTGGGTTCATCAAAAATGTCGTGGTTTGAGAGGGTCATTAACCAGTGTGGCAGCTACATTCAAATGTAAGGTGTGCACAGAGGGAGCTGCAGATAGAGGAAATGTTGAGTTGGATCTTGGAGACGGCCTGAAGCTGGAAGGTGTGAAAACATTTTGTTACCTTGGAGACATGCTGAATGGAGAAGGTGGATCAGACTCGGCAACGGTTGCTCGAGTGAGATGTGCATGGAAGAAGTTTCGGGATCTGAGTGGCGTGCTGACGAGGAGGGGAGTGTCGTTGAAGCTGAAGGGAAAGGTGTACGCTGCTTGTGTGAGAAGTGTTATGATTTATGGGAGGGAGACATGGGTGATGAATGTAGAGCAGCAACGAAGGCTGGAAAGGGTGGAAATGCGAATGGTTCGGTGGATGTGTGGAGTATCGTTGAGAGAGAGGAAGACAAATGATGAATTGCGAAAGATGATGGGAATAGAGCCTGTGATGGATGCTGTGAAGAGAAACAGTTTGAGATGGTTTGGTCATGTGTTGAGGAAGGATGAAAGTGACTGGTTGAGAAGAGTGATGGAAATGAAGGTAGAAGGAAGTAGAGGATGGGGAAGACCGAGAAAGACTTGGCTAAAGATGGTGGAAGAAGAAATGCGGGCAAGGGAGGGGTTAACCAGGGGAGATGCAGAAAATAGGGCAAAATGGAGAAGATTGTCATGGGGACAGCAAGGCTAACCCCCGCTATTGCAGGGAAAATGGCCTTAAAATGCCTGTTGTTGTTGTTGTTGCTTCTCGTTTCCAAAGCACATTTATTTGGGTTTCCAGGTTGTTATTTTTTTAAACTTGATTTGTTGATGTGCTAATTTGTCATCACCTCTTCTTGTCCACAAAGATTCTGGAGCAACCATTTCAAATGACGAGATCGAGGATGACAATGCCATTGTTTTGGATCCCGTGAAGGTACATCATTACAATTTTTGTTGTCGGCGAGTCTGTGAAGTTCGTGGGTCTGAGTGGTTCGTTTTGTGTCGTGAAAGTTTGAGCAGATTACTGGATGTTTTTTTTTTTTTTAATTGGCCTGCCTTAAGCATTATGCCTAACCCTCATTACTAAGTTTTATTGTAAATCTAAGTATTTTTGATAAATGTTCCTTCATACATTGTTTTAATCGTCATTTCTCCACCTCCTTTTTAGGCCTCAATCAAGACAAGCCAGCAGTTTGTACCTTTTCCCAAAGCAAATGACCAGGCATCGACCGCCGTCTCAGTTTTCATGACGCACTCCTTGCCCCTCTCCCCGCAATTCGGCGTCGCCCTGCTGAGCATGCCGGTCAGCACGACAACTACTTCTGGAAAGGATAGTTTGATATCCTCGACCTATTTGCAGAACCTGGCCATTTCCACGATGTGTCCAAATGCTTTCAGCACCAACACGTTTGGAAACTCGCAAGCGTCATCCTGCACCAGCAGTGTCTCAGTCGCAGTACCGTGGAGTGGGAGTTCTTCACTACCTGATAACTCGATGGGCAGCCTGAAAGCCTTGAACGAGCTGGACGAACTTGGAGTAGCCATGCTGCAACAGGCACTGCCCGCGGCCTCCCTGCAGGTTAAATGGTATTCACAACACACCGCTGCTCACGGACAGCCAATGGGATTCGATAATTAGCTTGTTTTTCAATATTCGGATTCATTTGGGATATAATTGCCTTTGGGAGCACTTGTTAACAGTCGCTGGGTTATTATGATTGTTTGATAATTTTAATTCAGAAAGTGACTTCACCTGCCATGGGTAAACTGGTACGTTGATTATTATGATTGCTTTATATATATATATATATATATATATATATATATATATATATATATATATATATATATATATATATATATATATATATATATATATATATTGTTGCGAATATGGCATTTGGCCTCCATATCCGCTTGTAAATATTCCCCTATTTCCCCAATACTCCCCAACTATCCCCAATCCCCCATTCCCTAGTCCTATTGCCTGTAAATAACACTCTGTAGAACCGACCTTCCCCTTTTTCCCCCATTAAATGTCGTGCCCAGGTCCACCGCATCTCACGTAGACAACTTTCGGACATCTTGCTAGTTATTCTTAGTCTATGTCAGTTAAGGACTCGTTTCCATTAATTCTGACTCTTCGTTGCACCAGAATGTGATTATATGGCACCAGTAGTGAGTTTAGGACCTTCCCTTACCTCCTCCCATCTTCTTCCCCAAACAACAACTACAACAACAACTACAACAACAACTACAACAACAACTACAACAACGGCGCGGCGCGGGGGGAGTGTGCGTCCTCACACCGGCTCGGTTAGCCGCCATGACCATGCGCTCCGACGGGGTTACCACGAAGGGGCTCCCTGTCAGCTCCTCGTCAAGGGCGGAGCCTGGTAACCCTCCCCGCACCCAATAAGAAGGGCGGACCGATTCCATCTGGGGCGGAGCTAACGAGCCGAGGGCGTGTCACTCCCCGCCGGATATACGCAGCGACTGACCGGATGTGACCAGAGATGCGCCCCCAGCTTGAGACGACAAGACGCCACCTCGAGCGCTGTGAAACCTCCCGCATCTCTGGACCGGACCGGGTCGATTCTGTCCCTGAGCCCAGGTGCACCTGGAGCCATCGATCCTGCCTTTCCTAGCCATCAATCCCCGTGTGAGTCAGCCTTTTGTCCCGTTTATCTGTCGTCTGTTGGGAATAATATAAGAGTGTGTCTAAGTGCTTATCTTACTATGCTGTCCCTCTTGTAGTTGTAATCTAACCTTCCGTAACAATATAACCTCCTCCGGAGGTCTTGAGAACTGAACCCTGGTGTCGTGTCATTTGAATCCCAGCTGTGTGTCTTTTCCTTCATTGACCTAGCGTAGCGCGATTAGTCAACGTTCGGGTATAATCGGGTAACTTGTGCAGACGTGGTCATACCAAACCGCTCGGTAAATAACATCTAAGGCACGTCTGTAACAATTGGTGTCGAGGAGTGGAATTCGGACCCGGGACTAAATTTATTAGGCCCAAATTTGTAGTAGAGTCGATTCGGAGCGCGTTTCCCGCGCGAAATTATAACGGCGAAATTTGAATTTGTTATACGGAAATAAAAACCCGAATTTTGAAAGTCGCGCTATGGCAGACCAAGACAGCTGGGGTCCGGTGGTGGAGAGTGAGGCAGGGTCGATCCAGGACCAAATTGAGGGACAAGAGGAGAGCGAGGCAGTGAGGGTAGCAGATTCGCAAAATAGCGTCGTCACGCACGAGGTAACGGGCGCGCGAAATGGCGCCTCGCACATAGCTACGGCGGCCGCACCCGCTGCACAAGTGGGAGGGATGGCCCAAATGCAGGCCCTCATGGAGCAATTTATGGCGCAAATGCAGGCGTCCCTCAACCTGCAGAAGGACGATATGAGGGCTAATAGTGAGCAAATGAGGGCTGATAGTGAGCGATTGGGTGAGCGATTGGAGGGCCAAATGGGGGTAATGGGGAACCGGATGGATGCTCAGAGTGAGCAATTGGGGGTAATGAGGGACGAAGCGAGGGGTACCAGTGAGAAGTTAGACAATAATTTTGAGGAGTTAGACAAGAAATTTGGGAAGTTAGACAATAATTTGGAGGAGTTAGACAAGAAATTTGGGAAGTTAGACAATAATTTTGAGGAGTTAGACAAGAAATTTGGGAGGTTAGACAATAATTTTGAGGGGTTAGACAACGGGATAAAAGAGGTGAGAAATGGGTTAACGGGGGTAGAAAACAGAATGGCCGCTCAAGAGAATCAAATGGAAGGGATGCAAAAAGGGTTAGAGGGGTTAGAAAACACCATGGAAGGCAAATTGAGGGACATGAGGGACCAAGCGGAAAGGGAAGTTAACCAAATGGGGCAGCAGATAGAGGGGGTCAGAATGGGGGTAGAAACCAAACTGGATGCTCACAGGGAGGAAATGGAGCAGATGAGGGTGGCATCTGGGCAGGAGATGCAAGTGATGGGAGAGGAGATCAGAGGAGGAGTGAGTGAGGAGGTCGGAGGAGTGCGCGAGGAGGTGAGGCACTGTAAGGAGCACATGGAGAAGGAGGTGAGAAAGGGGACTGTAAAGTTACAAGGGGGCATAGAGGACCTGACGCAGGAGGTGGAGCAGCTGACGGTGGGACAAACGGAGTTAGTGGAGCAGGTTCAAAGGAACACTGCGGTATTAGGAGGTTTAAAAGCGACACAAAACGACATAAAAAACGACTTGATAGCGACAAAGAGGGAATGTCAGATGGTACGTGAGGGACTGACAACGAGGTTGGACGAGGTGATGGAGGTAATGGAGACGAAGGACCGGCAGGTGAGGACGCACCTGGAAACGGTCAAGGTAGCCTTAGAGGATGAGCTTGAGGAGACGTACCGGGGAATAAAAGAGGTGAAGCACAAATTAGAAGAAGTGGAAGAAGGGATGAGCGAAATTAAGAAGCGACGGAGAGGGGATAAGAAAGAGATAAAAGAGGAGATAAAAGAATTGGTCCAAAGTCTGTGTTTGGATCGTGATGATGTGCTCATTAACCGGATGAGGGATTCGCAGGTGATGGAGGAGAAGCGAAGAGGAAGAGGACCCGGTGTAAGTGGTGACCAATATGGTCGTGCGTATGATGCGCCAGGGGATTTAAGAAGCTTGGGGGTCGAGATAGACCCGGGTGTTCGTGAGAGGCCGTTGGTGAAGTGTGCGACAGGTCTGGTGTGCGAAAGAGGAGGTGTGCGAGAAAGTCCGACTCTGGGGTGTGTGAGGAAAAAGTGCGTGCCAAGGAGTGAGGGTGCTGGCGAGAGTGAGTCGGTCGTAGCGTGTGTGCGAGGGAGCACATGGAAGCGCGGTGTGGTAAGTGTTACAGAGGGTGTGACGGGAGAGTGTGCGCGAGAAAGGTGTGTGACGGACGGGTGCATGAGGAAAGAGTGCGCTGTCAGAAGTAAGGAAGAGTGTCCACCTGTGGTGAGTGTTACAGAGGAGGTAACGGGAGAGTGTGCGCGAGAAAGGTGTGTGACGGACAAGTGCATGGGGAAAGAGTGCGCTGTCAAGAGTAAGGGTGAGTGCGCTGGCAAGAATGGAGGTGAGAGTAGTGAGAGTGACAAGGAGAGTGAGTTGGTTGTGACAGGTGAGCGAGGATGTACACCTGGGATGGAAGGATGCACACCTGGAATGGTAGAGCGTGAGTGGGAATGCACGCTGGAGTTGGTGGTGAGGCACATGGTTGGGTGTGCGAATGAGGGCACACCTGTGATTGTCACAGAGGAGGTGACCGAGGAGGGGGCGCGAAGCGGTGTATTGCTGAGGTGTGCGACCAACGAATGTGTGCCAAAGTGTTCGGTGGTCAGGTGTGTGACCAAGGCTGTGAGTGGAATGAGAGTACCGAGGTGTGTAAGGAAAGGTACGAGGAGCATGGGCACGGCTGGATGTGTGAGCAAGGAACGGGCTGCGGGGTGTAAGCATGCAGGTGAAGCATCGACGTTACACGGGTTAGAGGTTAGGTCGACTTTTAGCCGAATCGGGCCCTCGGTGCGTGCGGGGCCTCGCTTTGAACGGCCGCGTCCGTGCTCCACTAGGCGGAGCGGGCGGCCGGATAGGAAGGGTCGTCATGGCGACCACTTTTTGTTGAGGCATTCCGGCAGGTCGAGATCGGGACATTGGATGGCTCCACGCCGAGATGGTGCGTGGGATCTCAGCCCGGGTAAGCCCCCGTCCCTGCACCGAGTGCCGGACGCATCCAGCCGCTGGCACAGAACAACCCGCATCCATTGCTTGGCTTTACGAAGCCGGGCTTTGGACAGGGATTGGCGCACCGAGAGGTATTAGGGAGTAGACTGGGTGATGAGGTTAGTGTTTTGGACCCAAAATTGGAGAAAAACAAAATTTGATGATTGGCAAGGGATTGGCAGTAGTGATTGGCAGATGATGGGCAGTGATTGGCAAATTTTTGATTTATTGAAATTTGATGTGCAAAATTGGTAGTGAGAGACCCCCGATGTGGTGGGATGGCAAATCCACCATCCTTCCCATGTGGGGCAAATGCGCAATAGATGATGGGGTTGATGGCAGTGAAAACTAGCCCGGGTGGGTTAGGATATGGTGTGTAGGGATCTAGAGAAGATGACATTAGGTAACGTTAAGTTTAGTTAGTAACTGATACCTGTAGTGGGGACGCAGGTAGATTAGTATGGATGATAATGACGAGGGAGCGCAATAGTTTAAAGGGACGACTGGGAAGCGCAAGTTTCAGAAGGGAGTAGTTAGCTGAGATGATGCCGTGTGTGTGTGAGAATTGAACAGGTGTGATTGCACAGGTGTGCAACTGGACAGGTGTGTGGAGCAGTGTGTGAGTAGTGAGTGTTGTGGATCAGCGCGAATGCGCTTGGGGAGAGAAGGGTGCAGGTGGCACCAGGTGTGAGAGCACAGGTGTGCAAGTACAGGTGTGTGGAGAGAGTTGGAGTAAGTGGTACGGAGTGGTGTGCATGGTGCGAAGGTGTGGATGGGGGAAGAGTGGACCCCTTTCACGAGTACCCGGGGCGGGTAGTGTAAGTGTTAGGTAGAGGGTATAGGTAAATTGTGGTTGGAAATTGGCATTTGTGGTGCGGTTGCAGAATGGTGTTGTGAATGGGTGCATTAGTGTTGTGGAAATGGCTGGGCGTGTAGCCTGTTAGTGTGTGTAGTTGGTTGGGCACTCCACCACTGTGAGGATGTCGGCCAGGTGAGGCCGCAGGTGGGCTCTGGGAGCCGGTAGTTGTGAGTGGGTGCCTGAGGATCCCGGGTGTGGATCGGGCAGCCCAGTGCCAGAGAGGGCACCGAGTGGGGAGAGCGCCAGAGGGCCTTCCCCAGGTAGTTAGGTTAGGGTAAGGAGCAGGTAAGCTCGGAGGCAACTGCAGTGGTGGGGGTGTGCAGGTGGGTAGACCCGCTGGGAGAGGTACACGTCGCGGCCCAGAAATTGTGCGAGGGCACCGGGAGATGAATCGGGGGAGTGAGACCCCAAATTGAAAAGCACCACAGTTGGCCAATGGGAATTGGTTTTTAGAACCCATAGTGTAAGAGGGCCAATGGTTTGGCCGGAGAAAGACCCCGGGTAGTGTAAAGTTGTTAAAGTCATTTAGGAAATAGTTAGGATTGATGAACCTGTCGCACCATACGCAGCCACTCACCTGTGGTGATGATGATGACTCCACACCTGTGTTTTCTTTGTTCTGTGTGCAGGAAGCAAGGACTGCTGTTGGATTTGTGAGACGCATCACGACGTGGATGAGACATTGGGGTGATTCCATCTCTCCCTCCCTAGGAGGGACTGATGATGAATTGGTAATGGCAAATTTTGATGTTGAGTTGGAGATGGCAAATTTTGATGAGAGTTGGAAATAGCAAATTTGATTGGTTAGGAGGGAGAGAAGACGAATTTGGTTTATGGGAGGAACGGGGAAGACAGTAGGGACGTTTGTTGATTTGTAAAGTAGATGTTTATGGGTAGTGTTGTGTTTTGTGGATACAGTAATGGGTAAGGGAGGGGCCATGTAGGTTACCTGGTGGGGGGGGGGGGGGGCGTACGGTAGGAACGTACCTGTCTCACCTGGTTCCCATGTGCCCCCAGTGTGCATTACCTTGCATTGCGTGCACTTTTGCGCCCTTACCACCTTACTCACTTGTCTGCTTCTTTTGTCTCCCACCTCCGAGGATCTGGCTTTGGGGCAGAGAGAGAGAGGAGAGAGAGGTGCTGGCTCCGCAGTTGTGGGCCTGCACTTTCGCTGCTTGCTGCTTGGATCGATACACCATATGGACCGCAATGTTTGTGGCCACCCACAATGGACCGCAGTTCTTTTGCGGCCAAGCACCACCCATGGATGGACCTATGGGTCAACGTGGCACCTATGCCATACAAGGTGAACCACTAACAGTTGGCCCTCTGACGGCCACAATAAAGAAATGGACGCGGTTGGCGCCTTTCTTTATTTTTCTAAGGAAGTAAGAAGGCCAAGTGCACCACACGAAGGCAAGACCAGCGGCAGAACATCGGCCGGCTGCGACACCACACAATGATCACTAAACACTTTATTGGTGCACCGGATGGTGCTGACTGTGTGATGGGGTGGTGCTTTTCGTGCTGGAAGGGGTGCTCTGCACATTATTAAAGGCCGTAGGCCACAGAGCACTCGTGGGTTGGTGTATCGATGCTGGCATGCGTGCTCTCTCTATGCATAACATCTGCATGTGTTCCTCCAAAAACAGGTCCTGGATCGTAGTGTAAATATCAGCGTAGTCTTGTAAATAATGCTCCCTACCGGCTGTATGTTTAGTTTGCGAATTCTTTCCGGATTCGGTTATCCTGTGGGTGTGTTTCTGTGAGGAGAAGGGTGCAACGTCGCAGGGGGACATATTTACTCATTTGTGAATATCTGTAAAACTGTCGCACTCAGGGTAGAGTTAATAGTAGAGGGAACTACATCTGCGTGCCACACTAAAGTAGGTAAAAATTTATCGGGTCGGGACGCCCCGAGGGTAGAGAAGGGTGCAATGTTGCGAATATAGCATTTGGCCTCCATATCCGCTTGTAAATATTCCCCTATTTCCCCAATACTCCCCAACTATCCCCAATCCCCCATTCCCTAGTCCCATTGCCTGTAAATAACACTCTGTAGAACCGACCTTCCCCTTTTTCCCCCATTAAATGTCGTGCCCAGGTCCACCGCATCTCACGTAGACAACTTTCGGACATCTTGCTAGTTATTCTTAGTCTATGTCAGTTAAGGACTCGTTTCCATTAATTCTGACTCTTCGTTGCACCAGAATGTGATTATATGGCACCAGTAGTGAGTTTAGGACCTTCCCTTACCTCCTCCCATCTTCTTCCCCAAACAACAACTACAACAACAACTACAACAACAACTACAACAACAACTACAACAACGGCGCGGCGCGGGGGGAGTGTGCGTCCTCACACCGGCTCGGTTAGCCGCCATGACCATGCGCTCCGACGGGGTTACCACGAAGGGGCTCCCTGTCAGCTCCTCGTCAAGGGCGGAGCCTGGTAACCCTCCCCGCACCCAATAAGAAGGGCGGACCGATTCCATCTGGGGCGGAGCTAACGAGCCGAGGGCGTGTCACTCCCCGCCGGATATACGCAGCGACTGACCGGATGTGACCAGAGATGCGCCCCCAGCTTGAGACGACAAGACGCCACCTCGAGCGCTGTGAAACCTCCCGCATCTCTGGACCGGACCGGGTCGATTCTGTCCCTGAGCCCAGGTGCACCTGGAGCCATCGATCCTGCCTTTCCTAGCCATCAATCCCCGTGTGAGTCAGCCTTTTGTCCCGTTTATCTGTCGTCTGTTGGGAATAATATAAGAGTGTGTCTAAGTGCTTATCTTACTATGCTGTCCCTCTTGTAGTTGTAATCTAACCTTCCGTAACAATATAACCTCCTCCGGAGGTCTTGAGAACTGAACCCTGGTGTCGTGTCATTTGAATCCCAGCTGTGTGTCTTTTCCTTCATTGACCTAGCGTAGCGCGATTAGTCAACGTTCGGGTATAATCGGGTAACTTGTGCAGACGTGGTCATACCAAACCGCTCGGTAAATAACATCTAAGGCACGTCTGTAACAATATATATGTATACGTGTATATATATATATATATATATATATATATTACCAGCCGTGCGATCCGTCCCGGTTCCGAGGATCATATAAGAAAAACGACCGCAACTGCCAGCTAAGTCATGTGTAAGTCAGCGCATTCACTGGCAGTCCCAAGCCCAGATTAAAGGAGAGTTGGCATCAGAAAAGGCATCTGGCTGTAAAATCTATTTGCTGAAACCTATGGAATGCAGATCCTGAGGATGATGAGATAAAGAAGAGATGGAAATCATACTTTGAGAAACTGCTAAATGAGGAAAATCCAATAATTCAGGGAGTAGAACCAGTTGCAAACCAATGGATAACAAGAACCATCCAGAAGGAGGAGGTAGGGTGAGCATTAGCGAGAATGAAAAATGGTAAGACAGTTCGGCCAGATGTTATACCTGTTGAAGTGTGGAAGGTGTTGGGTGAAGAGGGAAGAGGGACTTCTTGCTACAGCTTTGTAGCTGTAGCAAGACAGCAAGACAGCTGTAGCAAAATCACAGACTGGGCAAACAAGTGGAACATGTCTTTCAATCCTGACAAATCTCACACTCTTACGATGTCTCTCCGAAAAGACCGACTGGACAACCCTCCCATCCACTTTCTGAATAATCCTCTCCAAGAAGTTCTGTCACTCAAGCTTTTGGGTCTCACTATCTGCCATGATCTTTCCTGGGAAAACCACATTTCAAATCTGGCCTCCAAAGCCAGTCGCCGACTGGGCATCCTCCGTCGTGCGAAGTCCTTCCTTGGCACACCTGAGCTCCTCACCACATACAAGGCTTTCATCCGCAGCTCAATGGAATACTGCTCTCCCCTCTGGGCTGGTGCTCCTGCCTTACACCTAGCTCGTCTTCACGCTGTTGAAACCAAAGCATTCAGAATCATTGGAATCTCCCGCGATGAAGCTAACTCCAAGGGCCTCTCACTCACTCACCGCAGGCAGGTTGGTGGTCTTTCCATCTTCTACCGACTCCTCTCTGGCCTTGCCCCCCCAGCTCTCTCTGGGCTCTGTCCCGCAAATATTCCTACAGGTCGCACAAGATCTGCCTGCAACCCTCTTATGGTCAAACTGCCAAAATCAAGACTCTCTGCTCACCTTCACTCCTTCATTCCTCTTTTCTCCTGCCTCTGGAACAAACTCCCTCACTCTCTTCAATCCCACTCCACCCTCCAGGTCTTTAAAACAGCTGTTCACCACCATCTCTTATCTTCCCCCATCCAAAACCTTGATCTTTTCTACCCCCGCTAATTTCACCCCAATTCCACTTTTTTGAAATACCAACTTCTGTCCTGGAAGTCCTTGGTGTCCTTGTGTTTTATACTTCTCCCTCCACCCCCACCCCCCCCCCCCCCCCGCTTCCCATGCCTCCTCCCCCCAAGCCCTCTCCCTTCCACACATCTCCCTGCTCTCAAATGTTGTGTTTGTGTGCTTCCCCTTCTCTCCCCATCTTGTTTTCCGCTCCCTCTTTTTGTGTGTTTTGTTTGTCTGGTTGATTTGTTTGTGAAGTAAATGTTAGCTCTTTCACGAGCATACAAAAGATCAACCAGATTCAGTATACAAAAAAAAAAAAAAAAAAAAAAAAAAAGCTGTTCTGGAACATTTATGAAGAATAAGAAATGCTGAATCAGTGGAGAGAAAGCATATTGGGCCCGATTTACAAGCAGAAAGGAGATGTGCATGTGTGCACCAACGACAGAGGCACGAAACTGATGTTTCACACAATGAAGACCTGGGAAAGAATTGTTGAGAAAAGATTGATGGAGGAAGCGATGGTCAGAGAAGAGCAATTTGCATTTATGCCAGGCAGGATCACTTTGGACACGATTTTTGCCCTTGGACAGATGGTGACAAAGTGTAGAGAAGGACAGAAGGATCTAGATTTGGTGTTTATTGATGTGAAAAAGGCCTATGATAGAGTGCCGTGACAAGAGTTGTGGATCTGTTTGAAATAGAGATCCGTGCCAGAGTGAAGCTGATCTAGGATATGTACAACGGGTGCTCTGCACGAGTGAGGAGCAGTGCTAGAGTGATGGATAGTTTCAGGGTCGAAGTCGGTGTTCATCAAGGCTCTGCACTGAGCCCATTTCTGTTTGTTGTTATGATGGATGCTTTGACAACACAGACACCATGGAGCATGCTGTTTGCAGTTGACAGTATCATTTGCAGAAAGTAAGGGAAAGGTAAAATTGAAATTGGAACATCGGGGCTTGAGGATTAGTTGGTCAAATAATAGAATACATGAGATGTACTGTGAGCAGTGAAGAGGTAGAGGGAAACGGAGTGGTCATGCAAGGGGAAAAGATCAAGGGGATGCAGAAGTTTAAGAACCCGGCGTCATTAATGCAGCAGGATGGTGAGTTAGATGGGGAGAGATGAGCATCAGGATACAGGTAGGATGGAGTAACTGGAAGGTTTCAGGAGTGCTTTGTGATAGAAAGGTGCCGAAGAGACTGAAGGGAAAGGTGTGCAGAACGGTAGTGAAGCCAGTGCTGTTGTACGTGAAGACCTGGCCGATGATAGGAAGGTTGGAGCAAAGATTGTATGTGGCTGAGATGAGGATGCCGAGATGGTTGTGTGGTGTAATGCAAGAAGACCTTGTGAGGAGCGAATACATCAAAGGAACTGTGAATGTGATTGAAGCATCCAAGAAGTACAGTGAAGTAGATTGAGATGGTATTGCTTGTGATGAGAAGGAATGAGGAGTATGTGGGTCGAATGATGATGATAATTATACCACATGGAAAGAGACAGAAGACCAAAGAGCAGATGTAGTGATTGTGTGCAAGCGGACATGAAGGATAAAGGTTGGATAAGGAATAATGGGTTCACGATCGACCCGAATGGTGGAGCAGGATTCGTGTCGGTGACCCCACTTGAAGTGGGATCATCATGCTGAAGAAGAAGAAGCATTTATACCTGAAGTAACTCCAGATATCTAATTATTTATTTCCTTTCTCAAGCGTAGTCTGTACCACTAGATCCTGTTGACATCTTGTGGATCATTCAGAGAAATGCAATTCATTCGGTGCAAGATTTGTTCACATGACTATTGACTAATTCCCATATAACAGTATTTTACAAAGGATAGCATTCAACACTAGAGACATCATCGAACACCTTACCCCACACAGTCTTGAGAAACAAGGATGTGGGCAGGTTCTGCGGTGACAAATTTGATTGGTCGAGATGACGTAAAACGATAATGTCCTTAAACACAGTACGTTTCCTGTTTGGAATGATTTTCAGTTTTGTTTAATTGTTTGATAGTTAAGTTTAATAGTTAAAAGTAAATTAAATTAATTAAGTAAATTAATTTAATAGTTAAGTTTAATTTAATTTAATACCACAGGCAGGCAGAGCAAAAAAAATTAGTTATCTCACTTCTCTCTACGCATGTGCGATCGGGACCAATTCAAAGCCAAAGTACTGCTACACTACAGGTTTGTGGTCTGATTCATGCTCAAAATGTAACATTCCATTGAAATTGAGTTCCTTCTCCATCATAAACTGACGTTTGAGGACAGGACAGGCAGACAAATGGAACCAATTGCTTAACCCCACTTATCGCTTCGCACGTGTGTGGTAAAAATCCATGAACCATTGCAGCGAGAGTGCTACGGCCATCTCTCAGTGCCGGTCTATTTATCCAAACACAAACACTTATTTAATACATGGTCCTGAATCAGTACAAACAACTACCTGTATCGATTGTCAGGTGGAACTGCAGAGCTTCGACGGGCACGTGAGAACACCAATGTGTGCTTATCTCGTTTTGCTCACTTTTCATGCTCCCCTGTCAGGCCTTCGCCACAGGCCAAGCGTACCTTGCGTGACCTGCAGAAACAGACTACTGCACCGGTGACACTTTCCCCACTGGTCGTTTCTCCTCATGGATCTCCTACTGCCACTTCCTGCAGCCCACCAACTACGGGAGGTCTTCCCCATGAGGGCCCCCTGCTCAATGTGACGGTGCCACTGGAGACTATTCAACCAAGTAAGTGCCAGCTGAGTTAAGGATCAACCAGGCTCGTCTGCTTTGTGTATGTGATCCGCTAGTGAAGCAATTTGAGTTTTGGCCGCATTGTTTATTGGATGTTTATAGTCTCACTTCAAGGAAAAACGATCTCTCTTCTTACCTGACTCCAGGCAGCATTCCCCCAATGACGGTCTATGACAAAGGCGGCGTGCGGGTCCTGATGCATTTCGCTCGGGACTGTCCACCCGGTCGACCCGACGTCCTAGTGGTTGTCGTGTCCACTATGAGCGCCGCTCCGTGGCCACTGTCTCAGCTCAGCTTTCAGGCTGCTGTGCCAAAGGTAAGTGCTTCTGTCGGATGTCATTTTGTAATGTCTTCTGAGAAACCGTTTTGTTTTTAACGCTGAATTGGACGCGTTTATTAACCTGACTTTGGCTCGTAAAGTGTTTGAAACCCTTGTCCTGCAGTCCATGCGCGTGAAACTTCAGGCTCCTTCTGGCACTGACCTCCCGGCTTACAACCCGGTGTCTTCCCCTGCTGCTGTAACTCAGATCATGCTGCTGGTAAATCCACACAAGGTACGGGTGATGCAAATGGTTAAACCACATTTATCAACTTCAAGGTTGTATTGGTTCTCGTGATTGGGGAACTCACCTCCGAGTTGTCTTGTCCTGGTGTGATTCCCAATGTAAGGATTCCTGTCGTTGCTTTCTTCCTATATATGAGCATGTGTGCCTGCTTACCTTTCAAAAAGAAGTTGCCGTTTGTGTTCCAGTGACCTTGAGTTTTTACATTTTGGCATGGAGCTTTTACATTAATTTGTTTTTTCCTCTCCACTCGGAGAGGAGTCGTGCATCGCCAGATGGCGCTCATCAAGGAAGACATTGGGAATGGGCACCAATAATGCCATGTGGCAGTGATGGGTCACTCACTTCTTTGTTGCCATAACTTGTCTATCAATTTATTAATTGCTGTTTTTTTATTTACTTTCCCAAATCTTTATCTCCAGGAAAAGGTGCGGCTCCGCTACAAGCTCTTCTACCGTCTCGGTACCGAAGACGTTGTCGAAATGGGGGAGGTGAACTCTTTTCCTCCACCCGAGAGCTGGGGGAACTTGAAGCACAGGGAGTTTTGACATCTCTTCTCGGATTTTGGGCCCGGCCACACTAGCTAGGAGACGGTCTTGTAGCTTGGCATGGCTTTGTCAAAGACTGATGCATTTCCTTGAATGTGTACAAACAGGCTGAGAGCACCAGGAATCGCCCGTTTTAACGCGGTCCGAATGCCTTGCGTGACACGTAGCCCATCGTCGTTTCGTTAGGATCTCGTTTTGTTCACGCTTTGCGAGACTTGGTTGTTCCCTGATGGAAGTTTCTCGAGGGTGGATTGTCCAGGTCTGTCCGTGTTTTGTCGACGATGGAATGTATTTTTTTTTCCTGGATCCAAATGTTTCGAAGTGTTTTGTATCAAAGGATCGTTCTGAAAAGTATTACACTGGGAGTAAAACCTGGCTTGGATGTTTTCACGAGCACACGCCATTGAAGTGAATAAATCCTTTTTATTACCTGTACTGGGAGAAGCTGTTCATCTCGTAATGTAAATATTTGTGTGTTTTGTCCTCCCTGTGACCAAAATGGACAAGCTGAAGGATTATTTATGGGGCCAAAGGAGAGTGAAGAGCTATGCTTGAAAATGGTTCCTTTTTATTTATTTATTTTCTTTTTAACGTTTTGGTGACCTTTGACCAGTGTGTGTGCCGATTATAGAACGTAGGCCATGCTGATCGAGCTTAAGCACTCTACGGTACGCCGCCCGGGCTCGCCGCGCTCCCTTTTTGGGTTCGTGCCCCGTATCCATTGCAATTGCATGTGTGTTGATAACCCGTGAACATGGACGCCACGCACACGTTTATACACTCGGTGTGTATGTTCCACTGAGTGGCTGCTAAAGCACAGACAAAGCAGTGTTCCAAGACGAGGAACTCGTCCAAGTGATGGTACTCGGCGGGTACTCGATTTGGCACGCTGGTTTGGTTTGTTGTGCGCAACGTTTCTGCTGGACGGATTACCGGTAATAAATTTATTTGCCCTTATTTAACCTTTTATCATGCAACATTGTGCCGCAGAACAAGTAACTTTAGTATGGAATGGCAGTTGATAAAGTACTTTGTGATATTCTCGCCTCAATAAAAATCATTTCCTACAATGAAACGTTTTGTCATGGGATTGAGTCTTGGTTTGTATTTTATTTTGGTGCATGGGGCAGGAAGGGTTATAAAATATGCCTTTTCCATGTACTGTATTAACTTTTTTGCCTTTTCCCCAATTAACGGGTGGTGGGAGTGGGTTATACGGGTGGTGGGAGGGGAATAGTTAGACCACAGTGGTGAAGTAATAAAATATGAGGTGGTAAACCTAAACTATACGAAAGTCAGTTGAGGCTGTGAAGCAACCAAATGCGAAGGCTAAGCCACAGCAGTGCGTTTGCGGACCTCTGCAGGATTTGTTGGTTGTTGCCATGCTGCGGGCCAGTTTAACATTATGGAAGACTGTGCGGTGAAGGGCAGCTGGCTCGCTCCTGGGACATTGATCGGCTATCTCAGGAGAATGTAAGCTTCCCTCAGGGCATATGACAAACGAAGCCACCATGAGCCACGATCAATAATAGACCTGAGGACATTTCATAAACTAATGAAATATTCCCATATGCTGGTCGAGTTATTGTGATGTACGGATTCAATACAGAAGGATTAAATACAGACGCAGTGAAGCAATATAGCAATTGTTGGCAAACGGGATGACCAATTGGTCCATCAACGAAGCAACAGGTCGACTCTGCTAGTATTCTAGTAATATAGATAACTACTTGAGGACTTTCTTTGAGCTTGGCTCACGGGCGTGGCTTCAAATCAACAAGTGACTCGCCCGGTAAGTGTCGGTACAGCATCGTGTTTCAGAAATTTCTGAGGCTCGTTTCCCAGGTCATGAGCCTGTTTATCAAATACAAATGCTGACGGCTCGAAGTGGTCTTCACAACCAACATGGTATTTTGATTGAACATACGTTTTGATGTTGAATTTGGTTGTTGCTTGGGTTTTCAACCACAAAGCACACAATCATTGACAATCTTTTTGTGGGTCAGGGATGCAAAAAAAACGACTTTGGGCAAATTTCTCAATGGTTCGAACAGTTAAAAGCTTGGCACATCGGCATCTTTAACGCTATAATAACTTGTGATGAAATGCAGATGTACATGTCCATCAATGAGTTGTGCACCCATGACGTCAACGTGATTTAGACAGAAGTAGCTCATTTGCTTAACAGAAGTGAAAATATTCCGATTTTAAAACACGATTTTCCGGCTTATTATTTTACCAAAAATTTATTTTTGTGCTAATGGGTCAGGGATATCATCCTCTAAAATTAACCACTGTAGTGAATTAACCATTAACCACTACTGTACTACCCCGGAAAGAAAAATGAAAAATAACCTACAAAAATATGCAAAAACCAACACATAAAACTTTTGAAAAAATCTATAAAAGAAAAATAAACTGCAAATAACTGACAAAAAATTACAAAAACAAACAAAAAATAACTACAAAAGAAAAATAAACAAACACAAAGAAACCCACAAAATTTCCAAATAAAACTACAAAGAAAAGTAAACTACAAAAACAACACGAAAGAGCAATCGGAGATTTAAGACCCTCGCCAGGAGGTATTTTCAGTGGTTTTTAAGGCTTTTGTGTTAAAACAAATATGGCGGCCGAACCACGTGACCAATGACGTCATTGTTATTATTTTTTTCCCACCAATTTATCCCAAGATGATGCTCAAGAAATTTCATCTTGATCGGATGACATTTTGTACTTGTCGAATTATGACGTCATAATGGAGGGACCTATGATATCATCATTAACATATGTTATTCGACATGGAGAGCTCTTTACAATGAGCCATGTCTCAATTTTTTCTATGCAGCGCTTTGAGATATAGAGGTGCAATTTTTTTCGGTTTTTCCAAGATGGCGGACGAACCATGTGACCAATGACATCACTTTTTTTTTCTCCAATTTATCCCGAGATGATGCTCAAGAAATTTCATCTTGATCGGATAAAGTTTTGTACTTGTCGAATTGTGACGTCATAATGGAGGCACCTGTGACATCATCATTAACATATTTTGTTCTGCATGGAGAGTTCTTCACAATGAGCCATGTCTCAATTTTTTCTATTAAGTGCTTTTGGAGATAGAGGTGCAAAGTTTTTCGTTTTTCCAAGATGGCGGCCATACCACGTGACGTATGACGTCATAATGATAATTTAAAAATTATACAGGTGGAGTTGCCCCATATGGTGAAAATTTCCTGTAAATTGGACCAACGGTTGCAGAGAAAATCATATTTATTCTGTGTGGACAAACGAACAAAAAAATGAAAAATCGGTCAGAGACCGAGGACTTGCCGGAAGGTCCTCTTTTGTCCGCCATTTTGGACAAATATGGCGGCCGAACCACGTGACCTATGACGTCATCATTAACATATTTTATTCCCCATGGAGAGTTCTTTACAATGAGCCATGTCTCAATTTTTTCTATTCAGCACTTCCGGAGATATAGAGGTGCAAATTTTTCGGTTTTTCCAAGATGGTGGCCAAACCACGTGACGGGTGACCTCATCATTTTTTTTTTCTCCACCAGTTTATGCCGACATGGTGCTCAAGAAATTGCATCTTGATTCGATGAAGTTTTGTACTTGTCGAATTATCAAATTATGACGTCATAATGGAGGCTTTGGGCCGAGAGAGTTAAAAATTGGGCACAGTCTATTCCAGGGCAAAGCAAATATGTGTGTAAAGTTTGGCGATTCCATGTGCAACGATGTAGACGTAGTGCTGCACACAAACAGGCAGACAGACAGACAAACCAACCGATCAACATACTTGCTGGAATATTTTCCGGCAAGTAACAAACTCAAATGCAATACCCTCTCCTCTGGCGAGGGTAATTATTTAAAAAAACCTTCAAAAGAAAAACGACAACAACCTCACAAAAAAATAAACTACAAAACAAAAAAAAAAACAAAAAAAATCTAAAAAAAAAAAAAAAACGATACAAAAATAATCGACAAAAGATAAATAAATAAATCAAACCAACAAAAACAACCCCAAAAAGTGACTTTTTTCATTTTCTTTTTACGGCGTAGCCCATAGGGCAAAGCCATCTCGAACACTTTTTGTCTATGTATGTATGTCCCCTCAAACGTATACCAATCAGAGCTGAGGATCTGGTCACATGACGGGGTGATGTGATTACGTCTGATGTCATTACGGCGGCTGACTCCACACACCGCCATTTTGATTTATATGCCGTTCAGGCCGAAACATATCGTCGAACCTGTCATATATCACAATCGCCATGCTGTACCTTTACGTTTTTCATTCAGTGTGAAACACAAACAAACCGATTGTTAAAATGACCATAAAATATCGAAAACACCGACGTTACGGCTTTTCCAACAAAACGGTATGTACCCAAGACTTGTGGGGTATAATCTAGATTACAGTAGAACTTCGCTCAGTTCTGTATGTAAAACTTACCTCACGGATGTCTGGATTCCTCCAAATTTCTTTGTTTAATGTTATAAACAGCATTAGCAACTGTTTAAAAAGCGAATAATATGTGTTTGTGGTGTATAATACTTTGCAAGCCCGGCTACGCCGCTGGTAGACTTCCGGTCTTGTTTTCTTTAAATTGTTCTGGCTGGTGTTGATGTGGCGCAGATGGACATGATGGGCCAAATGGCCTCCTGCATATAAGTTACTTGTGTTAAAGAAGTGTTCTAATACGTCACAAGAGCTTTTAAATAGGGATCTGAGCAAATTGTAAACGTTTTAATTTCCCTGTTGCAGACTAAGCGAGTTTACACCACTCCATGCACATTCCATGTTTCACTCGTGAGTTGACGTGACGAGATTTAGGCTCCGCCCATAAGTACGGTTCCCACCCAATAGCTGAGCAATCTGTTAAGCCCCGCCCATTATCTGACGAGATGAGGTTTTGTCAGTCTGGTCCATTCCGCGCCTCCACATTCGCTCACCGAAAATGTCTTAGTCCCACCCACTCTAGTCCACACCTATTGGCTAGCCAAGAATTCTAAGCCCCGCCCATTAGCTCATCAAGCTTTTGCAGCCGTACCCAGTTTTCACGTTCGGTTGCCGCTCCCGCTTCAGATAACGCGGAAGTTTTCTCAGACCGTGTCCGCCCTAACTTATGCAAAGTGTAAATGCTCTGAGGGCAGTCAGTAAGCGCGAGGTGCCCTCCGCCGTCTCATTGCGTTGAAGGCGAATTCGGTCGTGGAGCATTGCGCATTGGGCGCTTGCACGGCAATGGCGTTCCTGTTGTTGGGAGCATTCGGCTCTCCAGCCGGTCAGCGAGTCGGTAGGTCCGGCTTCCATCAGGCCTGTAGTCTGTCGAGCCGAGAGGGTGTTTCTTCTGTGCTACATGGCGTCGCAACCTTTGCGTCGGTCTCTGACGTGACAGCCGTGTGCGTCCTCAAGCACAAGATGTAACACAATGTTTCGCTCTAAGTCTAATTAGTAATTATCCGGTGACTCCATAGCATGACCGGCTGCTGTCTCTGGTGGTCTTCATTTTTCCTCAGACGTGTTTGTTGATCGTGGGTGGGCCCGTTCGCGCCATGTACACAAACCTGAGAGCGAAGGGAAACGCTCTGTATCGTATGTCCCGAAGGATAAAACGTCACTACTAGTACTACGTTTTATCCTTCGGATGTTACAAAATAGGGAGTAGTGAGTCACAAACCGTCACATGGTGGGTGGTGACCTGTGCCTGTTCGATTCCTCCGCTGGATTACAGTATTGATCTGTGACCAGACACGACGAACATTGTGTGGCAGGATGCATTACGTATTAATACCTCAGCGCGATCCCCACTCTGCATCACCATCTTTTATAATCTATCTATAATTCCAGTAATCTCTGTACGTTTGTACGTTTGTACGTTTGTCTGTCTGTGACCGCTGTTTCTCGACAACCACGGGTCCGATATACTTTTAACTTGCCAGGTATATTGCTGGGGACCCGAGGATGTGCCTTTTCAAGGTTTCATATTAATCGGACAATTACTTACCGAGCTATGTACAAAAAACGATTCAACCAATCAGAGAGCAGCGAACGATCGCGTGTGCCGGCGTTGCGAATGGACCAAACCATTCCATGTAAATAGAGGGGGGGGTTCTGTGGTCGTTGCGAATGGACGAAACCATTTCATGTAAATAGAGGGGGGGGATTGTCACTGTACTCGCAAGCCGTTCGCCGTTCGCTTTGGCGTTGCGAATGGACCAAACCATTTCATGTAAATAGAGGGGGGGGATATAATTTTAGATAGATATATAGTACGGGCATATATATAGTACGGGCATGCCCTAGTCTATCTATAATTCCAGTAATCTCTGTACGTTTGTACGTTTGTACGTTTGTCTGTCTGTGACCGCTGTTTCTCGACAACCACGGGTCCGATATACTTTTAACTTGCCAGGTATATTGCTGGGGACCCGAGGATGTGCCTTTTCAAGGTTTCATATTAATCGGACAATTACTTACCGAGCTATGTCCAAAAAACGATTCAACCAATCAGAGAGCAGCGAACGATCGCGTGTGCCGGCGTTGCGAATGGACCAAACCATTCCATGTAAATAGAGGGGGGGGTTCTGTGGTCGTTGCGAATGGACGAAACCATTTCATGTAAATAGAGGGGGGGGGATTGTCACTGTACTCGCAAGCCGTTCGCCGTTCGCTTTGGCGTTGCGAATGAACCAAACCATTTCATGTAAATAGAGGGGGGGGGATATAATTTTAGATAGATATATAGTACGGGCATATATATAGTACGGGCATGCCCTAGTCTATCTATAATTCCAGTAATCTCTGTCTGTACGTTTGTCTGTGACCGCTGTTTCTCGACAACCACGGGTCCGATATACTTTTAACTTGCCAGGTATATTGCTGGGGACCCGAGGATGTGCCTTTTCAAGGTTTCATATTAATCGGACAATTACTTACCGAGCTATGTCCAAAAAACGATTCAACCAATCAGAGAGCAGCGAACGATCGCGTGTGCCGAACGTGGAGGACACACTCTGCCTCGGATGGCACATTTGAGAGCGTATTCATTTATTTCACGTTTGCAAACTATGTTGGCGTTAAACTACGTTTTAAAACTAATAAAAACGAATTTGCGATTCATTCGCTTTCCTGCGCGTTTGTGCACGCGATGGCGATTTCTTTACCAAACTCCGGAAGCCGTTCGCTTTGGACCAAACCATTGCATGTAAATAGAGGGGGGGGTTCTGTGGTCGTTGCGAATGGACCAAACCATTCATGTAAATAGAGGGGGGGGATTGTCACTGTACTCGCAAGCCGTTCGCCGTTCGCTTTGGCGTTGCGAATGGACCAAACCATTTCATGTAAATAGAGGGGGGGGATATAATTTTAGATAGATATATAGTACGGGCATATATATAGTACGGGCATGCCCTAGTAATAATAATAATAATAATAATAATAATGCGTTCCCTCATTCCTCCCTTGCTGCCTCTCCTCAACCCCCCTTCATGCCTCCCTTGCTTCCTCCCCTCAATCCTCCCTTGCTTCCTCCCCTCAACCCTCCCTTGCTTCCTCTCCTCAACCCTCCCTTGCTTCCTCCCCTCATCTCTCCCTTGCTTCCTCCCCTCAGCCATCCCTTGCTTTCTCCCCTCATCTCTCCCTTGCTTCCTCCCCTCAGCCACCCCTTACTTCCTCCCCTCAGCCACCCCTTACTTCCTCCCCTCAATCCTCCCTTGCTTCCTCCCCTCATCCCTCCCTTGCTTCCTCCCCTCAACCCTCCCTTGCTTCCTCTCCTCAACCCTCCCTTGCTTCATCTCCTCAATCCTCCCTTGCTTCCTCCCCTCAATCCTCCCTTGCTTCCTCCCCTCATCCCTCCCTTGCTTCCTCCCCTCAATCCTCTCTTGCGTCCTCCCCTCATACCCTGCTTTGCTTCCAAACCTCATACCCTCCCTTGCTTCCTCCCCTCATATCCTCCCTTGCTTCCTCCCCTCAGCCATCCCTTGCTTCCTCCCCTCATAGCCTCCCTTGCTTCCTCCACTAATACCCTCCCTTGCTTCCTCCACTCATACCCTCCCTTGCTTCCTCCACTCATACCCTCCCTTGCTTCCTCCCCTCAACCCTCCCTTGCTTCCACCCCTCCTCCCTCCCTTGCTTCCAACCTCCTCCCTCCCTTGCTTCCACCCCTCCTCCCTCCCTTGCTTCCTCCCCTCATCCCTCCCTTGCTTCCTCCCCTCAACCCTCCCTTGCTGCCTCTCCTCATCTCTCCCTTGCTTCCTCCCCTCAACCCTCTCTTCCTTCCTCTCCTCGTCCCTCCCTTGCTTCCTCACCTCATCCCTCCCTTGCTGCCTCACCTCATCCCTCCCTTGCTTCCTCCCCTCAACCCTCCCTTGCTTCCTCTCCTCAACCCTCCCTTGCTTCCTCCCCTCAACCCTCCCTTGCATCCTTCCCTCATCTCTCCCTTGCTTCCTCTCCTCATTCCACCCTTCCTCCCTCCCCTGCCTTCCTCCCTTCCCTCCCCTGCCTCCCTCCCTTCCCTCCCCTGCCTCCCTCCCTTCCCTCCCCTGCCTCCCTCCCTTCCCTCCCCTGCCTCCCTCCCTCCCCTCCCCTCCCCTGCCTCCCTCCCTGCCTCCCTCCCTCCCTCGCCTCCCTCCCTCCCTCCCCTCCCTCCCTGCCTCCCTCCCTCCCTCCCCTGCCTCCCTCCTTCCCTCCCTCCCCTCCCTCCCCTCCCCTCCCTCCCCTCCCTCCCCTCCCTCCTCTCCCCTCCCCTCCCTCCCCCCCTCCCCTCCCCTCCCTCCCCTCCCTCCCTCCCCCCCTCCCTCCCCCCCCTCCCTCCCCTCCCTCCCCTCCCCCCTTCCCTCCCTCCCTCCCTCCCCTGCCTCCCTCCCTCCCTCCCCTGCCTCCCTCCCTCCCTCCCCTGCCTCCCTCCCTTCCCTCCCCTGCCTCCCTCCCTTCCCTCCCCTGCCTCCCTCCCTCCCATCCTTGTCGTTGACGTCAAACGGGATTGGCAAATGAAATTAACATTCCCAGTAAACATGTTAAAGGTAAATTTTACTTGTACCTGCCAAAAATGCACTTCAGTTATAAGAGAAAAATACGTTTTTTTTTTTTTTTGTATGAGTACATACTACATAGTCGAGGCTCATGGAAGAGTTAGCACACTGAACGGAGCAGGATTTAGCAGACAAAAACAGAACCTAAACACATGCATGGAGAAGACGTCTTCATGGAGGCAAAATTAGGAGGGATTTGGGAGGAGGGTGTTAAGGAGGTTACAAAAAATCATGGGTTTGGATTGGGGATGATCTGAGATGGTGGTGAACAACTGTCTTGAAGACCTGGAGGGAAGAATGAGAAGAGAATGTGGAAGTTTATTCCACAGGTGGGGGAAAAATAAAGGAACGAATGAGTGGATGTGACCAGTGATCCTGGCTTCAGGTAGTTTCATCAGAAGGGGGTTGTTGGTGGACCCTGCGCCCACCTAATCCTAACCCACCCAACGGAACCCGTGCCCACCCAACGGAATCCGTGCCCACCCAACGGAACCCGTGCCCACCCAACGGAACCCGTGCCCACCCAACGGAACCCGTGCCCACCCAACGGAACCCGTGCCCACCCAACGGAACCGTGCCCACCCAACGGAACCCGTGCCCACCCAACGGAACCCGTGCCCACCCAACGGAACCCGTGCCCACCCAACGGAACCCGTGCCCACCCAACCCAAAATCCTATAATTTTTTTTAGGTCAAAAGGTCAACATCGGCCAAAGGTCAACCACTTTTTTTCAAATTTCTAAAATCCTCAATTTTCATCCGATTCACTTGAAAGATGAATGGGATTTACATATCGGCTGACTGAATTCAGCCAGCAACTATTTTTGAAATCAGCAGGGCCAAAAGGTCAACATAGGCCAAAGGTCAATAACCATTTAAAGTTTCTAAAATCCTTAAATTTCATCCGATTGACCTGGAATTTGAATGGCATTTTCATATCGGCGAACTGAATTCAACCACCAACTATTTTGAGATCAACATAGGCCAAAAGGTCAACATAGGCCAAAGGTCAACCATGTTTTTCCAAATTTCTAAAATCCTCAAATTTCATCCGATTGACTGGAAATTTGAATAGGATTTGCATATCAAGTCACTGAATTCAACCACCATCTATTTTTGAGATTAGCATAGGCCAAAAGGTCAACCTAAGCCAAAGGTTAACAGCCATTTCAAATTTCTAAAATCATTAATTTTCATCCGATTGACTTGGAATTTGAATGGCATTTTCATATCGGCGAACTGAATTCAACCACCAACTATTTTGAGATCAACATAGGCCAAAAGGTCAACATAGGCCAAAGGTCAACCATGTTTTTCCAAATTTCTAAAATCCTCAAATTTCATCCGATTGACTGGACATTTGAATAGGATTTGCATATCAAGTCACTGAATTCAACCACCATCTATTTTTGAGATTAGCATAGGCCAAAAGGTCAACCTAAGCCAAAGGTGAACAGCCATTTCAAATTTCTAAAATCATTAATTTTCATCCGATTGACTTGGAATTTGAATGGCATTTTCATATCGGCGAACTGAATTCAACCACCAACTATTTTGAGATCAACATAGGCCAAAAGGTCAACATAGGCCAAAGGTCAACCATGTTTTTCCAAATTTCTAAAATCCTCAAATTTCATCCGATTGACTGGAAATTTGAATAGGATTTGCATATCAAGTCACTGAATTCAACCACCATCTATTTTTGAGATTAGCATAGGCCAAAAGGTCAACCTAAGCCAAAGGTGAACAGCCATTTCAAATTTCTAAAATCCTTAATTTTCATCCGATTGACTTGGAATAACATCGGCCAAAGGTCAACCACTTTTTTCCGAATTTCTAAAATACTCAAATTTCATCCGATTGACTGGAAATTTGAATAGGATTTGCATATCAGGTCACTGAATTCAACCACCAACTATTTTTGAGATCAGCGTAGGCCAAAAGGTCAACATATGGCAACATTATTTTTGAGGTCAAAAGGATGCTCTCCTGAGTGCATTCTACTTCGCTCTGTTTTGCCAATGTTGCTCTGTGAGTGATTTTTGATTTGTTTCTCTGTCTGTTTGTGTTTGTTTGTCCACAGAATAAATATGATTTTCTCTGCAACCGTTGGTCCAATTGACAGGAAATTTTCACCATAGGTGCATCTCCACTGTATAATTTTTTAAATGATAATTATGACGTCATAGGTCACGTGGTTCGGCCGCCATTTTGGAAAATCCAAAAAACTTTGCACCTCTATCTCTGAAAGCGCTGCATCACAAAAATTGAGACATGGCTCATTGTGAAGAATTGTCCATGTAGAATCTGTTAATGATGATGATGTCATAAGTGCCTCCATTATGATGTCATAATTCGGCAAGTACAAAACTTCAACCGATCAAGATGAAATTTTTTGAGCATCATCTCAGGATAAATTGGTGGAAAAAAAAACAAAACAAAAAACGATGACGTCATTGTTCACATGGTTCGACAGCTATATTTGTTTTAAAACAAAAGCCTTAAAAACCACTGAAAACACATCCTGGCGAGGGTCTGCAATCTCTGATTGCTCTTTCTCGTATCATAAATGTTGTTGCAATGGTGACTGTTTTCTGTTATTTAACTGTTATCTTTGTGATTCAATGTCAACCTTGTGGTATTCACTTTCTGACTCGGTCTTAAGTGGCCCCGTTGATGGCCGATTCAAACCGAGCGCTACGCTTGTTTGCAGAGAAAGCAACCAATGGCACTTCAGCATGTGAGGATTGGAATCTTATTATGGAGATATGTGACATCATCAACGAGACTGAGGATGGGTGAGTGAATTTGCATGATCTTCAAAATATACACCGTTGGCCTGTACTAGTTCCACTCGTATGACCGCCCCACTGTTGTCCCCTCCCTCTCGTTAGCCCCAAAGATGCTGTGAAGGCCATAAGGAAACGGTTAAATGGGAACAAGAACCCCAAGGAAGTGATCCTGGCTCTCACGGTGGGTGAGATGTGGCTCTGGACGTCTTTGTGCAGAATTTGTGACTCTGCGTCAAGTCGACCCATCCCTTGGTTTCCATGAGAAGGGCAAATTGGTCCCAGCAGCGTGTGTGTGTGTGTGTGTGTGTGTGTGTGTGTGTGTGTGTGTGTGTGTGTGTGTGTGTGTGTGTGTGTGTGTGTGTGTGTGTGTGTGTGTGTGTGTGTGTGTGTGTGTGTGTGTGTGTGTGTGTGTGTGTGTGTGTGTGTGTGTGTGTGTGTGTGTGTGTGTGTGTGTGTGTGTGTGTGTTATTGCGTGTTATTGCGTGTTATTGCGTGATATTGCGTGATATTGCGTGATATATTGCGTGCGGGCGGCTGGGCTTATCCCCGCCGCTTAGCATGATCCCATCGGCAAAGTAGGTCCGTCTCGGGGTTATTAACGAGACATTTTCCTTCCTGTTGTTTCACCAGCAGTTTGTAATGTTGATTCATGTTTACATTGCTAAAAGAGGGAATTTCAATGAATTTGGTCGTTCATTTTTCTTTTCAATTTATGATTTTAATGAATGCTTTACACTTAGTATTGTAATACCCTTCACAACATCACCTGAGAGTGCTTTGTACAAATCCTTAAAAACTGCTGACCATGAAGGTACCAAAATAAACGATGGCCTTGTTATTGGAGATTGCATTTTTTGTTTGTTCGTTTTCCATTCTGATCTTAATGTTTGTTCGTGTAAACTCTTTTGTATTTTTTGATTCTCCGTCGAATGACCTTCTCTGCAGGTCCTCGAGACGTGTGTGAAAAACTGTGGCCGTCGGGTCCACATCCTGGTAGCCAAGCAGGAGTTTGTGGAAAGCGTCCTTGTCCGCCTCATTCAGCCCAAAATGGGTTTGCCTGTGGATGTGCATGATAAAGTTCTGGGTCTCATCCAGGTGAGGCCATATTATATAGGGTGGTTGTTTGTGGCTAACTCCACATTAAGATTGGGAGGTTTTCAGTACGTTAATTTTAAAATCAAAAGTCAGTCATCAATCACAAATAATCACGTGTGCACTAATCAACCTGAAAAAGTTTATTGTCGTTAAACCCACAAGTATGAACTGAACTGTTGGTTAGTTGTTGTTGTTGTTGTTGTTGCTGTATAGCTCTGCACTGTTCTCTCGAATAAGCTCTTGTCACAGAGACAGCCGATCAATCTTTCAGAAGCGACTCACAGATACCTCACATCCAGGATGGTACACACACACACACACACACACACACACACACACACACACACACACACACACACACACACACACACACACACACACACACACACACACACACACACACCTCGAGTTGGGGAAAGAGAGACGGGGAGTGTGAGAGTTAAGAGACAAAGAGAAGAGACAACAGAGAAAGGTCCGGGCCATTGGGACCGATCGGCACTCTGACTGTGACCGTGCTGCCTTGGGGAATCTGGGTAGCAGGGAAGAATGGGGAAGATTTGGCCCCCGACTTGCATTGGGGGGGGGTACAACCACCAGGAAGAAGGATCCCCGATAGTTGCTAAACTGTTGGTTATACCTAGAGTCCCTGTATATAGAGAGTTGTGTCAACTCAAATTTGGACGCCATTTTGTGTCTAAGTGTGTCGGATTAGATATACATGTACATTCGCGATATGGGGTGATATATTCTAAACCTGCTAAAAAAAAATTTACTACACATATTTAGTCTTATTATTACATACAGGTGATATTTGTTTTGTCAAAAACTCAGCTATTGCCGTGAAAAAGAGCTGTGTGGTGATATTAAAAGTGGTATGGCAATGCATATTACAAGCCAACACTGCATATAAGAGCTAACATTATAAGTAAGACAAACCAATGCTGTCGTTCTCTGAATTTTAATAACTTTTAGAAAGGAGTGTGGGCATATCCAATATTTTTTAAAGGGTGCCGAGAGCAATTCCGGTGTAGGACTTCCAGCCGACATATAGTCTAACACACTTAAAACAAATTCTGTACGTGGTATTGCCATATTTCTTTTGTGTACAACTTTAGTTTTATCGACATTTATATTCAATTTCCATTGTAATGATTTAACAAGCTGCAAGTCAGCTTCTGTCTCTGACATAAGGAAAACGTCATCGGCATCTAGTAAGATTGAAACGTTCATTTATTACTACACCCTTGCCCAGAACTCTGATGGATATTGCCTGATCGATTAATGTTTCATAGCTGGCGACTTAATTAACACTTAATTTTCGACTGCGCCAAGCCGTAATTAAACAGAGAAAAAACTTTTAAAAATACCTGCAGTGTGCACGGTTCGTCTAGTCGAACAGATATGGAAAAGCACAGATAAGACGTCGTATTCACCATAACTTGTTTAATTTCCCAAAAATGTCCCAAATTTGTCTTCTGACTTTATCACTTGGAAATCTATACATCTTATATTTCCCAGATTGGTTTGAACAACCAAAAGCAGAACAACCAGTCATTTTGTTTGGCAATAAACAACATTCCCGTACCAAGCTGACGTTCACGCACGGTGAAGTTAGACACAAAATGGCGCCACGAAATCACGTGACCAGAAATCTCGGGTCAGCGCATGGCGCAACTCTCTTTATACAGGGACTCTAGTTATACCTAAACGGGGTAGTAGCAGCAAGCCAAGATTATTTCAAGTGAAACACTGATAAGCAGAAAGCTTGTCATTGAAAGCTATTTTGTGTATACAGTACTAATTGATCAATACAACAAACAACAACAGGCATTTTAAGGCCATTTTCCCTGCAAGAGTGGGGGTTAGCCTTGCGGTCCCATGACAATGTTCTCCATTTTGCCCTATTTTCTGCATCTCCCCTTTTTAACCCCCTTGCCCGCATTTCTTCTTCGACCATCTTTGGCCAAGTCTTTCTCGGTCTTCCCCGTCCTCTACTTCCTTCTACATTCATTTCCATCACTCTTCTCAACCAGTCACTTTCATCCTTCCTCAACACATGACCAAACCATCTCAACCTGTTCCTCTTCACAACAGCAATCACAGGCTCTATTCCCATCATCTTTCGCAATTCATCATTTGTCTTCCCCTCTCTCAACGATACTCCACACATCCACTGAACCATTCGCATTTCCACCCTTTCCAGCCTTCGTTGCTGCTCTACGTTCATTACCCATGTCACACTCCCATAAATCATAACACTTCTCACACATGCAGCATACACCTTTCCCTTCAGCTTCAATGACACTCCCCTCCTCGTCAGCACACCACTCAGTTCCCGAAACTTCTTCCATGCACATCTCACTCGAGCAACCATTGCCTAGTCTGATCCACCTTCTCCATTCAGCATGCCTCCAAGGTAACAAAATGTTTTCACACCTTCCAGCTTCACGCCATCTCCAAGATCCAACTCAACATCTCCTCCATCTGCAGCTCCCTCTGTGCACACCCCACACCCGAATCTAGCCACCACACTGGCCAACGACCCTCTCAAACCACCACACCCTTGATGAACCCACTCAGCGCACACCGCACATTGAATGGAATTCACTCCGACACCCCTCCCGCACACAGCACACGGCCACCTCCCAGCTCCCTCCACCCCACCACACGCTCCACCACTTGCCATCACCCTCGTCTTTCCGATATTCACCCCCAGACCTTTTGTCTCCATACATTCCTTCCACCCGTTCATCCTCTCCTTCAGTCCATCCATACCCTCTGCAACCAACACCAGATCATCTGCACACAACAACTCCCACGGTAAACCCTCCCTTACGTTCCCAGCCAGCACCTCCACCACAGCCACAAATAGTAGTGGACCCAGTACCGACCCCCGATGCACTCCCACCTTCACCCCAAACTCACCACTGTTCCCGTCCTTCGCCCCCACAGCTGTGCGCGCTCTCCCGTACACCGCCATCACTACTCTGATCAACCATTCCTCCACTCCTAACCTCCCCAACGCCCATGCCACTACTTCACGTGGAACCCTATCGAATGCTTTCTCCAGATCAACAAACCCAAGAAACAACTTCCTCCTCCTCTCCATCCACCTCCCCCGCAACTGCCTCACAATAAAAAGCGCGTCTGTCGCTCCTCCTCCTGGCATAAATCCAAACTGCATTTCGTCAATCTTCACTTTCTTCCTGATCCTCCTCTCCAACACCTCCTCCAACACCCTCATTCCATGCTCCAATAACTATCGCTCGATACGAGCCACACTCCAGAGGATCACCTTTCCCCTTGTATAGAGGGACGAGGGTACTCAGTTCCCAATCCACTGCAATGCGGCCTTCTTTCACCACCAGATTGCAGATCTCTGTCATTCTCTTCACACCCCAATTTCCCGCTGCCTTCAACATATCTCCCACAACTCCCGTCGGCCCTCCCGCTTTTCTACTCTTCATTGCTTTTATCGCTTCCTCAACTTCCATCTCGGTTATCTTCTCTGCCGGTCCTAAAACTGGGTTGCTCTCTATGTTGCCATCCCATTCATTCTCTGCATTCAACAGTATTTCCATATATCTTTTCCATCTTCTGTTAATTCCATCTGGGTCCACAACGATTTGTCCCACTTCATCCTTCAAGCAACTCACCCCCATCACATCACACCTCTCTTTCGCTATCTGCTTTGCAATCCTGAATACTGCTTTCTGACCCTCTTCCGAATCCAAGCGTTCTCGGAACATTTTCCGACATGCCTCCTGTGCCTTTGCTACCTCTTTCTTTGCAGCCTTCTTGGCTGCCTAATAACTTTCATGCTCTGCCTTTTCTGCCCCCATACCCTTCGCCCTCTGCCACTCCTTGAACTTCTTCCTCTTCACGTCAATCTTCTTTCCAACTTCATCATCCCACCACCATGTTTCCGAGTGCCTCGGTGATCCTTTTGTCCATCCACATACGTCACCAACGGCTCCCAACAGACTATCTTTCATTGACATCCAACCACTTTCAAGCTCAACCACATCATCCTCCACCATACTCAGCCTCTCTTTTAATGCCTCCCTCACTGTCACCTCTTTCAACCTCCACACCTTCATTCTCTGTTGGTACTTCACCCGCCGAGCTCTCCTCGCACCTTTCACCCTTATGTCGCAGACAACCAAGTGGTGCTGTGAAACAGCCTCCTCCCCCGGGATCACCTTTGTGATCCAACCTGCGGAGCATATCCCAAGATGATGTTCACCAAGAGCTTTCCAATCATCATTTTCACCATCATTAACCTTTCGCTCACTCTTGTCACACTCACCACACTGTCTACAAACTCCTCAGAAAACAGAACACCAACACCATTCACGCCCTCCGGGCACCCTTGCCACACAAACTTGTATTTCTGTCCCTGCCTACCCTTCACCATTCTCACACCACTTCCCTTCCATCTCGTCTCCTGCACACAACATATGTCCACTCTTCTTCTGACCAATACTTCCACCACTTCTCCTGATCTCCCTGTCATTGTCCCTACATTCCATGTCCCAAATCTCAGAAACCGATCTCCACGTCGGGCATCAGACGTTTCGTCGTCATAAATGGAATGATTTCCACCCTTGCTTCAATCGGGTTCCCCACCTTGAGTTTTGATGAGAGGGAGTGGGGTCCCCCACGGGGTACTTCGGGCTGTACCCTGCCCATATGTAGTTGTAATTGTCATGGTTCTCTTTTTGAGGCAATGTTTTTATGGCCGGATGCCCTTCCTGACGCCAACCCTTTTAGTCGCCTCTTACGACACTCAGGGATACGGTGTACCTATTCTAAACCGGGGCACACACCGGGAATGGTGTTTGCCTCACGTACATGGAGTAATAATGATGAGTTCCCTTACAAGCACCGTCAATGCAGGAGGACACCACGAGACCCATCAAAGCCGATGCTGTGATTGCCAACCCATGGTTGTTTGTCAGTGCTCTGTCCTTTGTAAATGTTGCACATCAAGCAAGGAATCAGCACGTACCGTTTTTGAAGTCTTTACTTTGACAATGTCGGGCTTCAAATTCCCGACCTCCCAGAGCGGACACTCTAAACATCACATATTGCGACCATGTGTGGTCGCAATATTGCCAGTGTTTGGGTCCAGACCAAATTATTAACGTGAAACACTTTCTCACCGCAAGGGCACGTAGATTTGAAGAAGCATTGGACATCTCAGACCGAAAGGTCACATGTTGTGTCGCGGCCACAGGCTGTATCTGGCTATTATATAGGAAAACTTATGAGTCCACTAGACAGTCATAAATATTGAAGGAGAGGAGTAAAAAATGTTTAAATTTCACATGAATAAGATCTTATTTTTTAATAGTGTGATTCTGTTTCAAATAGTAGAAATAGATTTGTTTCACCCTCTGATATCCCATTCATTGCCTGTCCTGTTTTGCAGACGTGGGCGGATGCATTCTGTTCCTATCCTGAACTGTCAGGCGTCGTCCAGGTATGTGAAGACCTCAAGCGAAAGGGTGTCGAGTTTCCCATGACGGATCTGGATGCTTTATCTCCCATTCACACACCACAGAGGGCAAGTATAATCACCCCACACGGATGCTTTGATGTTTGGCTTTTGTTGCAGGCCCCGTGGTAGGGTTAGCTTACTCAGCATCGTCAAATCGATTTGTTTAATCCATGCAGTGAAATTAGGTATTCCTTGAGATTAAAGATTTAATTTGAAGTTATTTATTTGTTAATTTTATATCGGCTTATTGGAAGCTTTTGATCTGTGGTGTGTGTTTAGAGCATTCCTGAGGTGGATCCAGCCATTCAAAGACCCAAGGGTGGTGCTTGTGCTGTCGGCGACATCGAAAACGTCATGGCCACTGCACCTCCTGTTTCACCCCCTGTTATTTCCCCTGGTGGTTCTGATCCAATCAAACTTACACCTGAGCAGGTTAATAACACCTGATTACCTATGCCACCGAAGGCTTACGGATGTTATGTTTTCACCCCTGTCTGTTTCTGTAAGCAGGATATCTCAAAAGGTTGTGGACGGATTCGGATGGAATTTGGTCGTCAGGCTGGTTCTGTGACAAGGACAAATTGATTATATTTTGGTGGGGATCCAGATGCGAGAATTTTTCAATTTCTAAAGTGATTCCTCACCATTGAGAGATGGGACCCTAAACGATATACAGTCATGTGAAAAAGTAAGTACACCCCATGTAAAGTTTTGTCTTTTTCAACATATTTCAACATACAGCTATTTGATCTTCATTTCAACAATATTGATCGATAAAGGTGATATAATATAACAAATATCATGATACATTTACATTTTGTAGTCCATTGTATAATTTAAATAAACATAAATGCAAATTCCGCATGTGGAAAAAGTAAGTACACCCTTGGCTCTAATAGGTGGTATTGCCCCCTTTGGCAGAAACAACCTCAAGTAGGCGTTTCTTATAACTGTATACCAATCTCTGACATCGACTGGGAGAAATTTTTGCCCACTCCATGCAGAATTCTTTCAGCTGTGCGATGTTTGAGGGGTTTCTTGCATGCACAGCTCGTTTCAAATCCCCCCACAACATCTCGATGGGATTTAGATCCGAGCTTTGACTTAGCCATTCCAGAACCCTCCATTTCTTTCTTTTCAGCCATTCCTTGGTGGATTTACTGGTATGTTTAGGGTCATTGTCATGTTGCAAGGTCAACCTTCGGTTGAGCTTAAACTTTCCGACAGATGGCCTCACATTATCCTCAAGCACCCTCTGGTACAATGAAGAATTCATAGTGGATTATATGATGGTGAGCTGCCCAGGCCCTGATGCAGCAAAGCTGCCCCAAACCATAATATTTCCACCACCATGCTTTACAGTTGGTATCAGGTTCTTGTGGTCAAATGCTGTCTTTGATTTTCACCAAACATGTCTTCTGGTACTGTGGCCAAATAGCTCTACCTTTGACTCATCTGTCCAGAGCACATTGTTCCAGAAGTGCTGGTCTTTGCCTAGGTGTTCACTGGCAAACTTTAGTCGTGCTCTGATGTTCTTTGTGGACAGCAAAGGTTTCCTCCTGGCACACCTCCCATGTAGATCAAATTTGTGCAGCTTCTTTCTAATGGTAGACTCGTGCACTTTGACATCAACTGTGGCAAGAGCTACCTGTAGGTCCCGTGATGACATTCTGGGGGTTCTTGGAGACTTCTTTCAGCATCTTGCGGTCTGCTCTCGGGCTGAACTTGCTGGGGCGGCCTGGCCTGAACAAGTTGGCAGTTGTTTGGAATCTTCTCCACTTGTAGATGATCTTCCGGACAGTCGAATGATTGATTTCAAATTGTTTGGAGATCTTTTTAAATCCCTTTCCAGACTCGTAGGCATCTATAACCTTCTTTCTGAAGGCCTCAGAGAGCTCTTTTGATCTATGCATGGTGACGCCGCACACTTCAACAACAAAGAGCAAACCAAACTAAATGTCTGAGGTTTAAAAAAGACAGGTTCCTCCAGATCCTCTCTAATGATGTTCTAATCATTTGCACCTGAGCTGGTGCACCTGATTCTAATTTTAGGTATTTGAAGTAGTGATAAATGTAGGGGTGTCCTTACTTTTTCCACATGCGAAATTTGCATTTATGTTTATTTAAATTATACAATGGGCTACAAAATGTAAATGTTTCATGATATTTGTTATATTATATCACCTTTATCTATCAATATTGTTGAAATGAAGATCAAATAGCTGTATGTTGAAATATGTTGAAAAGGTCAAAACTTTACATGGGGTGTACTTACTTTTTCACGTGACTGTGTAGCATAATATTTCAAAAAGTTATGTACGTATTTTAACAAAACTAGGTGGATACGTTGAGTCGGTGACTAAAACAAGGCCATTAGGTTTTGGTTCAAGTCCGAATCCAGATCCGGCTCATCAGTGGGATACAAAACATAAACTGTTCAGCCTGGCAGAGGTTTGTGCTCTACTGAGTGCTATTCTAGTTTGAACAGTTATTGACTGTACAATGCGTGTGGTGTGCCTGCTGGCTACATTTGTGTGTCCTTGCTGACTACATTTGTGTGTCCTTCCTCTGCAGATGGGCAAGCTGCGCAGTGAGTTGGACCTTGTGGAAGGAAACGTTCAAGTGATGTCAACTTTGCTAACCGAAGTAGTTCCAGCACAGAAACAGGAACAAGCCTCAGATTTACAGCTATTGCAGGTATATGCACACCTGGATATCCCATTATTGAGTGACTTCACACAGAGAGATCTCCATGTACATTAATTTAATCGATATATAAAAGTAGTGGCACTTTTCTGTCTGCCTGTTTCTCTTTCTGTTGACACCACAACCACCCACATCGTCATCAGTAGAAAGGCTGACTCTGCCCACCGGCATTTTGATTTTCATGCAGTTCAGGCCGAACACATTGTCAAACCTGTCATATTCACAATCACCATGCCCGACCTTTATATTAACCACCTTTAGAGGCCATTTTTCCCCGCAAAGAGGGGGTTGGCCTTTTTCGGGAACCGTGGTTGTTGTTGTTTTTTGGTCCCCTTTTTGAAGCAATGTTTTACGGCCGGATGCCCTTCCTGACGCCAACCCTTTTTGCCGCCTTTAACGACAAACAGGCAATTACCAGTGAACTGGTACTCAATTAGCCGACCTCGGAAGGATGACGGGCTGAGTCAACCCCCCTGGCGTTAATTCAGCGATCGACCGGGATTCAAACCCAGGATCCTAGGATCCTAAGCCGGCACCCTAGCCGCTAGCCCAACACCAGGGTTCCAACCAGGTTCCAACCCAACACCAGGGTTCCATGCCCGACCTTTATATTGCGAAACATAAACTTCTGGAAGCATGCGAGGCAGCACTTTGTTGCTTATACACCACTCAAAAAAGAAAGATTTCTCTGCGGAACTATGTTCCACAGGTCCCTGCTAGTAACTATAAAATACAGCTCATGGTATGTTACTTGAAAGCTTTTTTGAGTTGTTGATCATATTTTCACCTTTGACCTCCATTATCTTTGACACCACTTTTACCTCCATCACCGAAGGTGGACGGACGGAAGTTATGTATTCACCCCTGTTTGTTTATTTTTTGTTACTTGTGAAATCCAAGATTCACAAGTATATAGGTTGGTCTGGTTTGTTATTGTTTGTTTGTCAATTGCCGACAGGTGACATTTTTACACTGATCACGAAATTTAACCAACTAGAGCAATCTAATATAAATCACATTTCAAATAATTTGAGTCAAATACAAAAGGTATATTATTTAAAAAACAACTAGAGCATTGCGACTGCGTCGCCAATATTCCTCCACGTAGTCCTTGCCTGTAACAACAGGTAGATTCCCTCGTTGACTGTCCAAAGGAAAACAAGTTTTATTGAAATCCCTCCAGCTGTTCTCAAGTATCACATTTTCACCAGACATGACAAGTTTCACATCGACCAGTGGAGCGGTTTCGGAGACGGTTTTTAACTCAACTGGACTATGTCCAGCTGAGTTTTTGTCGACACCCAGTGTCCGTCGTCTGTCTGTCTGTCTGTAAACAATTTGACGTCTACGCTCTAAAAGTCACAAATATTGATCAAATTTGATGAAACTTGTTATGCAGCATCTTTAAGACATAAACTAGTTTGGGATTGCATTTGGGCGTTGCATGCCCAAAAATGGTCGTGGCAGGGTGGCCATATTGAAAAATCAATTTTTGTCAATCTGGTACTTCCTAATGTAGCTAGAAGGCTGAAACTTGGTGTGTAGACAGTATGTAACAAACCTCAACACATATAATAAATTCAAGTCTGAAATCTGAAAAAAGTAATTGTAGTTTTACTTTTCATGCCAGACTTAAAACTCAATTTTTTTCTAGTTTCCTGTTTAAACATGAGATACCTTCAACGTTACTGTTCCTCTTTAGCACATATAAACTATATAGTTTGTGGTTCTATTATGCATATTCTAACCATATTGATATAGACCAGTTGAGTTCAGGTTCCCTGGAACCTCTAGGTTTTTTAAATATCGACTTTCAAGCTAATTTGGCTGCCAAACCACATGACATAGGACATCAAAAATGTGCACTCTGCATGTATAGGTAGGGGGTTACGTTTGTGAAGTTTTGTGTTGATCGGATAAGGTTCGTTTTTCTATCCAAGATGGTTGCCAAACCACGTGACCTACAACTTCATCATTTTCAAGCCATATGCAGCAATGGTGTTAGATGACATTTGTAAAGTTTGTCATCGATAGAGTAAGCGGTTTCTGAGACAATTGTTTAAGATTTTCCTTCAATCCAATATGGCTGCCACACCATGTGATCGATGACTTTTTCATGATCAACTATTAATCGCCATGCCTAGTTGATACACGTAAAGTTTCGAGTCGATCTCTTTGGTGGTTTGGGAGAAGAGGTTTTAGGTTAAATCCAATATGGCTGCCAAACCATGTGACCTATGATGTCATAAATTTAATATTTCAATATAAATGGGTCATAGTTCATGTACATGCAATTTCAGATTTTAGGATAAGGCATTCAATTAAAACATTTATGGCTGGTATACCACTTGGCTGATATCGTTATCACGCTTTTGTTCCCCGTTGGGAGTACTTGACAATGTGCCAAGTTTCAAATTTTTCCATTCAGCGGTTTCCGAGAAATATTTTTTTAATTATTTGCTTTTAATCCAAGATGGCTGCCATACCACATGATCTATGATGTCACAATTATCATAAAAGCATTCTACATGGGTGTCGCTCCTACCCTAAAAGTTTTGTCTCAATCGGACACGTAGTTGCTGAGAAAATCGAGGTTTAGCCCATACAGACGGACGGACGGACGGCCACAACCCGAAAACGCAATTCCCCCTGCTACCCTTTGGGGCAGAGGCATAAAAAGGTAGGATGCAAACAAATAGTACACAGATCCAGGTGGTTACAAAGACTATTTTGTACATTGTTATAAAGTTTAAATTATAATGCATTGGTTAGATAAATTAGATAAATTGCAAAAACATCGATATGAAGTAAACAATAGATCTTCATTGTATACGACATCTGAATCTGGGTTTCCTATATATTGATACAAGTTAGGTTGTGCAGGAGTCTATTAACAAGCAAAGCTTGCAGAGTATAGATCCCCATATATTACATGTAAAATCATGAAATTAGCACAATGACAAAAATGAGGGAAATTAATACAGTGAAAAAATAGATATGGAGAAAAAAAGAGAAAATGAGAAGGAAAAAGAGAGAGAGTGAGAGAAGGAAGGATATAACAAGAAAGGTTCAGGATGGGGAGGTCCAGTAACACCAATTTATTACATTAAAGGCATTTACTTATGTAAAGTGATGGGTCGCGTAGAAGGATAGGTCACAAACAGGCTATCAAAAGAAGAGTTCACAATGTTGCACATTTCTGCAGCACAAATCATCACAGGTAAATTAAACTGGACAATGTCGAGCACATTGAAGGCATGGAAACAAACAAAAACAACAATTCGGTTTGATACTTATTCAATAATGAGAGTTTTAACTTGCATTTAAAAATACTAGGGCATTGCCCGTACTATATCTATATCTAAAATTATATCCCCCCCCTCTATTTACATGAAATGGTTTGGTCCAAAGCGAACGGCTTCCGGAGTTTGGTAAAGAAATCGCCATCGCGTGCACAAACGCGCAGGAAAGCGAATGAATCGCAAATTCGTTTTTATTAGTTTTAAAACATAGTTTAACGCCAACATAGTTTGCAAACGTGAAATAAATGAATACGCTCTCAAATGTGCCATCCGAGGCAGAGTGTGTCTGCCACGTTCGGCACACGCGATAGTTCGCTGCTCTCTGATTGGTTGAATCGTTTTTTGGACATAGCTCGGTAAGTAATTGTCCGATTAATATGAAACCTTGAAAAGGCACATCCTCGGGTCCCCAGCAATATACCTGGCAAGTTAAAAGTATATCGGACCCGTGGTTGTCGAGAAACAGCGGTCACAGACAAACAAACGTACAAACGTACAAACGTACAAACAGAGATTACTGGAATTATAGATAGATGAAAGCCATTAATTCACGTTAAATTTCAATCGAGTGAATTCCAAAAATGAGGTCCAGTAAAATTAGTTTTTTGGTTTTTTTTGAAAAGGTTCTTCTAGTGAATGGAAGGTGAAATATGTTAAATTGTCTTGTCGGATAATTATGAAGTTCACAATTTTTCTTGTAAATAATTGTGCAACTGCATTCGGCGGATCGTTTCTATTGAACAGATACATCAAGGATCCAAGGTTGTATAAATGCAGTTTCTCTAAAGAATTTTGTTTTCATAAAATAATAGATTCGTATGTACCTGATAACCTTTACACCCCTAAAACCCACCAAGACCGCTAAGACCCTTTAGAACCTTAAACACGTAAGACCTTGTGGACTCTATTGGAATTCTTTGATCCCTAAGACCATTTGTTATGATATGAGTTAATGCGCTCTACCGAATGCTGTTCTAGTTCATTCTGTTTTGCCAATTGTCGCCCTATGAGTCATTTCTAGTTTATATATGGGTCTGCTTGTGAGCAGGATATCTCATACAGTTATGGACGGATTTGGACCAAATTTGGTGGACAGATTGGATATGTGACGATGGTGAATTGGTTAGATTATGCTGACGATCCGGATACCTGAACCTATTAAAGTCATTCTTCACCATTGAGAGATGGGACCAAAAACGATATATAGCATGATTTTTCAAAAGGTTGTGGATGGGTTATGACAAAACTTGGATGACTTGGATCGGTCGGTGACAATAACAAGTCAATTAGATTTGGGTTAAGGTCTGGATGCAGATCCGGCCTATCAGTGGGATACAAAACATAAACTGTTCAGCCTGGCAGAGACATGCGCTGTACCGAATGCCGTTCTAGGTATTGAGTTTTGTTTTCTTGTGAAATCTTTGTTTTCTCACCTGTATCCACTTGCTCTGCTTACCTTTGTCAGGATCTCAATAAGACATGTCGTGCGATGCAGCAACGTGTTGTCGAACTCCTTGACCAGGTAGCGTCTGCTGAGATAACGAGTGAGCTCCTTCGTGTCAACGATGATCTGAACAACGTGTTTCTTAGATTTGACCGGTGCGTTCCTACCGACTTGTACACCAATTTGATGTGATATAAATACTCATAGCCACTTACTCAGCACCAACCGTTCTGCTTCGACAGCATGGTGATTGTCGTTCCAGGTTTGAGCGTTGTCAAACGGGTCAGGCTGTTCAGGTGTCAGGTGCACCAACAGTCTCCTCTTCAGAACCTTCAGATGCTGCTGGCAACTATTCTGTGGTATGATCCATTGTCATTTTACTCATTTAGTTTCATTTTTGTTACCTTTAATATCATAACGATGGTGAATTGGTTATAGTGTAGCAGCATAGCAAACCTGTTGTGCATTTTGTGATACAAGCACCAAATTTGGCACAAATGTACATTAATATGTTGCGAACATTTTCAGATATTGGGCCACTTGAAATTCCGTAATTTTTTTTTTCAATTTTTTTCACATTTCGTAATTTCAAATTTTTCGGGTGACACCGTCACAATTTCGGTCTTCGAGGCCGGCCGATATAGTGGGGTGGCTTAGCCCAAATATTCAAAAGAATTGTGCATTTTGTGATACAAGCACCAAATTTGGCACAAATGTACATTAATATGTTGCGAACATTGTGTGGTCAGCAATGAAGACGAGAGTCTGAATTACATGTATGCAAAAGACCTTGTGAACCAGTGAAGCAAATACACGGGTAAGCATGAATTAAATCTAGGGCATGATATAATTTCCATGATGTTTACCTCTACACTCAATGGTGGAAGGAGGTAATGTTTTGATCCCAGCTTGTCTGTATGTCTGTTTGTCTGTTAGTCCACAAAATTCCAGACAAAGCTTGTAGTAGTGGTAGTTGTAGTGGTAGTGGTGATAACAGAAATTGTTATATAGAACTGAACTTATATTATTATTATATGCAGAAAATAACTTCATTTCTATATGCCCTGCAGTGGACAGGTTAATTGGTTTATGCACTGAAGGGGTCACCCTGGTGTGCACTGCTGTGTTCTGCCTCACTGAGTTGTTCAGGTATGATGTACTCAGCACAAGCTTCCGGTCGGCCCGGAGGTGGGGGTGCGGGCCTGTCACGGAACGTCAAAACAAACGGCCTGCCGGGGCCGCCCAAAAGTCGGGCGTGAGGGGCGCGTCCACTAATGGAACGCCTCTCGCTTCCCAGATCGAGGGCCATGTGGTCAGGAGAACCTCGTCCCTTCCGGTCACACTTTGCCTATCGGCCGGCCTCGAAGACCGAAATTGTGACGGTGTCACCCGAAAAATTTGAAATTACGAAATTTGAAAAAATTTGAAAAAAAAAATTACGGAATTTCAAGTGGCCCAATATCTGAAAATGTTCGCAACATATTAATGTACATTTGTGCCAAATTTGGTGCTTGTTTCACAAAATGCACAATTCTTTTGAATATTTGGGCTAAGCCGCCCCACTATTAGATTATGCTGACGATCCGGATACCTAGACAGAATGCCGTAGAGGTGATTCACTCACCTTTGTGATGTCTAGGTTTGATATACACTTTCAACCTGGTGCTTTGTCGACAGGTGTTACATCGATGAGTGTTCTGTCCTTCAAAGGGATGTTAAGCCGGATGTTCCATCTGTTAGTGTTTACTGGTGGATGAAGATCCCACTGCACCTTTCAAAAAGAGTAGACCGTTGTGTACTGGTACACTTGTCAAACTCATAACTCCTGCCCTAACCTTTACACCTTGTGTCCTCCCTTAGCCCTCATTCTTCCCCACATCCCTTGTTTTTCCAAGTCTCCCTCTGTTTTATCCCTCACCCCTGCTGTTGGTGTACCCTCACCCTATTTCTATGGTTCCTTTTGTTCTGTTATGTCCTGATCCATTCTATGCTATGGGTATTTCACAAGCCTCGACATTGTATAAAAAATGTTTAAACTACATCCACAAGACCTAAATAAGCTACCAACAAGAGGAGCTGCAGAAATGGCTGTTGTATGTGGTTCAGAGTTGCAGGTAGATCCATTTTATATTAAATAATACTGTTGTGGAAATGATCTTTAGGGGTTAATAAAATTGTTTTGTGGAACAATAGTTATTTCTTGGCATTTTTCTAGTTAAGCATGACTTAATATTTGTACAATAGATATGTGGTGAGTATGGACATGTGCTCTGGCTGTACTTACTTAATGTTATTTTCCTCTGTTTACACGTCGTTACAAAGCACCAACGAGAGCCATGAGAATGTGTAGGCCCGTAGGGGTGGTGAATCTGCATTGAGAAAGCTCGCATTAGCCTCACCATGGGAGCTCACGCTGCCCGGCACAAGGCTACATTGGCGGTTATCTTGGGTGCGGTTGTCAGTTGGTGACACAGCCTATTTAGGTGTCAATAGGACCCCTATTTAGGTGTCGATGTAAAAAATAAAAATAAAAGTCCAATAAAGTTGTGTGCCAATTTCCCTTTGAAGCTCAGAGGAGTAGGTTCACAAACAAACAAACTTTTCGCTTTTATATTTATATATATATAGTGTTGCGGTTTTGAGTCTGTCAAGTGAGTTTAATAAAGGTTAAAGTCTGTCCCCCATAGTTAGTCACACAAGCAACATGTAGCCTCGCGATAGTATAGTTATGTCTTAGTATTTGTGAGCTTAGTTCCTTTCCAGTGTTAATTCTGCGTTGAGTAGGAGCCAGGAGAATAGGCCCTACTTGCCACCGATTTTCCAGCCACCCTAGCCTCGATCCAGTTTGTTAAGCATTGGTTGATCATTGGGCGAGTTAACACGAGGCAGGCCGAGGAAGGTCGTGGCGGAGTCGAGGTGGGGCGGCAGAAGCGATGACGGTAAGCACAAGCCGCCAATCAGAGCTCAGAGGTGGTGGCGTCAGAGGGCGTGGTGAGAAGAGTCGGGTGATTCCAGAAGGTTCGGGGGGCATAGCTATAAAACCGCTGCGCGAAAGCCCTCGAGAGGACTTGCTGCGAGAGAGAAAGATAGATGACTCGCGTTGTAAAGGACTTGCTGCGGGAGAGAAAGATAAGAGGACGAGCACGGGAACACTTGAATGAGAAGGACTTGCATGCCAGGATTCACAGAGGAACGCAGGACTTGCGGCAAAAGGATTGGCGAAAGAACTTGATAAGCGTTGAAAGCTGATGAACTTGACGAACTTGCACGAGAACGCGCGCGCTAACCAGCTCGGAGTGTATTGAAGAAGACGAGTTGGCCGCGTGTGCGGATGGTGCAGATACACGGGCGCAGCCAAACGCGTTTATAACGAATACAGCGCATTTCAGACGCGCGAGTGAGCAAGCTGAGTAACCGCCAGCCGCGCTAAAGTCCGCCCTCTACCGTTCCGCCCCATCATCTGTTTGTTCGAGAGACTCGCTACGAGTCCCTGCCTTCACCTGTCGCCATCTTCGCTGGACGTGCCGGGGACCATGGAGAGCCGGACGGGGACCATCTCTGGACGCGTTGGGGAACACCTGCCCATCTGCAATTCCCTGTGTCAGTGTGAGACGGGCCCGTTGTCCCAGGGATAAGTTAAGACTGCTTAAGGATTGCTCTGTGTCTCTTCGTCCTTGAACTGTATATACGTGTGGGAATAATTAAACCCATTTGATCTTCCTTCTTGATTCGATCGTTCCTGTGGTTTCCTCATTTGACTAAGTGTGGCACGAATAAGATCGCTCCAATCGGGTTCCACTGAGTAAGACTGCGCGGACCACGTGTACGCAATCCGCTCGGCGTACTAACATCACATGTGGTTCGTGCGAGGCTTGTTTCCTCGCTCCCAGGGCAGCGCGGGGACTTAGGTACGAGCGAAAAGTAGTCCAGAAACCCGACGCCACGTGTGTCCGGGAGGGACGTAATAAGTCTCGGTTCCGCCAGGCCCAATAAAGACAAGGGGATTAATCCCCCCTTGATAAGGGGAAGAAGGCCGGCGTAGAGAACCGCAACAATATATATATTGTGGCGGACACAATGTCAGTGGGCAATAATTCTGCGCACCAGTGGGTGGCGCGAGTGTCCGGGCGTGGAAGCGCAGCTCGGGCCACGCCCGGAGCAAAGGCGTCACGAGGCGCAGGGTGGAACTGAGATGCATGCCCCGCCTTTCGGCCGCCCGGCCACGCCCGGGGGCAAGGCGTGGCCTCGGGACATATATGCAGGCTCGAAAGTCGAGCCCGCCCAGTGCTTACGTGCGAGCTGTGATTAAAGTGCTTCAGTTTGTACAAAGCGTTGTGGCCTACCTTCTTGGCAAACGAATTGTGTGTGCACTGCACCACATTGGTGACCCCGACTGGTTCAGCCGTAGCTGACCCCTGAACGCGCCATGCCGACCAACGCTGTCGCCGTCAAACTCCCGGAGTTCTGGGAAGCGCAAGCCGATGTTTGGTTTGTGCAGGCCGAAGCTCAATTCCAGCTCCGGGGCATCACGGCGGACGACACCATGTACTACCACGTGGTCGCCGCCCTCGGGCCCGGCACTGCCGCCCGCGTCGTGTCCATCCTTCGGCGCCCGCCGGGTGCCCACAAGTACGCGGCGCTCAAACGTCTTCTCCTCGCCGAGGCCGAACGCGCCGACCGCCTCCTGGACCTTCCCGCCCTCGGCGACACACGACTGTCCGTTCGGATGGATTTTATGTTGTCCCTTCTTGGAGACCAGTGCCCGGATTTCCTGTTCCGAGTGCTTTTCCTCCGCCAGCTACCTGTGCAGGTGCAGCTCGCGCTGGCCGGTTCGAACTGAACGGAACCCCGCGCCCTGGCTGGGGCGGCGGACAAATTTTTCGCGGCCTGCGACACGCGGTCGGTGTACGGTGCTACCGTAGTGGATCCCGGTGCGGAGGCTCCAGCGCCCCCTGCTTCCCTCGTGGCCGCTGCTACGCCCCGCCCACGACCGCCGCCACCACCACCACCGCCGCCGGCACGGCCGACGCGGCAGCCACCTCCGCAAACCTGGTGCTACTATATTGCCAGGTTCGGCCGCAAGGCTAGAGCGTGCCACCCGCCGTGTTCTTTCGACGGGTCGGGAAACGACCGGGCCGGCGCTTACTTGCGGCCATGAGCGTTGGCCATTCCGGCAGCCTCCTGTTCATCACAGACACCTCGTCTGGTCGTCGTTTTCTGTGCCACACGGGAGCGCAGGTCAGCGTCCTCCCTGCCTCCGCGTCCGACAAGCAAGCCGCGGGCGGGGGCCCCGCCTTGCTCGCTGCCAACGGCACACCCATCTGCACATTCGGGAAGCGTTGCCTCTTGCTGCGGTTCAGAGGTCAGCGCTTCCAATGGTCTTTCGTCACCGCCAGCGTGCCAATGGCCCTGCTCAGTGCGGACTTCCTTTGTGCGAATGGGCTGTTGGTGGACGTTAAGCGTCGAAGCCTCGTCCAGGCCGAAACCTTCAGCTCGCTCGCTTGTTCGCTGAGCGGCTCGTTGAGCAGCTCGCTGAGCGGCTCACCGAGCGACTTACCAAGCGGCTTGCTGAGCGGTTCCATCCCGGCGAAGTTAGTCTGTACGCTTCCGGCAGCGGACGAGTTTACCCGCCTCCTCGCCAGTTTCCCGGCGCTCACGCGGCCCACCTTTTCAACGGTGGCCGTCAAACACGGGGTGGAGCACCATATCCCCACCGTCGGACCACCGGTCTACGCCCGGGCGCGCCGCCTCGACCCCACGAAGCTCGCCGTGGCGAAAGCGGAGTTCGCCACGCTGGAGCGGCTGGGCATCGTACGGCGCTCCAACAGCACATGGGCCTCTCCTCTGCACATTGTGCCCAAGCCCGGCGGCGGATGGCGGCCGTGCGGTGACTACCGCCGGCTCAACGACGCCACCACCCCCGACCGCTACCCGGTCCCACATATTCAGGACTTTTCCGCCCGGTTGGCGAAAACGACCATTTTCTCCAAGGTGGACCTCATCCGGGGCTACCACCAGGTCCCCATACAACCGGACGATGTACCAAAGACGGCCGTCATCACACCTTTCGGCCTCTTTGAGTTCTTGCGGATGCCCTTTGGGTTGAAAAATGCGGCCCAGGCGTTCCAGCATCTCATGGACAGCGTCTTGCGCGACTTGTCCTTCATCTACGTCTACCTGGACGACATCCTAGTCGCGAGCGCGTCCCGGGAGGAGCACCTGCTCCACCTCCACACGCTCTTCGAACGCCTGGGCCAGCATGGCCTGATAATCAACCCCGCGAAGTGCCGTTTCGGCGTCACCGCCATCGACTTCTTGGGGCACCGCACCACCAGGCACGGGGCCATCCCTTTACCGGCCAAGGTGGAGGCGGTCAGGAGTTTCCCGCGCCCCCGCACGATCAAGGGGCTCCAGGAATTCCTTGGCATGGTGAATTTTTATCACCGCTTCGTGCCCCGCGTCGCCCAGCTCCTGCGCCCCCTGCACGAGGCCCTCCGGGGGAAGCCGGGCAAAGGTGACATCGCCTGGACGGAGCAAATGGCCGCGGCGTTTGCGGGCGCAAAGCTGGCTTTGGGCAACGCCACCATGCTGGCGCACCCGGCGCCCTATGCACCAACCGCCCTCACCACCGACGCGTCGGACTATGCGGTGGGCGCGGTGCACGAGCAGTGGGTGAGTGGTGCTTGGCAGCCGCTGGCGCTTTTTAGCCGGCAGCTCTGCCCGCACGAACGCCGGTACAGCACCTTCGACCGCGAGCTGCTCGGGCTCCACCTGGCGGTCCGACACTTCCGCCATCTTCTCTAGGGCCGCCCGTTGACGGCCTTCGTCGATCACAAGCCGCTTG
>NC_136265.1:176649083-176701583 GCF_964187855.1 Myxine glutinosa
GTTCCCATTTTCATGATGCTCGTAATGTGAATACCACATTCAAGTGTAGCAATCGCAAAGTTACAGATAAAATATTAATGTTGGTATGTCTTATAATTGCATACAATTGAAATGTGAGCATGTTAATTAGTTATTACCTACTTTTGGAACGTAAGTACAGTATGTCTTTTAAATACGTATAATTATAATGTGAGAACCTCTATTACGTTTTGGAACGTTTTCATTACATCTGTTGTTAATACCATACCAGCACACAAGCACCACACAAAAAAGGCCTGGCAGGGTCTGCAATCTGATTGCTCTTTCTTGTTTAATTATTTACAGTTGACCTCGACAAACCCACCTCTTGCAACAATAATAATTAGCAACAATTGACAAAACATTTTTTGCTCTGACACAGCTGAGCAATTGGTGCTGTTTGTCCATCAGGTACCTCAAACGGACAAGCTGTCGATGCCGGTTCCACAGCGAGTGAGGAGGCTTCTGGGCATCCATCACAGGCGGCTGATGATTTTGACATGTTTGCACAGACCAGAGGAAACTCCATGAATGATCAACGCAAGCAGTATGTGGGATGAGTAAGGGAGGGGATGGGATTGTTGGAAGAATAACTTTTTTTTCCAACGCGTGAAGTGAAAAGTGGGGAGAAGTGATCGGTTCACTTTTTATGTCTGTCTACCTCTACAGACATCAGTCTGTGATCGAGGAACAACTTGATTTCAATTGAATTATATATTTTGAACACTAGAACATCAACCAGAGCATGAACCTGTCGTTTAGCAGTACTTTGGCTCTAGATTTGGAAAATTGTACGGAATCTCGCCCAGATCACGCATGTGCACAGAGGAGTAAGGTATTTATTATTATTTTTTACTCTGTATGACAACAACAACAACAACAACAACAGGCATTTTAAGGCCATTTTCCCTGCTAAAGCGGGGCTTAGCCTTCCGGGCCCCATGACTATCTTTTCCATTTTGCCCTATTTTCTACATCTCCCCTTGTTAACCCCCTTGCCCGCATTTCTTCTTCCACCACCTTCAGCAAAGTCTTTCTCGGTCTTCCCCGTCCTCTACTTCCTTCTACATTCATTTCCATCATTCTTCTCAACCAGTCACTTTCATCTTTCCTCAGCACATGACCAAACCATCTCAACCTGTTTATCTTCACAGCATCCATCACAGGCTCTATTCCCATCATCTTTTGCAATTCATCATTTGTCTTCCTCTCTCAACGATACTCCACACATCCACCGAACCATTCGCATTACCACCCTTTCCAGCCTTCGTTGCTGCTCGACGTTCATTACCCATGTCTCGCTCCCATAAATCATAACACTTCTCACACATGCAGCATACACCTTTCCCTTCAGCTTAAACGACACTCCCCTCCTCGTCAGCACACCACTCAGTTCCCAAAACTTCTTCCATGCACATCTCACTCGAGCTTCCACCTTCTCCATTCAGCATGTCTCTGAGCAAAATGTCTGTAGCAAAATGTCTCCTAGCAAAATGTCTGTAGCAAAATGTCTCCTAGCAAAATGTCTGTAGCAAAATGTTTTCACACCCTCCAGCTTCACGCCGTCTCCAAGATCCAACTCAACATTTCTTCCTTCTGCAGCTCCCTCTGTGCACACCTTGCACTTGAATGTAGTTGCCACACTGGTTAATGACCCTCTCAGACCACTACATTTTTGATGAACCCACTCAGCGCACATTGTAGATTGAATGGAATTCACTCCGACACCCTTCCTGCACACAGCACCGGCCACTTCCCAGTTCTTTCCACCTCACCACATGCTTTACCACTTGCCATCACCTTCGTCTTTTCGATATTCACCTTCAGACCTTTTGCCTCCATACATTCCTTCCACTTATTCATGTTCTCCTTCAGTCCATCCATACTCTCCCCAATCAACACCAGATCATCTGCATACAACAACTCCCACGGTAAACCCTCCTTTACGTTCCGAGCCAGCACCTCCATCACAGCTACAAATAGTAGTGGACTTGGTACCGACCCCTGATGCACTCCCACCTTCACCTCATACTCACCACTGTTCCCGTCCTTCGTCTTTACAGCTGTGCGTGCTCGCTCACACATTGCCATCACTACTCTGATCAACCATTCCTCTACTCCTAACTTCCTCAATGCCCATGTCACTACTTCGTGTGGAACCCTATTGAATGCTTTCTCTAGATCAACAAACCCAAGAAACAACTTCTTCCTCTTCTCCATGTACTTCTCCTGCAACTGCCTTACAATAATCAGCGTGTCTGTCATTCCTCTTCCTGGCATAAATCCAAACTGCATTTCATCAATCTTCACTTTCTTCCTTTTCCTCCTCTCCAACATCCTTTCCAATACCTTCATTCCATGCTCTAATAACTTTATTGCTCTTTACGAGCCATAGTCCAGAGGGTCACCTTTCCCCTTGTATAGAGGGACGAGGGTACTCGGTTCCCAATCAACTGGAATGCGGACTTCTTTCACCACCAGATTACAGATCTCTGTCATTCTCTTCACACCCCAACTTCCCGCTGCCTTCAACATATCTCCCACAACTCCAGTCGGCCCTCACGCTTTTCTCCTCTTCATTGTTTTTATCGCTTCCTCAACTTCCTTCTTCGTTATATTCTCTGCCGGTCCTAAAACTGTGTTATTCTCGATGTTGCCGTCCCATTCATTCTCTACATTCAACAGCATTTCCATATATCTCTTCCATCTTCCTTTAATTCCATCTGGGTCCACAACGATTTGTCCCACTTCATCCTTCACGCAACTCACCCCCATCACATCACACCTCTCTTTCGCTATCTGCTTTGCAATCCTGAATACCGGTCTCTGACCCTCTTCCGAATCCAAGCGTTCTCCGAACATTTTCCTACATGCCTCCTGCGACCTGCGCCTTTGCTACCTCTTTCTTTGCAGCCTTCTTGGCTGCCTTATAACTTTCATGTTCTGCCTTTTACTGCCCCCATATCCTTCGCCTTCTGCCACTCCTTGAACGTCTTCCTCTTCTCGTCAATCCTCTTTCCAACTTCTTCATCCCACCACCATGTTTCCGATAGCCTCCGTGGTGCTTTTGTCCATCCACATACCTCAAATTTGATGTCCAAATTTGCCACTTGCACTCTTTTGGGGAATATCGAGAATCTGACAAAATCGCAGCTCGTAGGAAATGTCGATCGTGCTCGGAAATGCAAAGCAAGAGTTGAAACGAACCCTCCCATGTCCTTTTTATCAAGACTGCATGGTGTAAGTAAGGTATTCTACAAACTCTCTGATTATAAATGTATTCCAATGGGATAAAGTACATGCTTGGTACATTGAGTCCAGGTGTGTGGATGGTTTATGTAACCAGGGTGTCTCACTTTCATTTGTTTTGTGGGTCACAGCGGTTCTGGGTGAGGGAGCAGGGAAGAAATAGGAGGGTGATACCAGGCTATACACTACCGGTCAAAAGTTATGGAACACCTCAATTTTTCAAGTTTTTATTGAAATTTACGCAGTTTAATGTCCAGTGAATAACCTGAAATGGTACAAAGGTAAGCAGTAAACTGCTCGAGGTATAAAAAAAAACTTTAGGTTAGCAAAAACGGAAAAATAATGCAAATTGCAGTTACATTGTAAAAAAAAAAAAGGCCTTCTTCAGGGAACAAGTAATGGGTTAACAACCTACAGCTGTTCTGCAGCAATGTAAGTAAATTAAGCCTTGAAAGTTGATGCAAACAATTCCTACAGGTGTCGCAACCTCTGCTGATTACTTGATTACAAACGCCCTGTCTGTATAAAAACAGTATTGGAACAGACTGTTATGACACCCTCTGAAGCATTATTTGGACAATATTGCACTGCAGGAAGTAGTATTTTGGAAACTGGAGGAAACTCTGACAGGAAGAGGTCTGGCAGACCCAAAGTGACAACAGAATCAGAAGACAAGTTTCTGAGAGTCAACAGCTTGCGTGATTAGGCGGCTCACAGGACAACAGCTTCAAGCACAGCTTAACACTGGTCGAAGTAAACAAGTCTTAGTTTCAACTGTGACTTCGAGCTGCAGGTTTGACAGGTCGAGTGGCAGAAAGAAAGCCATTGCTGAGATGGCAAAATAAGAAAAAGAGGCTTGCCTGGGCCATGAAGCACCACCAGTGGACTACTGAAGACTGGAAGAAGGTCTTATGGACCGCTGAATCAAAATTTGAAATCTTTGGCTCATCACGCAGGGTTTTTGTATGCCGTCGAGTAGGCGAAAGGATGGTTCCTCAGTGTGTGACACCAACTGTCAAACATGGAAGAAGCGTGATGGTCTGGGGCTCTTTTGCTGGAGTGTGTTCGGCGGTTATATCTGCAAAAGGTGGCTACTTTGCTGAGTCAAAAATTTAAATTAAATTTTGTTAAACAAAATGATTCTATGATTTCTTTTTTTATCTCCAATTGTTTATTTGTTCTATGCTTAATTTCAGAGTACATTGAGACATTAAACTGTGTAACTTTCAATAAAAACTGGAAAAATTGAGGTGTTCTAAAGCTTTTGACTGGTCGTGTATACAAAGAGGCGTTGTAACAGCGGGGCGTTGTCAGGTGGTGTAAGTTTAATGTGTGATCGGCACAGTTAACGCCTGTCAGACATTTTCACAACACATGCAATTTCGTATGGTTGTTATGGTTACAATTATGTTGGACAATTGGTACTTGTAATTTTATCTTGAATAATAGAAGCTCGAGTTGTGTTGCACTTATCGTTTTGCAAACCTTGCCATCATCGGCGCTGACTTTGTGCAGGAACTATTCATCACTTAGCAGTACTGTGCTCCATATTGTGATGATCCTTAAAATGACAAGATAATAAATGTGTGCTTTATCCCATGTGCCTTCAAGGCCCCTTGGTTTTTGTCTCCTGTCGCACCGCGGAGCGAAAGGGGGACGATGGTTTTCCCGTCCGTGCGTGCGTAAGCGAAGGACCGAATTCTAATTTGGTGTGTGGGTGCAACCCACGTCAAAATCCAAGATGGCCACCGCCATGTATGTCTGAACCTTGTGAGCGGAATATCTTGAAAAATAAGCGAAGTACCAACTTCTAATCTGTTGTGTGGGTGTATCTAGGGTCTAGGCATAAGGAAGAACGCTATTTAAAATTGGGTCGCCACGTCAAAATCCAAGATGGCCACCACCATATATATGTCTGAACCTTGTGAGCGAAATATCTTGAAAAATAAACGAACTACTAAGTTCTAATCTGGTGTGTGGGTGTATCTACGCATAAGGAAGAACGCTATTGAAAATTGGGTTGCCACGTCAAAATCCAAGATGGCCGCCGCCATGTATGTCTGAACCTTGTGAGCGGAATATCTTGAAAAATAAGCGAAGTACCAACTTCTAATCTGGTGTATGGGTGTATCAAGGCATAAGGAAGAACGCTATTGAAAATTGGGTCGCCACATCAAAATCCAAGATGGCCGCCACCATATATATGTCTGAACCTTGTGAGCGAATTATCTTGAAAAATAAACGACTACTAACATCTAATCTGGTGTGTGGGTGTATCTACGCATAAGGGAGAACGCTATTGAAAATTGGGTTGCCACGTCAAAATCCAAGATGGCCACCTTGCGTCTTCCACTTTGTCAACTCGCATCACTTCACCGACGGGGGACCGAGGCGTAACGCTTGTATTATTTGTTTTTACCTGGAGCTTGCTTGGGAAAATGTACGTCCAAATGCAAGTGCACAGAGCCCTATTGATATGACTTGTAAATGGAACTGGACGGACCGTTGGTTCTCTCAAACACTCGAGTAATTTTGCATTGGGATCTACTACATATATATATATAATATATATATATAAATAGGATATGCATGGTGTCTGCCCAGGGTCGTTTACGAAGATCCACGGGCCATTGAAGGCCTAGCCGGAGCTTTGGGGACGCGGCAGCAGAACACTGGTGCAGTAAGTTTTTCAGTGGTTTATTATATTTTAATTGATCAGGAAATGTAATTGGTTAATTGCAGATCTCATTTTTTCTTGGCTCCACTTTCACCCATCCTCCTTCGCATTATCCTCAAAAGGCCAATTTTATTCAGCAAGTGATGTTTTTCCTTTTTATATGTTCCTTTACTTGCATGATGCTGTTTTTATTTTATTTGCATCCATCATCCTCCTTTTCACCCATTCCACTCAGATCCCTGTCCATTACCTTTCCTCCAACGAGGAGATGGAATCGTGGCTCCAAGGAGCCACGGTGAGACGAGAGGTCCCTTCCTTTCCTTCTGCCGTCTGCCTGCCAGCAGACCTGTGTGCTTTTCTTTATTTTCATCTTATTCGTGCCTTATTTAATTGGCACTTGTGAGAGCAAAATAACCTTGCCGGCAATGACTTTCCTTCCTTGTCACCTTTCACTCACTTGTCTGCTATCCAAAGGTACACCTGAATGAGTCGTGAGTCGTCACAATGTGACGGCTGACATTTCAAACGGTTGCTCTGATGTCAATTCGATTTTGAGGGATTATGGAGACATCCTTTGGCTCTCATTTTCGCTGATAATTTTGTTTTTGTACCATTTAACAACTAACTTCTATCTTGCAACCATTGCTGTTCACACTTTTTGTCCGGAGGGGTAAACTTTTCTGGATGAAAACTTTGTGGAGTCATTATGTCCCACACACACAAGACCTATGTGCTAATCTGCCACACACAAGACCTATGTGCTAATCTTCCACACACAAGACCGATGTGCTAATCTCCCACACACGAGACCTATTTGCTAATCTGCCACACACGAGACCTATGTGCTAATCTGCTACACACAAGACCTGTGTGCTAATCTGCCACACACAAGACCTATGTGCTAATCTGCCACACACGAGACCTATGTGCTAATCTCCCACACACAAGACCTATGTGCTAATCTTCCACACACAAGACCTATGTGCTAATCTGCCACACACGAGACCTTTAGGCTAATCTGCCACACACAAGACCTCTGTGCTAATCTGCCACACACAAGACCTATGTGCCAATCTGCCACACACTAGACCTATGTGCTAATCTGCCACACACGAGACCTATGTGCTAATCTGCCACACACAAGACCTATGTGCTAATCTGCCACACACAAGACCTATGTGCTAATCTGCCACACACAAGACCTATGTGCTAATCTGCCACACAAGAGACCTCTGTGCTAATCTGCCACACACGAGACCTCTGTGCTAATCTGCCACACACGAGACCTATGTGCTAATCTGCTACACACAAGACCTGTGTGCTAATCTGCCACACACAAGACCTGTGTGCTAATCTGCCACACACAAGACCTGTGTGCTAATCTGCCACACACAAGACCGATGTGCCAATCTGCCACACACGAGACCTATGTGCTAATCTGCCACACACAACACCTCTGTGCTAATCTGCCACACACGAGACCTATGTGCCAATCTGCCACACACGAGACCTCTGTGCTAATCTGCCACACACGAGACCTATGTGCTAATCTTCCACACACGAGACCTATGTGCTAATCTGCCACACACGAGACCTTTCGGCTAATCTACCACATGCGAGACCTTTAGGCTAAACTGCCACACACAAGACCTTTCGGCTAATCTGCCACAAATGAGCTTTTTGCTAATCTGCCACACATGACCTGTGTGCTAATCTGCCACACACGAGACCTCTGTGCTAATCTGCCACACACGAGACCTATGTGCTAATGTGCCACACACGATACCTATGTGCTAATCTGCCACACACGAGACCTATGTGCTAATCTGCCACACACGAGACCTATGTGCTAATCTGCCACACACGAGACCTATGTGCTAATGTGCCACACACGAGACCTATGTGCTAATCTGCCACACACGAGACCTATGTGCTGATCTGCCACACACGAGACCTATGTGCTAATCTTCCACACACGAGACCTATGTGCTAATCTTCCACACACGAGACCTATGTGCTAATCTTCCACACACGAGACCTATGTGCTAATCTTCCACACGCGAGACATATGTGCTAATCTGCCACACGCGAGACCTTTCGGCTAATCTACCACATGCGAGACCTTTAGGCTAAACTGCCACACACAAGACCTTTCGGCTAATCTGCCACAAATGAGCTTTTTGCTAATCTGCCACACATGACCTATGTGCTAATCTGCCACACATGACCTATGTGCTAATCTGCCACACATGACCTTTGTGCTAATCTGCCACACACGAGACCTTCAGGCTGATCTCTCACACACAACACCTGTGTGTGGGCCAATCTCACACACACCTGACCTCCAAATGCATTTTTTGTGCAAAAGGACATGTTTGAGGGATTTATGCAATTTCCTACTTGAGCGACGATGATCAGACCTATTTCCTATAATTAATATATGTGAAATAAATGAAGTCCTCAGGTTTGAGTACATAATACTTTCTAAATTATTTGCTCTTACAAGTGCCGTACAAAGTTTATTGCTTGTTTTCCCATGGGACTGCATGTTATGCTTTCTGCTGTTTGATAACTTCCTCATCAATCATTGTCTTCAAGCTATCCCAGAAGCCTCTGTGACTAAAGTGTAAATGAACTAAATTTCTGCTTTTCATCTTTCACTGTGAAACTGTGTACTCTCGTCATCACGAGGGGAATTCTGTTAGAACGGCATTGCACATCTCGCCGTCTTTGGTGGCCATTTGCGTGTCAAATTTGAGAGTTAATGGTTTATTTGTGCTTTTTTACTGCAGAGAGAGGAAGATGGTACAGGTGGAACAGGCAGCATAGATGGTGAGTGATGTGTTTTGTGTTTTAAAGTTTACTTTTAACTGAAAAGTGATTGAAATAATGATGCTCTAAGTTTGACACCAGTCTCCGAAACCCATTTTGGAGCAATCGAGAATTGCCTTTATTAAAATTTCAGGGAAGGTTCACTCCTTGTCTGGTGTTGCACAGAAATTGAAATCAAAGCAAGCATGAATTTGATAAGTACAGTATTGAAACTTAAATCTACAGCAACTGGGTTGGAACACCTTAATCTGGCTCCTCTTTCGCTGCCAAAATGATTTTGTAGAAGTGATCTGGAGTGTGAGGGAATACGCTGGGAATCCTGTGCATGTCGGCTTCGCACGTTCAGTGAACGGATTCACTTACTTTGTGCTTTATATTGTTGTGGGATACTTTATATTGCACTGGTGAGATCAGATAACTCCGACCTAAACTTGTTAGTCACAAAGCGACCACATCCATTGCCCACCGCAGAGATTCCTGGCAAAGTCGGCGTGCCCAAAGTCACTATCGTTCTGATTGGAATCGTTGGGCTAGGCGAGTGACGTGCCAGGGCTGACACTGGACAGGTCTTAAAACGCCGGTCTTATCTTCGCAATTCGTAACCGTGCCAATCACTATGTCGAGCAGATTCCCTCTTTGAGCTGCAATATGGCACAGTTGAGCAAGCAGGATGATTCGACGACCAAGGTGTGTGTGTGTGTGCGTGTGCGTGCGCTTGTCCGTGTCCCCCCCCCCCCCCCCCCCCCCCCCCGTCTGTGTCTGTCCACATATTTACAAAACAGCAATCACTTATAATAAATCCCCATATATCAACTCATCAAATATGTGCCAGACGGAACAGGTCCTCGACGGTACACAGGACCTTCATTAAACTATGTCGTCAGTCTATCAGCAGGTTCATGGGAGCTGACATTTCGTGCCGGGGTTGAGGTGCTACATGCAATGCAGTTGAAAACTTTATGCATGCTATTATGTCACTCATGTAAATTTTTCTCCACGAGATATTGGTCCAACATTCTTCCAGAAACGAAACACTTTTGCAACTTTTTTTTCCGTCTGAGTAGTCATGGTGGCTTGTGTCTGAAGTGCGCTACGGTGTAATGAGATGCTCGTTGGCCAATCAGTCAAGCAATGACGTTTTAGCAAGGACACTTGCAGTTTGAGTGTATAATTTTTATTGACACCCTAAGTAAGCAAAACAGTAAGAAACCACCATGAGAGCGTCCTTCACGTCAGGCCATGCACAAAACCTCTCGAGATACACTGTCCCTCCCCTCTCTCCCCTGTCTATTGGTTAGAGGGAAATCGCACCGGTTACGTTCGACGAGTGAACAAATGTTATCCAGTCTCTTTAAGGGAAAGAACCGCTCCATGTCATGTCGGCACCCCAGGCAGCGGGTGAAGCAATGTTGCCCTTTATGAAGAAAAGGTGAACAAAATATCAGGAATGTGCACAGATATGGATTAAATTGGACGGCGAGTGTCATGAAGCGTCGAAAGCAGAACATTTCAAATTGTACATGACTGTTGAGTGTGCTGATGCTCTATTAGATATGATTGGTTTTCACACAACCTGTTATCAGAGATTTATCAATAAAAATGGAAGCCTGTCAGAAGAGGTATATGCGCTCATCTGAAAGTGCTTTTGAGTTGAGTGCGGAGAAGTCAGCAGTTGGCTTACGCCAACAACATTCCCAAGAGTTCCCTGTGAAGAAACTGCGGTCTACGTCATTGATCACATCAACATCAACAGCCCATCCATGTTCTGCCAAAACTCTGCATAATTTGTGTAAAGGAACACCTGTACTGGAAAGGAAACGGCGACAGACCCAAAAACCTGAGCATTGTGTCTGAAGACGTACTGAAAGAAAACCATGAAGTTTTGAAATATTTTATTAAATCGGAGAACATTTTTCCGTGTCACAGATTTGTGGACAGCAGACGGTTCATGATTCCTCAATGGACTGGGTATCACACTGAGATGCAAGCACATATAATTCTCGATAAATCTGCCATCCACCATCTTGCCATTGTGCCAGCGTCCCCAACGGAAATGTTTCGATCTTAACCGTGATGAAAAAAGTGTGGACATGACGAATCTCCTCGTAATACAACATATTGTAATCGTTTGCGACCAAGACACCTATGCTAAAACAGCAGATCTGGTGGAGCAACGACGATTTGAAGAGAAATATTGCAGTACGCATGAGAGAATTGCATACCTTCTTGGCCTATCTAGCAGTTATTATTGGCAAACAGTTTGGTGATGTTGGAATGAGGGACATTGTGATTGAATCACGAACTGTGGCAGAAGGATCGATCAATGGTTTGATATCCGCACATCATTATAACAGGTCGATGTGGGCCCATAAGATGTTGTATCTTCATACAACATCTTTTGGGCCCACATCGTACTCATCGTACCCTCATCATACCCACATCGTACCCACATCGTACCCACATCGTACCCTCAGTCACCTTAAGCTGCAGGGTTTTCTCAACTTATTTCCTGATAAGGAATCATATGAGATCATCAGGGTTTTTTAAGATCTCTACGCTTCTAGTGGGATGTCAGTGACGCATGAAACGAGTTCTGCGCTGGAAAACATCTTGGCTCGATATGAGACTTGGATTGAAGATCAATGTGAGAGAAATCAAACCTTCGCTCTCTGTTTGTTGTATTTGCGCATGGTTGGAACCCTTCTACTTTACATCAGAGCTACTCGTGGATTGGTCCGCACATCTCGTGATGGAAAGGCTGATGCTGCCCTGGTTTCTTGCTTATGATATCGTGAATTATGCATGTTATGCAACGGTTTATGTGGAAATTATCGCTTTACCGTTCACTCATCTGGCATGTCACGCAGAACTAAAAAAGCGTGGACAATGGGCAGTGCAGAGACAAGACGGTCATTCGTTTGCTTCAATCACATGTAATCAAGCAATTGAACAAACAGTTAATTGCAACTCTAAAACCAAGGATGGAATTAATAACTTCAGCTTGAATCACACGCAGTCCAAATCAGGCATAAATATAAGGTTCCAGAGCTCCAAAACCCCATCTCGGTTAAATAACATGTTCCAGAGCTCCAAAACTCCATCTCTGTTAAATAAGATGTTCCAGAGCTCCAAAACTCCATCTCGGTTAAATAAGATGTTCCAGAGCTCCAAAACCCCATCTCGGTTAAATAAGATGTTCCAGAGCTCCAAAACTCCATCTCGGTTAAATAAGATGTTCCAGAGCTCCAAAACCCCATCTCGGTTAAATAAGGTGTTCCAGAACTCCAAAAGTCCATCTCAGTTAAATAAGATGTTCCAGAGCTCCAAAACTCCATCTCCGTTAAATACGATGTTTCAGAGCTCCAAAAGTCCATCTCAGTTAAATAAGATGTTCCAGAGCTCCAAACCCCCATCTCAGTTAAATAAGATGTTCCAGAGCTCCAAAACTCCATCTCGTTAAATAAGATGTTTCAGAGCTCCAAACCCCCATCTCGGTTAAATAAGACGTTCCAGAGCTCCAAACCCCCATCTCAGGTTTCCCATTCCAAGGCCAATCTGTATATATAAAACTGTGTGTGTGTGTGTGTGTGTGTGTGTGTGTGTGTGTGTGTGTGTGTGTGTGTGTGTGTGTGTGTGTGTGTGTGTGTGTGTGTGTGTGTGTGTGTGTGTGTGTGTGTGTGTGTGTGTGTGTGTGTGTGTGTGTGTGTGTGTGTGTGTGTGTGTGTGTGTGTGTGTGTGTGAGAGAGAGAGGTTACCGATAGACTCCTAAACGGAGAGGCTCACGTACTTGATATTTGGCACAGACATGGCCATTGAGCCTGGTAAGAACATGGCCGACCTAAAAATTGATTTCATAATATTTTTTACCCATATTTTTACCTCAGCGCATTTCAGCGAGGAATATTATGCACGGAATCTGACCGGTCGCAGAGCAGCGCGCTGATTCGCTCAGAGCGATCACGTGATGTTCCTTGCCGCCATTAACTCAGTTACGCGTTCGCACGTATTTCAGAGCGAAAAGCAATTGCCTTTTTTCACATTTGAGCGAGGAACATTGCCATTCACACCACATAGGTTTTTTTTTCTTTCATCTTTAGATCCATATTTTTTGCCATAACGGAGCGCATTATGGCTCTCTTGAGCTCGAGTTAGCCAATCACCTGGGAGCATGAGGCCACGTTGGCCACGCCCACGACACGACGCAGAGTTGCAATCGTGCGTTTGCGTCGTTTCTTACCACGTGTAAACGTGGTATTTTGTCTACGAGTATTTTGAATTTGGTATTTTGAATTTGTCTACGAGTGAGTGACTGGAAGACTGACTGTGATAAAGGCAATGGCACCGAAGAAAAGAAATTTGTCACGTTCAACCTCCCGAGCAAGGAAAATCACTGATCGGAGACTCCGTGAAGCCGATGAAGGTACTTTTCACCATCGACAAGCCAATCAAGAACGTGTCTCTAGATTCAGACAGCGAGAGACAGAAGATGAGACAGAGGCACGTCTAAACGCCAATCAACAATGTCTGGCGAGGGCCAGACAGCGAGAGACAGAAGATGAGACAGAGGCACGTCTGAACGCTAATCAACAACGTGTGGCGAGGGCCAGACCGCGAGAGACAGAAGATGAGACAGAGGCACGTATGAACGCCAATCAACAAAGTGAAGCGAGGGCCAGACAGCAGGAGACGGAAGATAAGACAGAGGCACGTCTGAACGCTAATCAACAACGTGTGGCGAGGGCCAGACAGCGAGAGACAGAAGATGAGACAGAGGCACGTCTAAACGCCAATCAACAAAGTGAAGCGAGGGCCAGACAGCAGGAGACAAAAGAACAACGCCAAAAACGACTCAAACGGCACAGAAAACGCTGAAGCAACCACGTAATGTTGCAGTGCTGTTTAACTCTGAGTGAGAATAGTTCTAAATTTTAAAAACTTTCATCTGATATTTGTGATTTATTTCAAACAAACTATTTCCCATCTACACGGCCATGTATTCCTATTAAACACGGCCCCCTCCCCCCCCTCCCCCCTACCCCCTCTCCCCCTCCCCCCTACCCCCTCCCCCCTCCTCTCCTCCCCTCCCATCCCTCCCGCCCCCCTCCCATCCCTCCCGCCCCCCTCCCCCTCCCATCCCTCCCGCCCCCCTCCCCCTCCCATCCCTCACCCTCCCCCCTCCCCTTCTCCCTCCTCCCCCTCTCCCCCCTCCCCCTCGCCCTCCCCCCTCCCCCTCCCATCCCTCCCACCCCCCCTCCCCCTCCCCCTCCCATCCCTCCTCTTCTCCACCTCTCCCCCCTCCCCCTCTTCTCCCCTCCCCCCCGTTCCCCTCCCCTCCCCCGCCCGGCAATGCCGGGTACTTCTGCTAGTTAAGGATAAAGTAGTAAATGTAGTCAAAATTGCAGTCGGTCAAGATTGACTACCATTCACGCTATACCAGAGGTTTCCCCCTCCATCCTCTACCCTCTAATCACCGCTCTGTGCACAGGAATGAACTTATTACAAGCTCTCATTAAAATTTTCATCAAGTATGATGGCCTAAGATGTTCATGTTGTCATTTTAATTGTCCCTTTCCTTGCCTCATATTTCGGTATTTTGAGGTCGGTTTACATCGACTCAGCTGGTTTTGTTTCACATGGTCAACTAGTAAGTTTCCTCCAATCACAGAAGGGGCAAACAATATTGTGGATCTCCACTACTCAACCAGTCAGCTGGATAAGCTCAATGCGGTGTCAATGGGTCGAGTTCGGCAAATGAGATCGTTGAGGGGGGGGGAGGGAGGGGAAGTGAAAATGTGATGCGAGTAAAACAATTAGGGCATAATTATGCTGGTCACAGTATCTTGTGACGTACTGACCACAAATCTTGTGATTTACCATTTTGATCCCAAATGGCGACGTGCACCCAAACGTTTGTCGGATCTTATTAACATTTTGCGAAACGCATCCATGTTGGTTTTGAGGTTTGGTTTCTTTCTTTCCTCCCTGCACGTGCATCGTTGCTTGGGACAAAGGAAATATTTTGAACTATTTAATAAAATGCAAGATGTACCATGAAGGGAAATATCGTATTCCCGAATCCTGCCAGCAGGTTTAAACTGCGGTGTTTGAATGAAGAAATGAATAATCGCTTTAAGGCCATTTCCCCCGCTCGAGCGGGGGTTAGCCTTGTGGGTCCCATGACCTCGTGGTTCCCTTTTTGAGGCAATGTTTTTATGGCCGGATGCCCTTCCTGACGCCAATCGTAAGAGGCTTAGTCGCCTCTTACGATGCGCAGGGATACGGCCCGGTGTACCTATTCTAAATTGGGGTACACACCGGGATCGTTCATCCCAGCAAGCTGGTACTTGATTTGCCGACCTTGGAAGGATGACAGGCTGAGTCAACCCCCCTGGCGTTAATTCAGCGATCGACCGGGATTCAAACCCAGGATCCTAGGATCCCAAGCTGGCACCCTAACCACCAAGTCAAATGTACAAAATGATGAAAATTATTCTCAGACTGGCCACAAATTCATTACCTGTCATCAGCATTAAAGAATAATTACTTTATTTTATGTGTAAGTTACATATATATGGAGTAGGATATACAGTGCATTCAGAAAGTAGTCAGAGCCCTTCACTTGTTTCACATTTTGTGATGTTGCAGCCTTATGCTGAAATCGTTTAAATTCATTTTTTCCCTCATCAATCTACACTCGATACCCCATAATGACAAAGAGAAAACAGGATTTTAGAAAGTTTTGCAAATTTATAAAAAAGAAAAAACTGAAATATCACATTGACATAAGTATTCAGACCCTTTGCTATGACACTTGAAATTTAGCTCAGGTGCCCCCCATTTGTCTTGATCATCTGTGACATGTTTCTACACCTTGATTGGAGTCCACCTGTGGTAAATTCAATTGATTGGACATGATTTGGAAAGGCACACACCTGTCTATATAATGTCTCACAGCTGACAATGCATATCAGAGCAAAAACCAAGCCATGAGGTCGAAGGAACTGCCTGCAGAGCTCAGAGACAGGATTGTGTTGAGGCACAGATCTGGGGAAGCCTACAAAAAATTTCTGCTGCATTGAAGGTTCCCAAGAGCACAGTGGCCTCCATAATTCTTAAATGGAAGAAGTTTGGAACAACCAGGACTCTTCCTAGAGCTGGCCGCCCGGCCAAACTGAGCAATCGGGGGAGACGGGCCTTGGGAAGAGAGGTGAACAAGAACCCGATGGTCACTGGCTGAGCTCCAGAGATCCTGTGTGGAGATGGGAGAAACTTCCAGAAGGACAACCATCACTGCAACACTCCACCGATCTGGGCTTTTTGGCAGAGTGGCCAGACGGAAGCCAAACAGTTCAATCATGGCTTCATCAGACCACAGAATCTTTTTTCTCACAGTCTGAGAGTCCTTTAGGCGCTGCTTTGCAAACTCCAAGCGGGCTTTCATGTGTCTTTCACTGAGGAGAGGCTTCCGTCTGTCGTAAATGATCAAGAGCAATGGGAGGCACCTGAGCTAAATTTCAAGTGTCATAGCAAAGGGTCTGAATACTTATGTCAATGTGATATTTCAGTTTTTTCTTTTTAATAAATTTGCAAAACTTTCTAAAATCCTGTTTTCTCTTTGTCATTATGGGGTATCGAGTGAAGATTGATGAGGGAAAAAATGAATTTAAACGATTTCAGCACAAGGCTGCAACATAACAAAATGTGAAAAAAGCGAAGGGGTCTGAATACTTGCTGAATGCACTGTAAAATGCAAAATGCAAGTGCTGAAAAGCCCTTTAATCCACATATTCTTCACTCCTTTTGTCAGGTTGCTTCACATATTGAAATAGCAGTATGTTTTTATTTGATACTTGATACAGTCTGTACATTTTCAAGTCTACAAGATGAATATATCTCGGTGATTTTACCATGTGAAAAAAAATGGCAGCCATCATGGAACGTCTCTGGGACAATGTGACTAACCAGTTCATATTACTGCCAATGTTTGTCGCTGAAGGCGGCGTCAATGCTCGCAAAGTCATTTTACTGAGCGTGAGGGTGGATGAGGCGGTGTTTCTGTTCTTTAATTCGCAATGTTGCAGACACGGATAACCTTGGCTTCATTTGTTTTCCAAACCACTGCCTTTAACCGTGTCTTCCACATCCTCCAGCACTCCAAGCTTTCCTGTCAGGGCGACAAGGTGACGCCGAGCAGTTACCCGACCTTCCAACACCACCTACGTCCAGGCCTTCCATACCAACCGCCGTGCGGGCTCGCCGCAAGGCCGAATCGGCCGACGAGTCTCTGTTTGCTCTTTGACGACCCGTTCCTCAGCCGTACTTCTCCTTCGCCTCCACCGACCGGTCCTTTGTTGCACGTTTCTTGGCACGAACATGATGCGACGTCTCCTCTTACTCGATGCGCAGTCCGAACAGGCTCGAGCGTGTGGCGGCCGAACAGACGTGCCATTTCCGGTATGACCTCACAGGTTTTGTGGCTTAGCGACCTGGTACCGTTCGTTGTGCATCAACGAAGGAATATTCTAATTAAGACTACCATCCCACACTTGTTCAAAGACACTGTAAAGACCCGATCTCTTGCAAGTCTCAAACCTTTTCCTGTAGCCATGTTCTTGCGACGTAATGGAAGGCCCCTCTCGGTAGTGACGTCAATGGCCGTATTTGCATCCATATTTGTATTAAGGTCTCGTTATTGATCGGTTAATTGCAGTCGGAGTAAATTGAAAAGCACTCTTGTATGCCCAGGTCGTCGTGGGTTTTGATTTTTGATTTTTACCGCCGAGTATTGTTACGAAGATGTGCACAAGGTACGTTTGAGGCACAATGCTGGAGACGGTCATCAGTCGTTCATTAATTAGTCTCATTACGGTGATGTTGAAAACCTTTGGTTTTATTTCAGAGCAAAACTCGAATACAGGTGAACAGATTTTCGGTTTGTGGTTGGTGCCCACCTTAGCCCGTCCACCAGTTTACACGTGCACAAAGGGTGACGCACAACATGCAGCGAGTGTGTGCGCGCTTCAGGTATCGCTAGCCATTAAAGACTTGATGAACTAGAACCCTTCATTTTACTCTTTGAATAGCAGAGCCAGGTGTTGTTCATTCCGACGTTGGACGGGGAGGAGGCCGCTCGCTTAGATATTGTCGCAAACGTAATACATCCTCATTTCAGACAAAGTATCTCTGTCTCTGCACACAGGTGAGCTAGCACAAAAGGTATAGGAGGCTTTGCTGCACTCGACTCATTTATATGCATGCACCGACTGGGCTGACTGGAAACGTTGACCTTTTATTCCAATCAGGAGATCGCTCCAACATTTCTAGGTTCTGATTGGAGGAAACCCCTCCACATGCTGTCAGTCAGTCCAGTCAAGCGTTGCAGCCGTTTGGATTTAAACCTCCAGGTTTTGATTCGGTTTGGAGAGGGTTTAAGGCACTCTCTTTATGGCTTTAAATTTTACTCTGCCGATTGATTTAATATTGTGGTGTGTGTACTTTTACATGTATGTTGATAGATTCGTTCATGTGACTGCTGCGTTTTCCACTCAAGAGGTAGGCCTCCAACCGATGGTGTGTTTGTGGTCTGTGATGATTATTTCCAAACGGGGATTCCATGATTGGGGGTTTATGTTCATTTTTGGTCTTCATATCAATGTACATCCTAATTGGTTGATTTTCCTTTATATATATATATATATATATATATCTCTTCTGTCGTCATTAACTTGACCAAAGGCAAACACAGTTTATGGACAAAACTGTTTCCTTTTGCCATAACCTTTTCCCATGGATGCTTACCGTAAGAGTTTTCTCCCTCGTATTTGTCTGTCAATCGCTTTGTTCTAATTTGATGAAATCGTCAGAAGTTCTCAGTTATTCGGAACTTCCACGGTCGACGCAATCCCAATGCATTGCTTTCATTTTCTGAGTTTGTGGGTTGTTTGCCTGTCGTGGGATTTTTTTAAAGGATGGCTGCTTCGAGGACTCGAACACGTGACTTGATGAGTGGTATGGAGAGTCTTCCGTCTCGAGTGGTATCGAGCATGGTACCCAATGGCCGTGCTTGCGATATGTCGAGTACCTGATATCCTTCCTTCTGAAGCTGCACAAGTATTTTATCTGTTTGTTCATCGTCATCCAAGTAAACCGCCGAGTAACTGAGCCTGGACTCAAACCGGCTCCGATTGGTTGAAAGAGGAATCGGTTCTTACGGTCGTTTTTTTTTTTTTTTTTTTTTTTTTTTTTTTTGTATACATTTGATTGTGCATCATCGATCTCCTGACTCGTGTTGCTTCATACTCTGGCTGTCGTCGGTTGAGAGCAATCTATAAGAGCGACTCGTTTACTTGTCTTGTAAACGGGTATTTAAAACGGGTCGGACTAACGGGGAATGCAGATCGAAGGTAGCCCGGTGGGTTCGGTGGTTGGGAATGAAAACACGTGACCAAGAAGGCCGCTCGTGGACGATGAGTTATACAATCTGTGCGTCTACCTGAAGATGATAATTGCTGTCTGTCTGCTGTGTACTCGATTAAACACGACCAGTCAATGTGCTGATTGATTTCTTTGCTCAAAACAACAAAATTGTGTGGTGCACATTCGGATCATATTTACAAATTCCTATCGACTCATGATAAATGATTACATAGTCACCAAAAGGCCTACGTGACAACAACCCGCCTTCCTACACCTCCCTATTACCCATTCCCCACCCTCTAACCCCCTTTCCCCTTCCTACTCCACCTTCCCAATCCCTCAGACCCCATATATCCAAAACCCCATATATATCAAACACATTGTGATTTTAATTGTCCCTTTCCTTTTTTCTTTTTTTTTCTGTCCGTTTTTTTTTTTTTGTCATGTTAGCTCTTACACGAACCTCGATGTTGTATACAAAAATAAATAAATATCCCATATATCCAAAACCCCATATATCCAAAACCCCATATATATCAAACCCATTGTGATTTTAATTGTCCCTTTTTTTCTGTCCGTTTTTTTTTTTTTGTGATTGATGTTAGCTCTTACATGAGCCTCGATTTTGTACACAAAAAAACCCCCCCCCCATATATCCAAAACCCCATGTACATCAAACCCATTGTGATTTTAATTGTCCCTTTTTTGCTGTCCGTTTTTTTTTTGTGATTGATGTTAGCTCTTACATGATCCTCGATTTTGTACACAAAAAAAAACCCCACATATATCCAAAACCCCATGTACATCAAACCCATTGTGATTTTAATTGTCCCTTTTTTTTTTTTCTGTCTTTTTTACCTTCGCAAAAGCGGAAGGTTATGTTTTGATCGCTGTGTATTTATTTGTATGTCTGTGTGTGTGTATGTTAATCGCATAACTCAAAAAGTATTCAACCGAATTGCATGAAATTTGGTGGGATGATTGGTTATTATACGGGACACATTTGATTAGATTTTGGGAAACAGATTTGCTCAAATTCTGACTATTTTTAACTCGATCGTATTTCACTCAAAGTTATGAGCGACTGAAGAAGAAGATGTCCATCCAGGACGTCATCACTATAACGCGATCTCCCGCGATCATTTCAACCTCAAAAAAAATTATAATTGCAGATTTGACAATAGATGAGGCATATTAACAAACGAATGAAACAGATTTGCTCAAATTCTGACTATTTTTAACTCGATCGTATTTCACTCAAAGTTATGCGCGACTGAAGAAGAAGATGTCCATCCAGGACGTCATCACTATAACGCGATCTCCCGCGATCATTTCAACCTCAAAAAAAATTATAATTGCAGATTTGTCAAGAGATGAGGCATATTAACAAACGAATGAAACAGATTTGCTCAAATTCTGACTATTTTTAACTCGATCGTATTTCACTCAAAGTTATGAGCGACTGAAGAAGAAGATGTCCATCCAGGACGTCATCACTATAACGCGATCTCCCGCGATCATTTCAACCTCAAAAAAAATTATAATTGCAGATTTGACAATAGATGAGGCATATTAACAAACGAATGAAACAGATTTGCTCAAATTCTGACTATTTTTAACTCGATCGTATTTCACTCAAAGTTATGAGCGACTGAAGAAGAGGATGTCCATCCAAGACGTCATCACTATAACGCGATCTCCCGCAATCATTTCAACCTCAAATGAAATTCAAATTGCAGATTTGTCAATCGGGGAGGCATATTAACAGACGAATGAAACAGATTTGCTCAAATTCTGATTTTTAAAAATCGATCGCATTTCACATAAAGTTTCACATCGCATACACTCCCATGCCAAGTACAGAACAGTAGCTGCGGCGAAGGTATGCGCTCTACCGAGTGCCCGGATTCTAGTTTGTGATTGATGTTGGCTCTTACACAAACCTCGATCTTGTATACAAAAAAAACAAAAAACCTATATATCCAAAACCCCATATATCCAAAACCCCATATATCCAAATCAAACCCATTGTGATTTTAATTGTCCCTTTCCCTTTTTTTTTTTCCTGTCTTTTTTTGTGATTGATGTTGGCTCTTACACAAACCTCGATCTTGTATACAAAAAAAAAAAAAAAAACCTATATATCCAAAACCCCATATATCCAAAACCCCATGTATATCAAACCCATTGTGATTTTAGTTGTCCCTTTCCTTTTTTTTTTTTTTTTTCTGTCTTTTTTTTGTGATTGATGTTGGCTCTTACACAAACCTCGATCTTGTATACAAAAAAAACAAAAAACCTATATATCCAAAACCCCATATATCCAAAACCCCATGTATATCAAACCCATTGTGATTTTAATTGTCCCTTTCCTTTTTCTTTTTTTTTTCTGTCTTTTTTTTGTGATTGATGTTGGCTCTTACACAAACCTCGATCTTGTATACAAAAAAAACAAAAAACCTATATATCCAAAACCCCATATATCCAAAACCCCATGTATATCAAACCCATTGTGATTTTAATTGTCCCTTTCCTTTTTTTTTTTTTTTTTCTGTCTTTTTTTTGTGATTGATGTTGGCTCTTACACAAACCTCGATCTTGTATACAAAAAAAACAAAAAACCTATATATCCAAAACCCCATATATCCAAAACCCCATGTATATCAAACCCATTGTGATTTTAATTGTCCCTTTCCTTTTTCTTTTTTTTTTCTGTCTTTTTTTTGTGATTGATGTTGGCTCTTACACAAACCTCGATCTTGTATACAAAAAAAACAAAAAACCTATATATCCAAAACCCCATATATCCAAAACCCCATGTATATCAAACCCATTGTGATTTTAATTGTCCCTTTCCTTTTTTTTTTCTTTTTTTTTATGTCTTATTTTTTGTGATTGATGTTGGCTCTTACACAAACCTCGATCTTGTATACAAAAAAAACAAAAAACCTATATATCCAAAACCCCATATATCCAAAACCCCATGTATATCAAACCCATTGTGATTTTAATTGTCCCTTTCCTTTTTTTTTTTTTTTTTTTTATGTCTTATTTTTTGTGATTGATGTTGGCTCTTACACAAACCTCGACCTTGTATACAAAAAAAACAAAAAACCTATATATCCAAAACCCCATATATCCAAAACCTTAAGATCCCCCTCGTAAACCCCCTCCCCTACCCCAATCCCTCCCCCCTATCTCCTCCCCCTTATGTTTGAATGTTCATTTGAAAGCCATGCATGGTTTTGAAAATCGGGAGTGCGTATTCCATTTGAATTAAACATTAAACGATCCGTGAATACAATTCAAATATTTATTAACACTTCGCACCTGCACATGGATCAAAAATATGGAATACAAAATTATCCATCCATTTTAGCATCAGTAAACAGCCAAATGGATTACACTTGAGCAGGTAACTTACCTTTCCCTGAACCTAGTGTTGATGCAGTTTATTATTGAAATAAAGAAATTAGCTTGAGGCCTAAACCAATATAAAGTAGAACGATAGAAAAGAAAAAAAATCTCATTTACTAAAAATTTAACACTTTTGGAATTATTCTTCCCCTCATTCATCATTCAATTTCTTTCCTCCCTTTCATTCCCCTGATCCAAATCGATGTACCGTTTCACGAGATGTTGAATCAGGAAACACATTAGGGATTCTTCAGCTCAAACCATCAGCGCCACGATTCCACTGTATTTTATTCTGAATCCATTTTTACACTCCATTGGTGCTTTCAATGACCTCGACCTCTGCCTCCCCATGAACCTGCGTTAGCTGTGTACAGCTCAAGCTGCCGATGAGCTTCCGTAGGCCCGGCCGTACCGGTTTGAACGTTTCTCTCCATTGGAGCTTCTCTCCCGGGCCGACATTCCTGGTACACACACACACACACACACGATGAATCTTATTGGAATGGCACTGCCTTCTCATTGCATCACCACATGTTTCATGGGTGTCATGTAACACAAACCAAGTAGTGGAGACGTGCCAAAATGGCATCTGCAATCCTCGTCCGAGCACTAAGGTCATGATGCTGGGATCCGAGGTAAAAATCCGATTATTGTTTGTTGATTGAAAACTTGTCCTTGTCCCTTGTAATATATATCTCACGGTGTCCTTATCTTCATGAAGGACACCGTCGGATTTTTAAGGTCCAATATTGAATGCTGGAAGACGGGACGCCCGTTTAACGTCCATCCGAGAGGGACGGCACACACATTGATGGGATAACAGTGTATAGCTGGGTCGGGATTCAAACCCAGACCAGACAACTTCGAGTGTGTGTACCTCCAAGGCCATCCTTCCAGCCCCAAACTCCTCTATTAGCTTTAGATAACTGTGGTGAAGAAAACAATTTTTATATCCAACCAACTTGTTGGTCCGTATGCAGTCTCTGGATGCTGGTTGCATCATTTTCTGGGAGTGCGGCTGTGCCGCTAATGCATTGCCCCTTTTACCTGTAAGCTGGTACTCATTTTTGCCGACCTCAGAAGGATGACAGGCTGAGTCAACCCACCTGGTGTTAATTCAACGATCGACTGAGATTCAAACTCAGGATCCTAGGATCCCAAGCGTGCACCCTAACCTTCGAACTCAAGATCCTAGGATCCCAAGCTGGCACCCTAACCTTCGAACCCAGGATCCTAGGATCCCAAGCTGGCACCCTAACCTTCGAACCCAGGATCCTAGGATCCCAAGCTGGCACCCTAACCTTCGAACCCAGGATCCTAGGATCCCAAGCTGGCACCCTAACCTTCGAACCCAGGATCCTAGGATCCCAAGCTGGCACCCTAACCTTCGAACCCAGGATCCTAGGATCCCAAGCTGGCACCTTAACCTTCGAACTCAGGATCCTAGGATCCCAAGCATGCACCCTAACCTTCAAACCCAGGATCCTAGGATCCCAAGCCTGCACCCTAACCTTCGAACTCAGGATCCTAGGATCCCAAGCGTGCACCTTAACCTTCGAACTCAGGATCCTAGGATCCCAAGCGTGCACCTTAACCTTCAAACCCAGGATCCTAGGATCCCAAGCTGGCACCTTAACCTTCGAACTCAGGATCCTAGGATCCCAAGCGTGCACCTTAACCTTCAAACCCAGGATCCTAGGATCCCAAGCTGGCACCCTAACCTTCGAACCCAGGATCCTAGGATCCCAAGCGTTTACCCTAACCTTCGAATCCAGGATCCTAGGATCCCAAGCGTGCACCCTAACCTTCGAACCCAGGATCCTAGGATCCCAAGCCGGCACCCTAACCTTCGAACTCAGGATCCTAGGATCCCAAGCTGGCACCCTAACCTTCAAACTCAGGATCCTAGGATCCCAAGCGTGCATCCTAACCTTCAAACTCAGGATCCTAGGATCCCAAGCATGCACCCTAACCTTCGAACCCAGGATCCTAGGATCCCAAGCGTGCAGCCTAACCTTCTAACCCAGGATCCTAGGATCCCAAGCTGGCACCCTAACCTTCGAACTCAGGATCCTAGGATCCCAAGCTGGCACCCTAACCTTCGAACCCAGGATCCTAGGATCCCAAGCGTTTACCCTAACCTTCGAACCCAGGATCCTAGGATCCCAAGCGTGCACCCTAACCTTCGAACTCAGGATCCTAGGATCCCAAGCTGGCACCCTAACCTTCAAACTCAGGATCCTAGGATCCCAAGCGTGCATCCTAACCTTCAAACTCAGGATCCTAGGATCCCAAGCCGGCACCTTAACCTTCGAACTCAGGATCTTAGGATCCCAAGCCAGCACCCTAACCGCTAAGCCAACACCAGGCTTTTCACATTTCAATAGTAGATAATTAATAGACGTACTGTACTCATGTTCCAATAATATAATTAATAGCCTGAATACTAAGGTCTTAGATCTTAAGCCAGCCAATTTAACCATTAAGCCAACACCAAGCTTTCCAACCAACTCACATGGGGATAGAGAAGGACCCTCATGATCGGAATGCCAAGAAGAAATAGAGAAAGGTGAAGAAGAGTCCATGAGATGGTGTTCACTCACCCTATCTTGGCAAGTCGCTCGCTGTGGAGACCTGGCCCTTCGATCCTCAGCTCAACGGCTTGGAGAGTCCTCGGTAGTGGGTTGGTGAACTCGATCACAGCCTCCACTTCCTTGCCCACTTCAGTACTCCTCGTACACTGTGGGAAGTTGCAGAGCGGACGAGGATTCATTAAAGGAGTCTGAAGATTTAAAAAATCTCGATTCGAGCATCTCATGGACACAAATGTGAATCCGTGAGAACTGTTTTTCTGCAATAGTTTGTTTCAGGTGGAGGAAGGAAGAGGAAAATGCAAGAGGAATCATTTGGTTTAAGAGGAATGCAGAACACTACTGAACTATTGGTAGTTTGTGTGCCAAGGTTCGAAAATTCCACGAACGCGACACCGCACCGGTCTCACCGAGATGTGAAGCCTGGGCACACACAGTCGGAATGAATGATGGCAGGCAATGGGCTGCTTGGTCTCGACCACGCGGCCCGTCACGTAGCACAGCAGGCCACACTGCTCCTTGAGTAAATCCAAGTATTCCGAGCGGTTCAGCTGCAGATCGACTGTGTGCTCTATACACGAGAGGAGGGACAACATCATCGGCATCATTTCCACACCATAATGGATCAATACTCAATCGACTTGAGGTACACCATCATCGGCATCATTTCCACACCATAATGGATCAATTCTCAATCGACTTGAGGAGGTACACCATTATTGGCATCATTTCCACACCATAATGGATCAATTCTCAATCGACTTGAGGAGGTACACTATCATCGGCATCATTTCCACACCATAATGGATCAATTCTCAATAGACTTGAGGAGGTACACCATCATCGTCATCATTTCCACACCATAATGGATCAATTCTCAATCGACTTGAGGAGGTACACCATCATCGGCGTCATTTCCACACCATAATGGATCAATTCTCAATCGACTTGAGGAGGTACACCATCAACGTCATCATTTCCACACCATAATGGATCAATTCTCAATCGACTTGAGGAGGTACACCATCATCGGCATCATTTCCACACCATAATGGATCAATTATCTTGATCCACCGTTTGCCCTTCACGTGACTCATGGTGGTCCCTCTCGGCTCTCCCCCCGTTGGTATTTTTGTGCACATAAGATTGTTCACGGTTCTGTTTAAATATTATTTAAATATGTATAACCTTTCCCCTTCAGTGTTTTACTCAGTGGTATTTTACAACACGCTGTTTTTCTTCCTATTTAAAAGGCTTTTCTCAATTTCCTCTCCAACTCATTCCACCTCAAAAAAAAGAAATTCAATATCTTATACGTCTCCCTCACTACATGGTCTAAATTCACATTCATTCCATCCCTCCTCCATCATTCTGAACCGGATTGCTAACTTGAAAATCACAACAAACCCAATTTGTTTACAATGTTCGTCTCATTAATCATCCACTTTCTAAACTCCCCTCTTGCCCCTCCCATCCAAATCCCTCCCCTTGCACCTACACTGCTAAACTCCCCCCTTGCCCCGCCACTCTTAAACTCCCCCCCTGCCCCTCCACTCCTGAACTCCCCCCTTGCCCTTCCACTCCTGAACTCCCCCCTTGCCCTTCCCCTCCTAAACTCCCCCCTCACTCCTCCCCTTCAAAACTCCCCCCCAACCCCTCCCATTCAAATCTCCCCCCATACCATTCCTCTCCAATTCTCCCTCCTCCCCCCTCCTCCTCAAAGCTGCCTCCTCCCCACTTCGTCTCCCTTCTATCTCATACCTCCACCCCCCCCAACCTTCTTCTTTCCTCTGCCCCCCCTCAAACAACCCCTCACTGTGCCTCATCCCTTCACCTTCAAACCTTTCATCCTCCTCATCCTTCCCTTTCTTGGAACTCTTCTGCAATCGCTGACACACTAACAACTGCTCTCCCGACCTCCCCCTCTCATCCTTCATCTTACCCTACTCCTCCCCTCCCCTGTCCTGTACCCGATGCTCCCCCTCTCTCTTCATTAACGGTATGGACCTCAAACATCCGGGGCTTTCGCTCAAACCTGACTGATCTCTCCATACAGGTTGCTTCTGACAATCCAGACTTGATCTGCTTAACAGAGACTTTCCTCCTTCAAGATGTCTCTGATTCCTTAATATCTCTTCCTGGTTACTCCCTCCTCCGGTATGATAGACCTGAGCCTCGGCCTGGTGGTGGGGTGGCTATCTTTATCAAAAACTCTCTTCCTCACTCTCCTTGCACTGCCCTCTCTCCTCCTCACCCCCAGGAGTACCTCCGGCTACGGCTTCCTCTCCGCTCCCACCTTTTGTTCATATGTGTTCTGTACCGTCCCCCAAACAGTGATGACTCCATCTACATTTCACTGTCTGACAACATGGACCAACTTCTATCCACTCATCCCAACTCTCTCTTCCTCATATGTGGTGACTTCAATTGTCATCATGCCACCTGGTTGGGTGTGGGGTCCTCTTTCACCAGTCATGGCACCTCAGCAAAGGACTTCTGTGTCTCACTGGGATTGACACAATCTGTCAATTTCCCGACCTCAGCTTTTTCTTTTCTTTTCTCAGCTCAGCTTTCAGACTTTTCTCAGCCAATGGAGTATCTTCTCTTCTAGACTTGGTTATGACTAACTTCCCTGCTAATGTCTGCTGCTCTTCTTCTGCTCCAATCGGTTCTTCTGATCATGTGCTTGTCAAAGTGGACATCTCTCTGGCCATTCTCAGAGAGCCTCCTCAGCGTCGACGAGTCTGGCATTTCACTCAGGCCGACTGGGACGGTCTTCAAGCAGCCATCAATCGTCTGGATTGGTCTCCCATCTCCACTGCCTCTGACATCAATTCTTCCTGGGAATTCTTCCAAAGCAAACTGATCTCTCTCATGCACAGATTTATCCCATCTCGCCTTCAGTTGTCTTACCCTTCCTCCCGTCCATGGTACACTGAGTCTTGTGGTGAGGCAGTTGCCCTGAAACAACTTGCCTTTGCCTCTTGGAAGGCTAATCCAACTGAAGGAAATCTCAGTTCCTTCCACCAAGCTCGGAACAAGTGTGTGTCTACCCTCAGGAGTGCCAGGAAGCACTATCTCTCCTCACTCAAGAATGAACTCTCAAACCTGTCTCCTTCCTCCAAATCCTGGTGGCGTCTGGTCAAATCCGTTTCTGGTGTTTGTTCCCCCTCCATCCCCTCCCTTACCTCAAATGGCCACACAGTTGACATCGCACGTGACAAAGCCGAATGCCTCAACTCTGTGTTTGCCTCAAAATCCTTAGTCCCAAACCCATCTCTCTCTGTTCCCACCTTTCCCAGTCGAACCAAACTGCTCCTGGACTCTGTGACCTTCTCTCCTGACAATCTCTGTTCTTTTCACCCTATCTTTTGCTCAAGGTCATCTGCCAGCATCCTGGAAATCAGCAAACATTACCGCTTTACACAAAAAAGGTGCAAAAACAGATCCTTGCAACTACAGACCAATCAGTCTGCTCCCAATTATCAGCAAAGTCATGGAATCCATCATTGCTTCGGATATGAAATCTTTCCTCTTCTCCAATGGCTTGATCTCTGATCATCAATTTGGTTTCAGACCAGGTCACTCTACTCTGGACATGCTGCTTCTGCTGTCTCAACAATGGATGGAGGTCCTCAATGCCAAACAGGAAATCAGAGCTGTCTCCCTTGACATATCACGTGCCTTCGATACGGTCTGGCACCCAGCTCTGCTCACCAAACTCTCCTCCTATGGTATCCATGGAAATCTCCATGCATGGCTTGCGGACTTCCTCTCTGGTCGTAGTCAACGTGTGGCCCTGAATGGATTTCTCTCATCTCCCCTTCCCGTTCAGGCTGGAGTTCCCCAAGGCAGTGTGCTGGGCCCTGTGCTTTTTCTGGTCTTTATCAATGATCTCTCCGACTCTCTGGAAAATCCTCTGTATCTCTTTGCTGATGACTCCACTCTCTGCCGCTCCATTCCTCTTCCCTCAGATCGGCAGTCTGCAGCCTCCTCACTCTCTGAAGACCTGGACAAAATCACAGACTGGTCAAACATGTGGAACATGTCTTTCAATCCTGACAAATCTCACACTCTTACTATGTCTCTCCGAAAAGATCGACTGGACAACCCTCCCATCTACTTTCTCAACAATCCTCTCCAAGAAGTTCTGTCGCTCAAGCTTTTGGGTCTCACCATCTACCATGATCTTTCTTGGGAAAACCACATTTCCAAGCTGGCCTCCAAAGCCAGTCGCCGACTGGGCATCCTCCGTCGTGCGAAGTCCTTCCTAGGCACACCTGAGCTCCTCACCACATACAAGGCTTTCATCCACAGCTCAATGGAATACTGTTCTCCCCTATGGGCTGGTGCTCCTGCCTCACACCTGGCTCGGCTTCACGCTGTTGAATCCAAAGCTTTCAGAATCATTGGAATCTCCCGCGATGAAGCTATCTCTGAGGGCCTTTCACTCACTCACCGCAGGCAGGTAGGTGGTCTTTCTGTCTTCTACCGACTCCTCTCCGGCCTTGCTCCCCCAGCTCCCTCTGTGCTCTGTCCCCCAAATATTCCTACAGGTCGCACAAGATCTGCCAGCCACCCTCTGATGGTTAAACTGCCGAAATCTCGGCTCTCTGCTCACCTTCACTCTTTCATTCCTCTTTTCTCCCGCCTCTGGAACAAACTCCCACACTCACTTCAATCACACTCCTCCCTCCAGGTCTTCAAAACAGCTGTTCACCACCATCTCTTATCTTCCCCCATCCAAAACCTTGATCTTTTCTACCCCCACTAATTCACCCCAGATCCACCTTGTTTGAAATTCCAACTTCTTTCCTGGAAGTCTTGGCAGTGTCCATATGTTTTATACCTCTCCCACCCCCCCCCCCTTCCCATGCCTCCCCCCAAAGCCCTCTCCCTCCCACAGTTCTCTCGATGTCTCCATGTCTCTCGCTCCCTGCTCTCAAATGTTGTGTTTGTGTCCTTCCCCCTCTCTCCCCATCTTGTCTACCACTCCCGATGTTATTTGTTTTGTGTGTCTGTTTGTCTTTCTGTGTGATTAATGTTCGCTCTTTCACGAGCCTCGATCTTGTATACCAAAAAAATAAAAAAATTCTCAATCGACTTTCCATTCGAAGGGGTCAATCAAATATCGCAACAGGTTCAGTACCACTGTACGACTTTGGACAACTGTGGTGCACTCGATGTATTTGGTGTGGGTTGACGCAGCTGATTTTCCGTCTTTTAAATGCTCCAAAAAGCTTCAAGAACCCAACGGAGGGTACTGCCCACAGAAGACCACCGACCGTCTGACTTCAATGTCGACTAACCGTCCAAGCCACAGTAAGTGCTGCTCCGAGGTGTCCGCTCTTGCATCGTGATCTACCCACCACTCCAGTCATCTCCAGGCCTTATGCCAGCTTTACTAACAAAAACAACGGAACGTTCCAGTTACCAGTCGGATATTCTGGAAACCCTAATTTATCCCTCTTTGGAGAAGCCTTCAAGGGGACCAAAAGGTCCACTCAAACCTCGTTGCTCAATGTGACTGTGACACAATGTTATCACAAGGAACTAAATAAAGGCTTTTCTTAATGGTTTCATTTTTAACAATCTCATTAAGACAAACCAAGTTCAGTAAGATTCCATTTTCTCCAATTTTTGATCCTCAGTTGCATGTACGAATCGAGCCAATCACCACCACTCTGTACACACGTGGTACCTTTTTTCGGATCCAGGTTCACCTTGAACTTTTCCCGCTTGCACATGGTCGAGCACACGCCGGTGTAATACATCACTTGCACTTGCAACGTCAAACATACCTATGGATGGTACGAAAGGGAAAAGAGGTCCTTAAAAACGAGGGCAGTAGGCAGGAATGTTGCTGCGCGTGTGGCAAGAAGGGAAGCAAACGAGGGCTACTGCTCCAATCTCCATTACTATTGCCATCTTTACGTTGAGGGATAATTCACCTGGCGCGATGATTCCGCGAGGTTCTGCAACACGACAGACATGATGACGTCATTGCCCATCACCGCCCTCTCGTCTGTCTTCACATGAACCGTGACTTCCGATGGATTCGAGGCTGTAAAGAAGTCAGCGCGTGAGCCGTGCTTGCACGCCAGCTCCACCGCAATCCTCTCATCTTGTGATCCTGTTGGACAAGGTGAAATGCCCATGAACGGAGCCCACCTCCTCCCCCCCAAGCCCTCTCCCTCCCACGGATCTCCCGATGTCCCTGCTCCCCATCTTGTTCTCCCGCTCCCTTTATCATGTGTTTTATGTGTCCGTTTGTCCTTTTTGTGATCAGTGTTATCTCTTACATGAGCCTCGATGTTGTACACAAAAAAATAATAAAAACCGATGGCCAGGTGGATGATAACGAGCCAAGCCATCCCACCTTCGGAGTGCTTGTACAGTTGTGTGACGTCCTGCCGTTGGTTCAGGCCCACGGCCTTGGTGCTAATGTTGTGACCGATGGCGTGTCGTTCCGTGTTCAACCTCTCCGTTTCACCGGTTGTCTTCCTCAGCCAGAATATGCGGTCGCTGTTAACCTGCCACGCCGCACGACATCGGTGACGTCACCAAATACCAGGTGTGCTCCACTTCTCGCAAAAAGGGAATGGCTGTCTTTCCATTTTCTGATACTTATAATAATTGTTTCAACTATTGCACAGATGTTCAGTTCAAGAGATGCACAGGTGTTTCCACAAAGGTGCAATGCTTTCCCATGCACTTGCAGCAGCACGAGATGATAAACTAAATAAATACGACTTTCCTTGTGAGGAACTTCAATGCAGGAGGAAGCCATGAGGCCCATTAAAGCCTGCACTATGATTGCCAACCTGTGGTTGTTTGTGGGACAAAGATGGGACAGAGTTGGGAAGGGGAGGTTTGAGCTTTTGGTGGAGGAGGGTGTGAGGACTTGTTGGGAGGGTTGGAGTAGGGACGGTATTGTTGAATTAGGACTGAGAGGTGGAGGACTTGAGATTTGAGAGGGGGAGAGGGTTGATGACTTGGGGTTTTTGAGGGGGAAAGAGTTGAGGAATATTTTTGTGACCGATCTATTCAAAGTTCGCTTTATCGAACCCCTTAGAATCCGATGCATACATCAAAACTGGTTGGATACGTCATTTGTATTGGTTACAGTTTTATACAGTTTTTTTTTTTTTTTTTTTTCAATGAAAACCCTAAATAATTCCCATACACTAAAAACTATATCTGTGAGAGTTATCAGGTATCACGTGATTTATCACGTGACCCGGCAGTGAGGTTCAACGGTTTTCACTCGGTCACTTGCTTAGCACCATGCTCATACTTCATACAATCTTATCGCCATGACTACATTAATAACACTCAAAATCGAGGCTCATGGAAGAGCGAGGTGAAGGAGGGAAACATACTGACTGTGGGGCAACATATGGACACAACAAGCAGCGGAATGTACCAACAGGAAAAGAGGAAGAGGGGGGGAAGAATGGAGGAAACAGTAACCCGCAAGTAAGAAGATTGGGGTAAAAAGGGTCGATGGGGCAGAAATGATCACGGGCAGTGATGGGGATTAAATGCGATGGTGATGCACCACCTGCTTCAAGCCCTGTAGGAAGAGTGGGATTGAAAAGCCTCTAGTGGGCAATTCTATAGACAGGAGAAAAGAGGAGGTGTGCAGCAAGCCTGGATCTTGGCAATATTACCAGGAGGGGGATATTCATGGTAGAAGGGACCTGCAGGATCAGAAGGCTGAGGGAGCAGAGGGAGCTCGGTTTCTGGTCCAGTGACAGAGTATGCAAACTGGAAGCCAGTCAAAGGCATGGAAGATAATTATTTGGTCGAACCCATGTGTTTGTCAAAAGCTTACCTCGGCAAACACAAATGGAGTATCATAGGGCAGGAATACCATGCCGTCTTTGATGGCGTTTATGGACGCAGGACCGCACTGAAATGAACCTGAGAGGAATAACCATACACCGGTGTGAGAGAGAGTGACAAATAAATAAACAAGAAAGATCATGTGGAGCACGATACTTGCAAAATCCACCTCCTCCCCATCTCCCCAAAAAGTTGCCATCGACACATCAAATTGTCCATTGCATTAAGATTAAAATTGAGGATCTTAATCAAAGCTCGGGTCAAAAAATTATTTTCACCTTAAAAATAGTTGGTTTCCCAAGTCAATGAGGCACCATGCAATTGCTGTTTAATTCCCAGGTCAATCGGATGAAAATTGACAATTTTTTAGATGAAAATTGATGATTTTAGAAGTTTGACCTTGAGTTGACCTTGACCTCAAATAGTTGGTTTCCCTATTTAGTGACTCGATATACAATTGCTGTTTAATTCCCAGGTCAATCGGATGAAAATTGACAATTTTTTAGATGAAAATTGATGATTTTAGAAGTTTGACCTTGAGTTGCCCTTTGACCTTGACCTCAAATAGTTGGTTTCCCTATTTAGTGACTCGATATACAATTGCTGTTTAATTTTCAGGTCAATTGGATGAAAATTGACAATTTTTTAGATGAAAATTGATGATTTTAGAAGTTTGACCTTGAGTTTCCCTTTGACCTTGACCTCAAATAGTTGGTTTCCCTATTTAGTGACTCGATATGCAATTGCTGTTTAATGTTCAGGTCAATCGGATGAAAATTGACAATTTTTTAGATGAAAATTGATTTTAGAAGTTTGACCTTGAGTTTCCCTTTGACCTTGACCTCAAATAGTTGGTTTCCCTATTTAGTGACTCGATATACAATTGCTGTTTAATTTTCAGGTCAATTGGATGAAAATTGACAATTTTTTAGATGAAAATTGATGATTTTAGAAGTTTGACCTTGAGTTTCCCTTTGACCTTGACCTCAAATAGTTGGTTTCCCTATTTAGTGACTCGATATGCAATTACTGTTTAATTTTCAGGTCAATCAGATGAAAATTGACAATTTTTAAGATGAAAATTGGTTTTAGAAGTTTGACCTTGAGTTGCCCTTTGATCTTGACCTCAAATAGTTGGTTTCCCTATTTAGTGACTCGATATGCAATTGCTGTTTAATTTTCCGGTCAATCGGATGAAAATTGACAATTTTAGAAATTCGACCTCAAGATGACCTTTGACCTCAAAATCAATAGGCTTCTTCCTTTTGACGAAATGTACAATCTGGTGAAGTTTCGTGAAGATTGGTTTAGAATTATGACCTATAGGAGATTGACATACAAACAGACAGACAGACAAACAGAGAGAGACAGACAGACAGACAGACAAACAAACAAGACCAACCAATATACTTGAAAAATCTTCGATTTTGCAAGTAAAAATACATGGTGAGGAATAAGGAAAGACGGCAGATTCTCACCTGCGCTGGTTTCCTGTGGTGTGGCGTCGATGGCCTGCCATCCCCCGCACCCTTCAGGAAGATCAGGACGTTTCATCCAGCAGTCGTTCCACACATGGAAGTTCCTGATACCAGATGGACGATCAATAAATCAATTGGAAATGTATCGTGGCCCAAAGCACGTGTTTTAGAGAAACACCAAAATGTGAGATAAGTTTGACGACAAAGCGTAGAGAATCCAAACCCATAACATATGCACTGAAGCCTTTATAGGACCAAGACCCAGGTGTCATCTAAAATCCTGGGTCTCGGTCGAGGCAAGACCACAGTGTAGACCGTTCAATAACGGCTTCCTTCAAACAAGGTGGCATTTACTGCGTTATCGACTTCTCCATCTCAGATCCCCCTGGTAGGTGTAGGTGTACCACCACAACCGCCAAAGTTCTGCAGCGTGGACTCACCACACCGAGTCGCCATTGAGTCGAGCTATCGGCTTCTCATCCTCGTCGAAGTAGACGTCCACCGTGAGGCTCGTGTCCGTGTCGTGTGCCGAGGCAAAGTTGGTCACGCTTCTGCATGGGATGCCCAGACAGCGCATAACTACCGGAGGAGACCAGACGGGATGCAATGTCACAAACACAGAGTGCAAAGGTGAGCGGTGAAGGCCCAGTCTCCATGTACGGAGTCCGGGGACCATGTCTCCATTTGCAACACGTAGCCAAATACCTGTCCAGGTATTGTTTGATGTCCAAACAGCTGCATGTAACTTTTGCTCCTTAATTAATCAAACTGCCGTGCAGGTGAAAGGATGATATATCGATCGACTTAGCAGTGCAGGTAAAAGGCTGATTAATCAATCTGCTTGGCCGTGCAGGCTGATTAATTGATCTTCCTGGCTGTACAGGTAAAAGGCTGATTAATCAATTTGCTTGGCTGTGCAGGCTGGTTGATTGATCTTCCTGGCTGTACAGGTAAAAGTCTGATTAATTGGAAGGCTAATCCTCTTGGAAGGCCTAATCTTGGAAGGCCTCTTGGAAGGCTAATCCAACTGAAGGCAATCTCAGTTCCTTCCACCAAGCTCGGAACAAGTGTGTGTCTACCCTCAGGAGTGCCAGGAAGCACTATCTCTCCTCACTCAAGAATGAACTCTCAAACCTGTCTCCTTCCTCCAAATCCTGGTGGCGTCTGGTCAAATCCGTTTCTGGTGTTTGTTCCCCCTCCATCCCCTCCCTTACCTCAAATGGCCACACAGTTGACATCGCACGTGACAAAGCCGAATGCCTCAACTCTGTGTTCGCCTCAAAATCCTTAGTCCCAAACCCATCTCTCTCTGTTCCCACCTTTCCCAGTCGAACCCAACTGCTCCTGGACTCTGTGTCCTTCTCTCCTGACAAGGTGGAGGAGTTTTTGTCAAACCTCGACTCTGATTCTGCAACTGGACCAGACAGCATCAGCCCGCGGGTCCTAAAATCCTGCTCTGCCGCTCTATCTCACCCTCTCTCTGTTCTTTTCACCCTATCTTTTGCTCAAGGTCATCTGCCAGCATCCTGGAAATCAGCTAACATTACCGCTTTACACAAAAAAGGTGCAAAAACAGATCCTTGCAACTACAGACCAATCAGCCTGCTCCCAATTATCAGCAAAGTCATGGAATCCATCATTGCTTCGGATATGAAATCTTTCCTCTTCTCCAATGGCTTGATCTCTGATCATCCATTTGGTTTCAGACCAGGTCACTCTACTCTGGACATGCTGCTTCTGCTGTCTCAACAATGGATGGAGGTCCTCAATGCCAAACAGGAAATCAGAGCTGTCTCCCTTGACATATCACGGGCCTTTGATACGGTCTGGCACCCAGCTCTGCTCACCAAACTCTCCTCCTATGGTATCCATGGAAATCTCCATGCATGGCTTGCGGACTTCCTCTCTGGTCGTAGTCAACGTGTGGCCCTGAATGGATTTCTCTCATCTCCCCTTCCTGTTCAGGCTGGAGTTCCCCAAGGAAGTGTGCTGGGCCCTGTGCTTTTTCTGGTCTTTATCAATGATCTCTCCGACTCTCTGGAAAATCCTCTCTATCTCTTTGCTGATGACTCCACTCTCTGCCGCTCCATTCCTCTTCCCTCAGATCGGCAGTCTGCAGCCTCCTCACTCTCTGAAGACCTGGACAAAATCACAGACTGGTCAAACAAGTGGAACATGTCTTTCAATCCTGACAAATCTCACTCTCTTACTATGTCTCTCCGAAAAGATCGACTGGACAACCCTCCCATCTACTTTCTCAACAATCCTCTCCAAGAAGTTCTGTCGCTCAAGCTTTTGGGTCTCACTAACTGCCATGATCTTTCTTGGGAAAACCACATTTCCAAGCTGGCCTCCAAAGCCAGTCGCCGACTGGGCATCCTCCGTCGTGCGAAGTCCTTCCTCGGCACACCTGAGCTCCTCACCACATACAAGGCTTTCATCCGCAGCTCAATGGAATACTGTTCTCCCCTATGGGCTGGTGCTCCTGCCTCACACCTGGCTCGGCTTCACGCTGTTGAATCCAAAGCTTTCAAAATCATTGGAATCTCCCGCGATGAAGCTATCTCTGAGGGCCTTTCACTCACTCACCGCAGGCAGGTAGGTGGTCTTTCTGTCTTCTACCGACTCCTCTCCGGCCTTGCTCCCCCAGCTCTCTCTGTGCTCTGTCCCCCAAATATTCCTACAGGTCGCACAAGATCTGCCAGCAACCCTCTGATGGTTAAACTGCCGAAATCTCGGCTCTCTGCTCACCTTCACTCTTTCATTCCTCTTTTCTCCCGCCTCTGGAACAAACTCCCACACTCCCTTCAATCCCTCTCCTCCCTCCAGGTCTTTAAAACAGCTGTTCACCACCATCTCTTATCTTCTCCCATCCAAAACCTTGATCTTTTCGACCCCCACTAATTCACCCCAGATCCACCTTGTTTGAAATTCCAACTTCTTTCCTGGAAATCCTGGCAGTGTCCATATGTTTATACCTCTCCCACCCCCCCCCCCCCCCTTCACATGCCTCCCCCCAAAGCCCTCTCCCTCCCACAGATCTCTCGATGTCTCCATGTCTCTCGGTCCCTGCTCTCAAATGTTGTGTTTGTGTCCTTCCCCCTCTCTCCCCATCTTGTCTACCGCTCCCGATGTTATTTGTTTTATGTGTCTGTTTGTCTTTCTGTGTGATTAATGTTCGCTCTTTCACGAGCCTCGATCTTGTATACAAAAAAAAAAAAAAAAAATCAATCTGCTTGGCCGTGCAGGCTGATTGATTGATCTTCCCGGCTGTACAGGTAAAAGTCTGATTAATCAATCTGCTTGGCCATGCAGGCTGATTGATTGATCTTCCTGGCTGTACAGGTAAAATGCTGAATAATCAATCTGCTTGGCCATGCAGGCTGATTAATTGATCTTCCTGGCTGTACAGGTAAAATGCTGAATAATCAATCTGCTTGGCCATGCAGGCTGATTAATTGATCTTCCTGGCTGTACAGGTAAAAGGCTGATTAATCAATCTGCTTGGCTGTGCAGGTTGATTGATTGATCTTCCTGGCTGTACAGGTAAAATGCTGAATAATCAATCTGCTTGGCCATGCAGGCTGATTAATTGATCTTCCTGGCTGTACAGGTAAAAGTCTGATTAATCAATCTGCTTGGCCGTGCAGGCTGATTGATTGATCTTCCCGGCTGTACAGGTAAAAGGCTGATTAATCAATCTGCTGGGCCGTGCAGGTTGATTGATTGATCTTCCTGGCTGTACAGGTAAAAGTCTGATTAATCAATCTGCTGGGCCGTGCAGGTTGATTGATTGATCTTCCTGGCTGTACAGGTAAAAGGCTGATTAATCAATCTGCTTGGCCATGCAGGCTGATTGATTGATCTTCCTGGCTGTACAGGTAAAATGCTGAATAATCAATCTGCTTGGCCATGCAGGCTGATTAATTGATCTTCCTGGCTGTACAGGTAAAAGTCTGATTAATCAATCTGCTTGGCCGTGCAGGCTGATTGATTGATCTTCCCGGCTGTACAGGTAAAAGGCTGATTAATCAATCTGCTGGGCCGTGCAGGTTGATTGATTGATCTTCCTGGCTGTACAGGTAAAAGTCTGATTAATCAATCTGCTTGGCCGTGCAGGCTAATTAATTGATCTTCCTGGCTGTACAGGTAAAAGTCTGATTAATCAATCTGCTTGGCCGTGCAGGCTAATTAATTGATCTTCCTGGCTGTACAGGTAAAAGTCTGATTAATTGATCTGCTTGGCCATGCAGGTTGATTAATTGATCTTCCTGGCTGTACAGGTAAAATCCTGATTAATTGATCTTCCTGGCTGTACAGGTAAAAGGCTGATTAATTGATTTTTCTGGCTGTACAGGTAAAAGGCTGATTAAACAATCTGCTTCGCCGTGCAGGCTGATTAATTGATCTTCCTGGCTGTACAGGTAAAAGGCTAATTCGCCGATTAACTGATGCTAACCATAATACGGGTTCGATCTACCGAAAAAGCCAAAACACCATGATCAACACGCAGTGCACCTTTACCTTCCACAAGTTCATTTTAATTTAACATGCGTAGCCTATGTGTGTTTGGTTCATATCGTTGTTACAATCATCATTATAATACAGTAATTTGTTTAATTTAAGGTCTAGTTCTTACTTCTTACCAGTGGTGACCACAGCAGAGAAGACCCAGCATTGGCCGTAGCGCACGGGAATGCCCGTCTTGCTGTACTGCCGCAAGATGGCGACGCTCCCGTTCCAGGCCGTAGGAGGTGTGCCGAGAATGTAGTCACCTGACCAGTTGCCCTCCAACACTCCACGATCATCCTGACAGTTGACCTGCACGTTACGGCATCGAACCGTCGATCATGCGACACGGTGAGCAGGACGTCCACTCCAAATAACTTGGGCCTACTCAACAATTTGAGGGAATGTGCAAAGAATACTTTTACCATGGCAGAGACGACTCTGGACACGCTCACGGGATTGTGTCGACCGGTCACCGGCATGCCAGATCTGTCCAACAGGTCAAAACAGGCTCGGAGCACTCCCTCCTCGAACTGCACACACACACACACACACACACACACACACACACACACACACACACACACACACACACACACACACACACACACACACACACACACACGTGAGCGCACCCAAACCATCACTCCTTTGGGTCATTGTCACAATCAATTGCTAATGTGACACATTTGTCATACAAGGTCCTCTTTCAAAAAAAAAAAAGATACCATCAATGACATCATTTTTCTTTTGAACAACTTTTTGAACAACATAACTTTTTGAGATATCCTGCTATATGTCGGTTTTGGCCCCATCACTCATTGGTGAAGAATCACTTGAACAGTTTTCTAATTCTCGTATACAGATTCGGATCTTCACCAAAATCGAATCAACTCTTCCTTGTCACACACACAACCTGTCCGCCAGGTTTCGTCCGAATCTGTCCATAACTTTTTGAGATATCCTGCTCTATGTCGGTTTTAGACCTTTGTCTCGGTGGTGACGAATCACTTAAATTCTGGGATCCAGGTCGGAATCTTCATCAAAATCGAATCATTTCTTTCTTGCCATATACTGAACATGTCCACAAAATGTCGTCCGAATCTGTCCACAACTTTTTGAGATATCCTGTTAACAGACAGACAGACAGGGGTGAAAACAACCTCCATCCACCTTTGCTGGTGGAGGTACGTATCGTCATTATACAGGAAAATCCCCCTTTTATACAATTAGATTTTTGTAAATTCGTTTTAATCTACAGATTCATGGACCCTGTGAAGACCACCCTGACCCGGTGAAGACCACCTTGACCCTGTGAATACCACCCTGACCCCGTGAAGACCACCCTGACCCTGTGAAGACCACCCTGACCCTGTGAAGACCACCCTGACCCTGTGAAGACCACCCTGACCCTGTGAAGACCACCCTGACCCTGTGAAGACCACCCTGCGTCATGCAGCTCCACCCTGACCCTGTGAAGACCACCTTGACCCTGTGAATACCACCCTGACCCCGTGAAGACCACCTTGACCCTGTGAAGACCACCCTGACCCTGTGAAGACCACCCTGACCCTGTGAAGACCACCCTGTGTCACGCAGCTCCAGCCTTAACCTTGACCCCTTAAAAATAGAATAATTTCCAGTTGGATCAATATCTAGTCGAATCCTGTTCAACCCCCTAATGAATGCTCTGTCACAAGTTCTTCATTTGTTGGTTTTAAAGATCTGATGGTGCCATTCAAAAAGATAGGCCGTTCTATGCCCAGATCCTGTTCAAATCCTAAATTCTTTCCCCAATCTATGCGAGCATCGCACCAGCGGCGCCCCTAGAATGATGCAACCAGCAGCTTGGTGCTGCAAACGTACCAACGAATAACTCGCAATTGCGAGGGAGTTATCAGGTTGCGGAACACGCAAGTTGAGGTGTTTTGGTAGCAGAGGCCTAGTCAGCGTCGGTGGCCATTTTGTTATTTGTTTGCGCATTTCACATTTTGAACTTTTAAGTTTGAGCGCCAATAGCGATTGGTTTCCCAGAGTAAAGAACACATTATTTTCTCTCAAGTAGGTAGTTGTAACCTTCGGTTCACTTTCGACAGTAATGTTCAGAATATAACTCGATAACACATTTGTTATTGTACACAACATGCTCCGCGTACTGGGGGACCCGTCTGGTGTCCAAATACGCCACCTTTTGGTGCAAGAACCACACTCTAACCGCACGCTTACCAGACCCAGGTCCATGCCATACTATATCTTCATCTGTCACAACATCTTACTATAATTCACCAAATATCCGTCCGTCTGTTCGAAGGTACCGCAAAAACAGCTCAACCGATCGCAACGATATTTTGGGTGGGTAATCCTGGGACCCCCTGGGAGTAAAATAGGCTATATTGTTTTTCCAAGTTTTCCAATTTTCCAGTTTTTCCAAACACGATGGAATAATATTTACCGATATGAACAGTGATGTGGCTTTTGTTGAAATTCTACAAATACTGTTTATTCTATGTACCAGGAGAGAGTAGATTGACTCCTGATGAACTCTTCCTATATAAACGTGCGGCTCCGAAGTAACATGGCAGCGTGTGCAAAGCGACTGAGAAACAGGTGTAGTGGCCGCTTCCGTGTTACAGATTCGGCGCACACTCTTCACATAAACGTGTGACTGAGAAATACGTGTAGCGGCCGCTTCCGTGTTACAGATTCGGCGTGCACTCTTCACTCATAAATGTGCGAATGAGAAAGACGTGTAGCGGCCGCTTCCGTTTTGCAGAATTCAATCTTTTTTTCAAAATGGGCGCCATGTACTGTTTATATTTTGATGATTTGCGTGTGATATGATTCAACGGATGTTTATATGAATCGTTTAAAATAAAATAAAAAGCCTTCAATTTCTGATATTTTGCCTTTTCATTTGGGCCTCTCAATTGAAGCCCCGCCCATTGGGCGGGTACCGTTGCTAGTAATTCATAATTCATAATCAAATGTTTATCCTTATTATAATTGACGGACCGGTGTGTGTTTGTTTATGTGTATGTTTGTCACATTACTCCTCTTACAGTTCTTGGCCCATTACATCCAGGCTTGCTACATAGGATGAGCATGACCTTGGAGTGGCATATGGGTGTTTTATCTTTTCCTGTGGGTTTGGGGGAGGTGGGGGCAGGTGGAGATGCAAATTCTCTATGTAAATGTGTATCGTGTAGTGCCACTCCAGGTGGGAGAAGGTATTACAGGTTCCCAACCTTTACAGTACCGTATTCCTGTCCCCACATTTTCCAGTGCAGTGAGAGGTATTTTGAATTACACGTTTGAATAAGGATAACAACATAGCTCCTCTCTTCGAGTGTGGTAACAGGATACAACAAGCAAAGAGGATGAACTAACAACAAGAGAGGAGGTGAGGAAACAGTAACCCGCATGTATGAGGGTCAAGTTAGGAAGAGTTCATGGGAATAGAAAGATTGTGGGTAGAGATTTGGGATGACATTGTTCACCACAAGTTCACCACTTGCTTGAAGCATAGGGTTTGAATCGTCCATCTCAGGAATGGCGAATGTTTGACATTCCACAAATGGGAGAAAAGAGTTTAGGGTTTGGCCTCACGATATGATTGGCCCACGAGAAGTCACGGGTGATGGTGAAGCTGCTCGACTCAGGAGAAGTCATGGTTGGTGGTGAGACTGAACCTATTCCAGTACCTGACCATGAAAATACATAACTTGGTTCATTTGATGATCCTTCTGGAGCAACAGGGTGAGACAGATTATCCTGGATTGAAGACCTTGTTCTATCATGCGAGCATCTCATTGATTCCATGAGATCGGCAGAGAGAGAGGCACAACTGCTGTCTTCCCTAGCAGACAGATGGGATACTTTATGACAATGTGGAATCAGCTTCACAAAGGAAGATAGGATTTTACACAGCATCGGTGAAGTCATTTATATAGACGAAGAACAAGACTAGATCCAAAACACTGCCTTGGGGAATTCCAGCCTCCATTGAGAGAAGGGAGGGAGTTCTATTGATGGAAACATCTTAACTGCACGTGTGGCGGAAGTCAGATGGCAATGAAGATGGCCTTCTATATCACAGGCAGAGAGTTTGGAAAGCAAAACAGGATGCCAGGCTGTGCCAAACTCCGAGATTTGTCCAGGGAGAAGTTCCTGGACCCTCGTTTAAGATTGAGGGCTTCAAACCATTGCTGAGAGAGGAGCAGCACTATGTCCAGAGCTGGGCCAATCTCGCCTATGAATTAGTGGAAAACTGGGCTGGGCCAATTAGTGCCAGCCCTGACTACAGGAGTAACAAAAAGACTGAAACCTGAGCCATTTTATTTTCTGAAATCTGAAAAGCACAATAGTGCACATACTGAAAAGACCCCCAACGAATCTGAAAAGCACATGAAAATCTGAAAAGCTGAAATTTTGGCATAATAGTGAGCAAGTGCTTTGGCAAAAACGGTATATTTTGTTTTTTGATTAATCAATTAATTCATCAATTACTTAATTATTATCGATTTATTAAGTATTTATTTATTTTCTTTCTCATTTAGGCAATATCAGACACCTTTTGAGCTAGGAAGCTGATATTTGGACACAACAATGATCAAGTGATTTGGCTGTAAAGGATATTTTTCATTTATTGATTAATCGATTAATTATAGAATTACTTGATTATTTACGTAATTAATTTTCAAAAGGTTCCAGATTCGGATGAAGCAGTGCTGGCTTTGGTATTCTATTAGCTAGTTGATTAAGATTAATTATTTTACAATTATTATTTATTTATTTTAATTGCGCAATTAATCAATTAATTGATTAATTATTGTACACCGCTTCCTCTCAATTCTATCTTCATGTGCTGCACTGCGGCATCTCTGGTCGCTGAAGGTGCCTCAATAATTTCGCACGTTGGGGGTCTATGTTATTTACTTATTTGGCATGGGGGCGATGTACCTTGTGTTACGGATTCGTCACTTCTGTTGTTGTGGTCCTCATCCACTGTCAACATTTTTGGTTGCATGTACTATTATTGTTATTGTTTAAGTGAATTGGAGATAACTGTTTTCAAAAGGAAAAAAAAACTTAATGTTTTAAAAAGAAACCGGAAACCGGATCGGGAACCGGACGAAGAAGAAGGAGGAAAAGGAGGCGGAGCAAGTGCGTTCGGAGAAGGAGCCGAGCTGCGTTGAGGTTTTGAGCAAACGCTGGCGAACGGGGGTCACGAGTGAACTTTTGGTTTCCTGGGAAAGGGATTCCTGTGACAGAGTTGTTATCGCTGTGACAGATAAACCTGCGTGACAGGTTTTGCGGTTGATTCCAAAGAGAATCATTGAAGTGCCGTTACGTCTCGAGTACGGGCCGGTTGGCCGTTTTTTGCCTCGCGCACGATTTCGCATCGCTCCAGGTTTTTCACCTCGCTCCAACCATTTCAACGCATCCAGCCGTTAGCCTGGTTTGCATGTGTGACGTGGATTTCGAGTGGGAATTTGCGGTTTGTCGTGTGGGGAGCCGTTGAACATCCATACCCGAAGGTGTGATTTCCCAGTCCCCTCTTGAGGATACCTTTGCCCATCTTTGGCAGTGTGACTGTCAACCGAACGGGATTCTGGTCTCGATACGACATCGTTCTGACGATCACTGGAGCGTGGATTGACTTTGGCTTGATGCCGGGATAGAGACATTGGGAATGTTCTTTTCGCTCACTTGGAGCACAGTGAGTTACATTGTACGAAACTGATGGTACCATCATAGGAATGATATATTGGTTGTACAATATGAATATGAATGAATGATCGTTTTAAGGCCATTTTCCCCGCTATAGCGAGGGTTAGCCTCAGTACAATTGATTAATATTGTTATTGTACTGTTATTTTTGTGTGACCTTAATACAATACTTGTTTGTTGGTAACAATTGGTGTGGTTTCACCATTGATCTTTGACATACAGAATAACACGTCTTTCTGCCGCGACTCCTCTCGGGGCTCAGAGGTACACCGTGGCCGGGGTTTGGGGAGGAGCACGTAACACTTGAATGTAGCTCTACTTGGTTTTAGATCACTACTAAGATTGAGAATGCAAGTTCACGTCAGTAAGTCGTTGGGAACATCAGTAGGACCTGTGCAACTACTTAGCGCAGAAAGATCGCGACCCCCATGGAAACCCACTCACGGCCCCCTTAAGGGTCACGACCCACTGTCTGAGAAACGCTGGCCTGGAGGATGGATAAGTGGGATGGAGTAAACCGGTCATCAAATTGGTGAGATGGAATGCTCAACCTTTGTACCCCAACCACCCTTCACTTAGAACAGAACGGCGCGCAGTGCAAACAGAGCATGAAAGTATGAGCTCAAAGTAATTCCAAGTTTTCATCTACTGGGTAGTGAGTGCTTCGATTCTTTTGGAAAAGAAAAACATCTACTCTCAGCTGACTCAAGTCTGGGCTCCATCAATTCCTACAGCCGTGAAATCCGACAGAAGCACCGCGGTGTTTGAATCCATACCTGTCCAAAATTCCAACCCCGAGAGCCAATCTGGTGTTGGGTGCCATAGTAAATGAGGCCTGTCTCATTGAGTACGTACTCCTTTTTCTCCTCCTCATCCTCCAGGTATACTGCGTCATCTGCGAAACACAAACATCAGAGATCAAAGATCATTTGCAACTTGCTGTGCTTTCAAAACCACCAGCAATGATATTCACACGATTAAATTGTTTGGGTTTACACAACCAAACTTGCTGTTTTGATTAAGACATATGGCAAAAGCCACCCAACTATCATTCTGAAAAATGGAAGTGAGGAAGTCAAGAGATTCACTGCGATATTGCATCATGGTCTCACCACAGCACCATGGGTTGAAGAGGACATAGACATGGGTTGTGCTCGATCGGTATCCACAAACTTCTGTCTCTGGCCCAATGTCGATCTTATAACGCCCAACAATGCAATCCGGGGGACTCGACAGGCTCAGGATAAGATGGCGATGGTTCACTTCCTTCACGTAGGCTCCCCATTCACGGGCAGGGAGCGATGAGGAAGGGTGAAGGAGTACCTCCGTGCCCTTGTTCACCTGCGGATATTCACCTGCAAAGAACAACAAAAAAGATAATAAATGTAAGAAACCGAGGGGGTGGGACCGTGTAAAATGTCTCACATTCTCACTTTTTAACTCCAAAAAGACCATCTGGACAACCCTCCCATCCACGTTCTCAACAATCCTCTCCAAGAAGTTCTGTCACTCAAGCTTTTGGGTCTCACTATCTGCCATGATCTTTCCTGGGAAAACCACATTTCAAATCTGGCCTCCAAAGCCAGTCGCCGACTGGGCATCCTCCGTCGTGCGAAGTCCTTCCTAGGCACACCTGAGCTCCTCACCACATATAAGGCTTTCATCCGCAGCTCAATGGAATACTGCTCTCCCTTCTGGGCTGGTGCTCCTGCCTCACACCTAGCTCGGCTTCACGCTGTTGAAACCAAAGCTTTCAGAATCATTGGAATCTCCGAAGGCCTTTCACTCACTCACTGCATGCAGGTTGGTGGTCTTTCTGTCTTCTACTCCTCTCCGGCCTTGCTCCCCTCCCCTCCCCCCGCCCAGCTCTATCTGTGCTCTGTCCCCCAAATATTCCTTCAGGACACAAAAGATCTGCCAGCAACCCTCTTATGGTTAAACTGCCAAAATCAAGACTCTCTGCTCATCTTCACTCGTTCATTCCTCTTTACTCCCGCCTCTGGAACAAACTCCCTCACTCTCTTCAATCTTCAAGTTATGCTCTTGAAAGGTTCATATGAAGGGGCGCCAATTTCATTCATACACCTGCATGAAGAGGAATGTCCCTTATTTTCTATAGTTTGCCACATGTCCTCGCAAGGCGCAGAGTCCTCCCGTCCTCCTCGCAAGGCCAAAAATGCTTCCGTCCTCGCAAGGCCGAGAGTCCTTCCATCCTCCTCACAAGGCCGGGAGTCCTTCCATCCTCCTCGCAAGGCCGGGAATCCTCCCGTCCTCCTCGCAAGGCCCGGAGTCCTCCCGTCCTCCTCGCAAGGCCCGGAGTCCTCCCGTCCTCCTCGCAAGGCCCAGAGTCCTCCCGTCCTCCTTGAAAGGCCGAAAATGCTTCCATCCTCCTCGCAAGGCCGGGAGTCCTCCCGTCCTCCTTGCAAGGCCCAGAGTCCTCCCGTCCTTCCTCACAAGGCCGGGAGTCCTCCCGTCCTCCTCGCAAGGCCCAGAGTCCTCCCGTCCTTCCTCACAAGACCCAGAGTCCTTCCGTCCTCCTCGCAAGGCCGAGAGTCCTTCCATCCTCCTCGCAAGGCTGGGAGTCCTCCCGTACTTCCTCACAAGACCCAGAGTCCTTCCGTCCTCCTCGCAAGGTCCAGAGTCCTCCCGTCCTTCCTCACAAGACCCAGAGTCCTTCCGTCCTCCTCGCAAGGCCGAGAGTCCTTCCATCCTCCTCGCAAGGCCCAGAGTCCTCCCGTCCTTCCTCACAAGACCCAGAGTCCTCCCGTACTCCTCGCAAGGCCCAGAGTCCTCCCGTACTTCCGCACAAGACCCAGAGTCCTCCCGTCCTCGCAAGGCCCAGAGTCCTCCCGTACTTCCTCGCAAGGCCCGGAGTCCTCCCGTCCTTCCTCACAAGACCCAGAGTCCTCCCGTACTCCTCGCAAGACCCAGAGTCCTCCCGGAGTCCTCCCGTACTCCTCGCAAGACCCGGAGTCCTCCCATCCTTCCTCACAAGACCCAGAGTCCTCCCGGAGTCCTCCCGTACTCCTCGCAAGACCCAGAGTCCTCCCGGAGTCCTCCCGTCCTTCCTCACAAGACCCGGAGTCCTCCCGTACTCCTCGCAAGACCCAGAGTCCTCCCGGAGTCCTCCCGTACTCCTCACAAGACCCAGAGTCCTCCCGGAGTCCTCCCGTCCTTCCTCACAAGACCCAGAGTCCTCCCGGAGTCCTCCCGTACTCCTCGCAAGACCCAGAGTCCTCCCGGAGTCCTCCCGTACTCCTCACAAGACCCAGAGTCCTCCCGGAGTCCTCCCGTACTCCTCACAAGACCCAGAGTCCTTCCGTCCTTCCTCACACTGTCCTCTCCATGATAGGGTTTGATTAATAGCTTATTGCTGTTGTAGGATTTGTTTCTACAATTGACACCTCCCTCCCCCCCCCCCCCCCCAAATTTTTTTTGTTGTAGCACAGCCTTTCTTAGACCCTTAGGAGTTTTAAACAAGTCTGATAGTCCAACAACAGCGTAATCGGGATTGGATCTGCTGAGTGGAGGATCTGCTGTCCCCTGTCATGTGACCAGATCCTCAGCTATGATTGGTGGACGATTGTGAGAGGCATACATACATACACCGGACGGACAGACAAACCAGACAAACGCTACATACATACACTGGACGGACAGACAAACCAGACAGACGCTACATACATACAACGGACGGACAGACAAACCAGACAAATGCTACATACATACACCGGACGGACAGACAAACGCTACATACATACACCGGACGGACAGACAAACGCTACATACATACACCGGACGGACAGACAAGCCAGACAAATGCTACATACATATACCGGACGGACAGACAAACCAGACAAACGCTACATACATACACCGTACGGACAGACAAACGCTACATACATACACCGGACGGACAGACAAACGCTACATACATACACCGGACGGACAGACAAACGCTACATACATACACCGGACGGACAGACAAACGCTACACACATACACCGGACGGACAGACAAACGCTACATACATACACCGGACGAACAGACAAACGCTACATACATACACCGTACGGACAGACAAACGTTGCATACATACACCGGATGGACAGACAGATAAACGCTACATACATACACCGGACGGACAGACAAACACTACATACATACACCGGACGGACAGACAAACGCTACATACATACACCGGACGGACAGACAAATGCTACATACATGCACCGGACGGACAGACAAACGTTACATACATACACCGGATGGACAGACAGACAAACGCTACATACATACACCGGACGGACAGACAAACACTACATACATACACCGGACGGACAGACAAACGCTACATACATACACCGGACGGACAGACAAACGCTACATACATACACCGTACGGACAGACAAACGTTACATACATACACCGGATGGACAGACAGACAAACGCTACATACATACACCGGACGGACAGACAAACACTACATACATACACCGGACGGACAGACCGCTACATACATACACCGGACGGACAGACAAACGCTACATACATGCACCGGATGGACAGACAAACGCTACATACATACATACACCGGACGGACAGACAAACGCTACATACATACATACACCGGACGGACAGACAAACGCTACGTGCATACACCGGACGGACAGACAAACGCTACGTACATACATACCCCGGACAGACAGACAAACGCTACATCCATACACCGGACGGACAGACAAACGCTACGTACATACATACCCCGGACGGACAGACAAACGCTACATACATACACCGGACGGACAGACGAACCAGACAAACGCTACATACATACATCGGACGGACAAACAAACGCTGTTCCAGACGGCATTGCCCGATGCGCTACGCAGTAAAATGTATATTTATATTTTTTTCCTTCCTGCACTCTCAATGTTCCAGCTGCATTTTGGATCTGGCTGAGACTTTCGGAATGAATTTTTGTATCTATCATGTGAATAAAATGTACGCGGAGTTGACACCATTTTTTGACATTGAACTAATTTTAAGGTCAGACATTTGAACATTTTTCATCATAACTCGACTGTTTGTCCGAAAGGAAAGAAATTTTCCTCTCTAGATAGGCAAGAGCAAGGAGTATTTACGCTTCATCTACATCATACCTCTCTGGGTTAAAGGTCAAGGTCTTAAACCCCTGAGAGTACGAAACCACCATTTAGGTTTTTTTCCCTTTTTCCTGCAAATTTCCGAGCTGTATCTTGGATCCAGCTGGGACTTTCAGAATGAAATTCTGCATCAATAATGGGAATACAAAGTACGTGGGGTTGGCATCATTTTTGCGTTGACCTAATTTTAGGGTCATGACCCAATTATAGACATTTTAACATTTTTCACCAAAACTTGACGAAGGTTTGTTCGATCAGAATGAAATTGCCCTCTTTAGTTGGCCTAAAGTCCAGACAGAGCAAGTGACATTTACATTTTATTTACGTCATACCTCGCCGGGTTAGAGGTCAAGGTCGAATGGCGGTCTGAAACTATAACGACTTTTTTTTTTTTTGGCCATCGCTCAATTTTGCCAATCCGGAATCTCAAAGACCGTTTGGTCTTTCAATATGTTTTTGCATCAACATAGTGTACCTGCACTGAAGTTGTGCACCTGATATTTGATTCGTGTCCTTGACCTAGTTTTCAGATTGTGCTCTCATTAACAAAAAACAAGTACAAAAAGTTTTAATTAAAACAAAAGCCGCGTCGATGTTACACAATGCCTAGATGCAGCTGTGCCTATAACGTCGATGTTATAGGCACAGGACATTCCTATTGATTCGATTACTTGATGTTATTTTTGTGCAAAGTGAAAATATATCTCGGCAATTTCCCGTGTGTGGCGACGAATTTTTAATATATCTCGGCATTTTCCCGTCTGTTATTTCAGGCGGTGTATGACTGACCAAGCCGCGATTTAAAAAAAATATATCTCGGCAATTTCCCGTGTGTGGCGACACGTGAACGAAGCTATGCTCCTCTCTCCACATTATTGTGACGACGTATAAATTAAATATTTCATCGTGACGATTGTCATCAAATGGACGAATTTTTAATACTAGGGCATGCCCGTACGTGGGTGCCCGTTCCTTGCCAAAAAAAAAAAAAAACGCTACCCGTACGCTCTACCCCGCCCGTACGCCCGTACGCCCGTAAACAAAAAAAACAACGCTCTTCGCTTCCGCCCTTCGCTCTGGGAGAAATAATGCGCATAAGAAATCGAGAAATTATTATTTTCTCCGGAAGAAATCGAATTACGAACCGTAATGGCGCACGTGCTCGGCTCGGCTCGCAACAACGCGTTCTGTGATTGGCTGCCGGAAGTGAAGTCTTCACTGTCCGGAAGGTCGCAAATCGCAGTTACGATGAATCGCAAATTAGTTTTATTTAGTTTTAAAACATAGTTTAACGGCAACATAGTTTTCCAACGTGAAATAAATGAATACGCTCTCAAATGTGCCGTCCGAGGCAGAGTCTGTTCGCCACGTTCGGCACACGTGATAGCTCGCTGCTCTCTGATTGGTTGAATCGTTTTTTGGACATAGCTCGGTAACTACTTGTCCGATTAATATGAAACCTTGAAAAGGCACATCCTCGGGTCCCCAGCAATATACCTGGCAAGTTTAAAGTATATCGGACCCGTGGTTGTCGAGAAACAGCGGTCACAGACATACATACATACATACATACATACATACATACATACATACATACACACAGAGATTACTGGAATTATAGATAGATATCTCGGCATTTTCCCGTCTGTTATTTCAGGCGGTGTATGACTGACCATGCCGTGATTGTAAAAAAATATATTTCGGCAATTTCTCGTGTGTAGCGACACGTGAACGAAGCTATGCTCCTCTCTCCACATTATTGTGACGACGTATAAATTAAATATTTCATCGTGACGAATGTCATGAAATGGACGAATTTTTAATATATCTCGGCATTTTCCCGTCTGTTATTTCGAGCGGTGTATGACTAAGCATGCCGCGATTTAAACAAAATATATATATCTCGGCATTTTCCCGTCTGTTATTTCGGGCGGTGTATGACTGACCATGCCGCGATTTAAACAAAATATATATCTCTCGGCATTTTCCCGTCTGTTATTTCGGGCGGTGTATGACTGACCATGCCGCGATTTAAAAAAAATATATCCAATGGACTTGAAGTTACAGGCCTTTGAGAATTCATTTCGTTCTATAGAGGGCAACTTTCATCGGATTTTCCTCCAGTTTTTTTTCAACTGAGTCTAAAACGATGTTAGCGACTGTGAAAAATGAAATGATATATCGAATTTGATTTGAAATAAAACTGTGTGAGAGAGCAAGACACCACGGGCCTACAAAACAGGCCTCAAAGCTATGCGAGTTAATAAAATGGTGGATATTTGTTTATATGAAGCCTCTCCCACAATGGGTGGAGCTTTGAGGTTTTGTCTTCTCTGCAAGAACAACAAGAACAAGAAGAAGAAGAAGAAGAACAGCAGAGGGCACTCTATGAGCAGCGTCTGCGACGCGGCTAATAAAAACACCTTTTTGATCATTACTTGAATAATTTTCTTCTGATTTTCATGATATTGGGTTTTGTGGGTAGACTGTAGATGCAGACACATTCACCAAATGTCTGTCCGTCCGTCCGTTTCCAGGTACTGCAAAAACGGCTGAACCGATCACAACGA
>NC_136265.1:176704083-176724083 GCF_964187855.1 Myxine glutinosa
TGCAGAGATATATTTTTTAAAATCGCGTCATGGTGTATCATACACCGCCCAACATGACACCGACGGCAATGTGTCGATATCTATTTTAAATTCGATATATCATTTCATTTTTCACAGTCGCTAACATAGTTTTAGACTCGGTTGAAAAAAAAAGAGAAGAAAATCCGATGAAAGTTGCCGTTTATAGAACGAAATGAATTCTCAAATGCCTGTAACTTCAAGGCCATTGAGTCTCTCTCACGCCTTTATCTCCAATATAACTCACCATCATGGTTTTAGACTCGGTGTCAGCAACGCGGGAAAACGCAGAGATATATTTTTAAAAATACACCATATCACCGCCCAACAGCCAACAAGTATCATACACCGCCCAACATGACACAGACGTCAACATTTCGACATTATCGCTTTTTCTTTAAACCGAGCCGAACCGAATAAACCGAGTGAATTCACCGTTTACCTTTGGTGACAGTCGTCACAAAACGACATATATTTCTTCGTTTTTATTTCATTCAACATTTTTAGCCGGAAGTAAAATTACCGAGAAATTACCGAGTTCTGGAAATTACCGAGACATATTTCTTCGTTTTTTTATTTATTAGTTATTTGCGCATACACTTTAAATAGGTCTATTTGAAATATTAAATTTTCACAATGTAATTTACTTGCCATTTGTCATTTGATAATTATGAGACACTTCCTATTGAGGATCGTGACAATTCATGCGGTGCGTGGAAACTTCCATTTCCAAAATGGATGAAGAACGCAGACCTGAACAGGATGCAGCTAGAAAACGAATGAGAAGGGCGAACGAGTCCGTCGTCGAACGTCAATGCAGACTTGAACAGGATGCAGCCAGAAAACGAATGAGACGGGAGAACGAGTCCGTCGACGAACGTCAATGCAGACTTGAACAGGTTGCAGCAAGAAAACGAATGAGACAGGAGAACGAGACAGTTGAGGAACGTGAACACCGACTCGCACAGGATGCTGCTGCAACAACGATGAGGAGGGAGAACGAGACCCTCGACGAACGTGAACACAGACTCGCACAGGATGCTGCTGCAACAACGATGAGGATGGAGAACGAGACCCTCGACGAACGTGAACACAGACTCGCACAGGATGCTGCTGCAACAACGATGAGGAGGGAGAACGAGACCCTCGACGAACGTGAACACAGACTCGCACAGGATGCTGCTGCAACAACGATGAGGAGGGAGAACGAGACCCTCGACGAACGTGAACACAGACTCGCACAGGATGCTGCTGCAACAACGATGAGGAGGGAGAACGAGACCCTCGACGAACGTGAACACAGACTCGCACAGGATGCTGCTGCAACAACGATGAGGAGGGAGAACGAGACCCTCGATGAACGTGAACACAGACTCGCACAGGATGCTGCTGCAACAACGATGAGGAGGGAGAACGAGACCCTCGACGAACGTGAACACAGACTCGCACAGGATGCTGCTGCAACAACGATGAGGTGCGAGAACGAGACCGTCGATGAACGCCAACACAGACTCGCACGGCATGCTGAGCAACAAAGACGTTGGAGTGCTCAGCAAACATATACAACCGCAGCCATAATGGATCCGGCCGAAGTATCCGATAATATTGTTCAAGAGCATAAATGCGGTCCAATGACGTCACCATGTGTGTACTGTTCTGCACACCATTTCACAAATGAATCAACAGGACAAGGGGATGGATTTACACTGTGTTGTTCCAAGGGAAAAGTTAAATTGCCTCCACTATTTGCCGTACCTGCTCGACTGCAACAACTTTATCAGGGTGACGATGGAAAATGTCGCAACTTCCGAGACAATATCCGGAATTACAATTCGGCATTAGCTTTTGCATCAATGGGTGCTCAGATCTCATCTCCTCCAGGAAATGGACCATACTGTTTCAAAATCCACGGTCAAATTTACCATCGCTGTGGTCCATTACATCCATCACATGTACATGAACAAGCACAATTTGCACAATTATTTATTTTGGATACAGCTCAAGCTACAAAGGAACGTATGAATCGACCTGAGAATCACAGATGTTTGCAAGAATTGATGGCAGAACTGCACAACATACTATCTGACGTTAATCCTTATGTCACATGTTACAAGACTATGTTCGAGCATGAACAGGAAGAAATCAGGAAAGCTGTCCTTGAAGATCGCCTCCCTTCTACCTTGGAAATGCATTTTCGTCGACTGTGTGCAGACGACCAAAGACGTTACAACATACCAACTGCTGATGAAATTGCTGCTGTCTTCGTTAGTGGACAAGATGGTGAACCACCTGCAAACAGGGATTTCCAGGTTCATTTGCATGACCAGGGCTTACACAATCTCTCTCCACTTTCCTCTCACATTGATCCCATGACATATCCCATTCTCTTTCCACATGGCGAGCCTGGATGGATGATAAACATGCCTCACCAGCGACAGACTGCGGTTCGAAACAAGGTAACTCATCGTGAATTCTATGCCTACCGACTGGCTATTCGAAATGAATTCAGCACTATCCATTCTTCGGGGAAATTGTTCCAGCAGTATGTTGTCGACGGTTATTGCAAGGCAGAAGCAAATCGACTGCAATACTTCAAACAAAATCAGGAAACCCTTAGAGCCATGGAATACAGAGGACTACTGGACCACGTCCAGAACGTTGCTGCTGATAACCAACGTCCTGTCGGTCGTATCGTCATTTTGCCGTCGAGTTTTGCAGGGAGTCCCAGAGCTATGCAGCAGAACTACCAAGATGCTATGGCCATTGTTCGCAAATTCGGAAAACCAGATCTTTTCATCACGTTCACGTGTAATCCAAAATGGACAGAGATACAAGAAAACATCGGCCAACACCAACGAGCTGAAGGCAGACCAGATTTAGTGGCACGCGTGTTTCATCTGAAATTAAAAGAGTTAATCGACGATATAACGAAGAAGCACGTGTTGGGCAAAGTACGTGCATTTCTCTACGTCGTCGAGTATCAGAAGCGTGGCCTACCGCATGCCCACATATTACTCATGCTGTGCCAAGAAGATAAAATTTGTACCGCTGAAGACATTGACAGAATTGTTTCCGCACAAATTCCTAATTCAAATGAGTCACCAGAGATCCATTCCTTGGTGAAGTCTCACATGATACATGGTCCGTGTGGCAATTTAAATCGCCATTCGATTTGTGTGAAAGATGGAGTGTGCAGTAAAGGCTTTCCAAAAGCGTATGCTGCAGAGACACTTGCGAGCATAGATGGCTATGCCCTTTACAAGCGTCCCCCAAATGGACCCACCATAACCGTTCATGGAACCGATGTTGATTGCCAATATGTCGTCCCATTCAATGCTTATTTACTGAAGAAGTACAGAGCACACATCAACATTGAGGTTTGCGCAAGCATAAAGAGTATAAAGTACTTATTTAAATATGTGTACAAGGGACATGACTGTGCCAGCATCGAAATTCGAGAGCGCGGGAGAGTGGAGGTGGACGAAATAAAGACCTATTTGGACTGTAGATATGTCAGTGCCCCAGAGGCAGCATGGAGATTGATGGAATTTGAAATGCACAAACAGTCCCATTCCATCACCAGACTTGCGGTACACTTACCTGAATTGCAGACTGTTGTGTTCAGGGATGGTAACGAGGAAGAAGCCATTGTACGACATAGGGGTACAACACTTACAGCTTGGTTTCAGTTAAACCAGAGAGACCCTGAGGCACGAAGTTATCTGTACCATGACATTCCAAAATATTACGTATTTGAAGATGGACAAAAGACATGGAAACTTCGACGCCGGGGCGGCAACAAGGTTATCGGACGCATGGTTTCGGCAAGCCCTATGGACATTGAGCGCTTTCATCTTCGTGTACTCCTGCTGCACTGCCCTGGTAAAACATCATTTGAAGATCTCAGAACCGTAGATGGAGCAGTTTGTGAAACATACAAGGATGCAGCCAGGAAATTACATTTAACAGAAGATGATACAGAATGGGACAGGTCCTTAGCTGATGGAGTTATCTTTGCCATGCCACAACAATTGAGATCTCTTTTTGCAACCCTATGCATATTCTGCACACCAACAGACACGTCGGCACTGTGGGAAAAATATAAAAACGACCTTTGCGAAGATTTTGTGCACAGCGGCCATATCTTGGAACAAAGTATTTTCATGGCATTGCGAGAAATACAGTCCTTCCTCCTAAGACATGGACAGACCTTGGAAGCATTTCAGTTACCAGTACCTCCAGACACTGTTGAAGATCTTTCGAGCGATGATTATCAGTATGTACCGGGAGATGAACATGAAAAAGGTGAAAACAACAGACAACTACTAAATGATGACCAAATCAAAATTGTAGATGAGGTCCTACAGGCCGTTCATTGTAGGGACCAGTACACAGGCAACCGGTTGTTTTTCGTTGATGGACCGAGCGGAAGTGGCAAGACCTTTCTCTATAATACGCTTCTGCACATCTTGCAAGGCCAGTGTCGTTTGGTTCTTCCAATGGCGTACTCGGGCATTGCAGCAACATTGCTAGCAGGGGGCCGTACATCGCACCATCGATTTAAATTGCCAGTGCCCATTTTGGAAAACTCCACATGCAACATATCACCTACGAGTAAAGATGCAGATACTCTAAGGAAGGCCAACCTATTCATTTGGGATGAAGCACCTATGGCTCCAGCATATGCTTTAGCGGCTGTTGATCGATGTCTCCGGGATGTAACCAGCAACAACATTCCTTTTGGTGGAAAGGTCTTACTTCTTGGTGGGGACTTCAGGCAGGTTTTGCCCGTTGTACCTCGCGCTGCACCTGCAGCAATCATCGCCACATGCATCAAGCGTAGCAAGTTGTGGCCAAAGTTCAAACTGCTGAACTTAAAATCAAACATGAGAGCTAATGATGACGAAGAATTCTCAAAATGGTTACTGTCGGTTGGAAATGGGACTGTGGAAACAATTCCTGACTCAGATTTAATACGACTGCCTGATCGTATCTGTGTAGAAGACAACATGTCTTTAGCAGAGGCTGTTTTTGGTAATTTGAACGAAATCCATTCAAACTATGATGCGCTGGCACAACGAGCCGTGTTGTGTCCAAAGAATGAATCCACATTTGTGATCAACGATGAGATACTGGATGCATTTCCTGGGGAAGAAAAGACGTACTTCAGCGCTGATTCCATTGTCTGTGATGACCCTGAAGAGGCACTAAATTATCCTATGGAATTCCTAAATCAATTAACTCCTTCTGGAATGCCATTGCACAAACTTCGTCTCAAAGATGGTGCTGTCATCATGTTACTCCGTAACTTTGATCCGAAACAGGGACTGTGCAATGGTGCAAGATTGGTTGTTAAAAGATTGTTGCCAAACATAATAGATGGAGAAATAATTTCTGGCAGTCACAAAGGAACACGCACATTTTTACCCAGGATTAGTATTGCACCTTCCGATACAACACTACCATTCGTACTCAAACGCCATCAATTTCCAGTTCGTGTGGCATTCTCTTTCTCAATAAACAAGAGTCAAGGTCAAACATTACACAAAGTTGGGATTTACCTACCAGAACCCGTCTTCAGCCATGGCCAATTATATGTTGCATTGTCGCGTGCTAAACGATTTGAGGATGTCAAGGTAAAGGTAGTCAGTAATGGCCAACAGGGAAAAATTGATGGCCGCAGTGGAATCTTCACCCGTAATGTTGTTTACCCGGAGGTCCTGCAGTGACACCATTCAGGCAACAAAAGGAGGTCACGAAGGAAAATAGTTAATTACTCCGACACATTTAGTTGCGGTGATTGAAAAATCACCGGACTATTGTTGCTGTTTTGATGCTTTTTACTGCTGTTTTGATGCTTTTTCACTGCTGTTTTGATGCTTTTTCAGTGCTGTTTTTTCACAGCTGTTCTGATGCTTTTTCACTGCTGTTTTGATGCTTTTTCACTGCTGTTTTGATGCTTTTTCAGCTGTTTTGATGCTTTTTCACTGCTGTTTTGACGCTTTCCACTGTTGTTTTGATGCTTTTTCACTGCTGTTTTGATGTTGTTTCACAGCTGTTCTGTTGCTTTTTTGCCGTTTTGCCTAAAAATCTCATTTCAAAAAAAAAAATTCCAAAAAAATCTCACAATGATGACATATAATTCAACGAAAACGTTGAAGCAACCGCATAATATTACGGTGTTGTTTAACTCTGAGTGAGAATAGTTCTAAATTTTTAAAACTTTCTTCTGATATTTGTGATTTCTTTCAAACAAACTGTATTTCCCATCTACACGGGCATGTATGTATTCCTATTAACGTTATGTAAAGTACATAAATTGTGTGGATTACATCATTTGTGGATGTGATCAATTATTGCCAGTAACCATTTTATATAACTGAATGTGCAGGTGCAGCATCTAACTCAATATGTCGAAATGTCACACACATCCATGCCCGTGGGATTCCCACGGGTGACCCCGCTAGTATATATATATATGTCTGTATGTGTGTGTGTGTGTGTGTGTATGTGTGTATATGTGTGTATGTGTGTATATGTGTGTATGTGTGTGTGTGTGTGTGTGTGTGTGTGTGTGTATATATATATATATATATATATATACACAAAGAATTAAGTTAAGCACCCCCCCCGTTTTTTTACAACCTCGCACATTACAAGTTTGTTGTCGTCAAAACAGTGTAATATACCCATGATATTGCTATATTTTCTGGAGAAGTGATATTATGGTCACATAAAAACATAACAATCATGCCGTTTTCAATATTTTATTCTGAATAATTTAAGGTGAAAATTTTTGGGAATTTTAGGCATATTTTCACCTCAATTTAAGTATGGAGCTATAGGTCCATCACGGACAGTGTGGATGACGTTTATGTTTTCTAACGTACAGTCATTGTTCTGAGAAGACCTCTAGCGATCTTTGCGTCAATAACGTGTGTAGGACCCACGTGATCGGATCACTGACTCAACCAATCACTTTTTTTCACTTTGATCACTCAATTTCATCAATGGATAATTGCTAATGTCATACCAATCATTATTTGATCTCACATACCTTAGAATATATGCCAATGTATACATATACACAAAGAATATATATTAGGGGGTGCTTACCTTAATTCGTTGTGTAGGGGTGCTTAACTTAATTATTTGTGTATATATATATATATATATATATATATATATATATATATATATATATGTGTGTGTGTGTGTGTGTGTGTGTGTGTGTGTGTGTGTGTGTGTGTGTGTGTGTGTATGTGTGTATATGTGTATATATATATATATATATATTTGTGTGTATATGTGTGTGTGTATGTGTGTGTGTATGTGTGTGTGTATGTGTGTGTGTGTGTGTGTATGTGTGTGTGTGTGTGTGTGTGTGTGTGTGTGTGTGTGTATGTGCATGTATGTACACGTACGTACACAGTATACACAGTCCAACAGAATGGTGTGGAACTTTTGAGCTGTCTCGTCTGGATTCGACATACGATTATAATTACCTGGTTGGTGTTTTTCAGACCAGGTGAGGCATCACTAAGTTTTGCGACCCTCGGAGGGACGAAAAGTGGAATGTCCTGGTTACCTGCATTGCCCATTAACCAGGGTACAGCAAAGACCCCACGGTGTCTTTCGGGAAGTGTGCGAGTTATCGCCGACACCTTCAACAGATTACACCTTCGTGTCCCAATCGTCTCCAATCGAACGCCAAACCTGGCCAGCCGGTTCGTGAAAAACTTGGGACAAATTCCTTCCCTGGCTGATCCCACAAGACGGTGGGATGTTTTTCCGGAACGACACAAAGTCCACGACCCCGATGGCCGCGCGGGTTATAAATCCCATCCTGAAGGATTTATTACAAGTTACACAACAAAAGTTTCTCTGAAATGAAAAAGAAATGCTGCGATGATCACGTGCTGCTGCTACGTGTGTGTGTGTGTCCATTGTTGTTGTACACAAATTGTGTTCGATTTTAACATTCGGGAATCAACCCCCCCATGCACGTATTCCATAATTATTTATTTTCTCAGATGGTTACCTGGTGCCGCACGATGCACATTTCGGAAGGTGGTGACTGATTACAGCTCCGGGGATGAGGAGCTACTCTAACCTGACACCACTAACAATTAACACAATTAGTAGTACTGAGAATACTTGTGATTGGATGACGAGTCCGTGGGTGGGCGTGTCCTTCACTTTGGGACTTGAACCCAAACAGCTGGATTAACTTAATTGGGAACATTAGATGACTCGGCGATGACAAACAAGGTAAAAGCACCATTAGGCCCAGCAAAGGTAACTCCACCAAACAACCACCAAACTCGGAGAAGGTGGAAAACACTTTGGGTTTCCAGGAAACCGGCTCAACACGTGATGATTTGCAACTCGGGGATGGTGTGTCCTTGGTCTGGCAGGATGCCCTGCACTACTGGAGGAACACGAAAACACACACACACACACACACACACAGGTGTGTGTGTGTGTTTTAGAAATAGTTTTAGTAAGTCGTAGTTTTAGTAATAGGAGTGGTAATTGTAGTAGTTTTAGTAGTAGGAGTGGTAATTGTAGTAGTTTTAGTAGTAGGAGTGGTAATTGTAGTAGTTTTAGTAGTAGTAATAGTCGTAATTGTAGTAGTTTAGTAGTCGTTTTAGTAGTAGGAGTGGTAATTGTAGTAGTTTTAGTAGTAGGAGTGATAATTGTAGTAGTTTTAGTAGTAGTAATAGTCGTAATTGTAGTAGTTTAGTAGTCGTTTTAGTAGTAATAGTAGTAGTTTAGTAGTCGTTTTAGTAGTAGGAGTGGTAATTGTAGTAGTTTTAGTAGTAGGAGTGATAATTGTAGTAGTTTTAGTAGTAGTAATAGTAGTAATTGTAGTAGTTTTAGTAGTAGGAGTGGTAATTGTAGTAGTTTAGTAGTCGTTTTAGTAGTAGGAGTGGTAATTGTAGTAGTTTTAGTAGTAGGAGTGATAATTGTAGTAGTTTTAGTAGTAGTAATAGTAGTAATTGTAGTAGTTTTAGTAGTAGGAGTGGTAATTGTAGTAGTTTAGTAGTCGTTTTAGTAGTAATTGTAGTAGTTTAGTAGTCGTTTTAGTAGTAGGAGTGGTAATTGTAGTAGTTTTAGTAGTAGGAGTGATAATTGTAGTAGTTTTAGTAGTAGTAATAGTAGTAATTGTAGTAGTTTTAGTAGTAGGAGTGGTAATTGTAGTAGTTTTAGTAGTAGTAATAGTAGTAATTGTAGTAGTTTAGTAGTCGTTTTAGTAGTAGGAGTGGTAATTGTAGTAGTTTTAGTAGTAGGAGTGGTAATTGTAGTAGTTTTAGTAGTAGTAATAGTCGTAATTGTAGTAGTTTAGTAGTCGTTTTAGTAGTAGGAGTGGTAATTGTAGTAGTTTTAGTAGTAGGAGTGGTAATTGTAGTAGTTTTAGTAGTAGTAATAGTGGTAATTGTAGTAGTTTTAGTAGTAGTAATAGTGATAATTGTAGTAGTTTTAGTAGTAGTAATAGTAGTAATTGTAGTAGTTTTAGTATTAGGAGTGGTAATTGTAGTAGTTTTAGTAGTAGTAATAGTAGTAATTGTAGTAGTTTAGTAGTCGTTTTAGTAGTAGGAGTGGTAATTGTAGTAGTTTTAGTAGTAGGAGTGGTAATTGTAGTAGTTTTAGTAGTAGTAATAGTCGTAATTGTAGTAGTTTAGTAGTCGTTTTAGTAGTAGGAGTGGTAATTGTAGTAGTTTTAGTAGTAGGAGTGGTAATTGTAGTAGTTTTAGTAGTAGTAATAGTGGTAATTGTAGTAGTTTAGTAGTCGTTTTAGTAGTAATAGTAGTAATTGTAGTAGTTTTAGTCGTAGGAGTGGTAATTGTAGTAGTTTTAGTAGTAGTAATAGTGGTAATTGTAGTAGTTTTAGTAGTAGTAATAGTGGTAATTGTAGTAGTTTTAGTAGTAGTAATAGTGGTAATTGTAGTAGTTTTAGTAGTAGTAATAGTGATAATTGTAGTAGTTTTAGTAGTAGTAATAGTAGTAATTGTAGTAGTTTTAGTAGTAGGAGTGGTAATTGTAGTAGTTTTAGTAGTAGTAATAGTGGTAATTGTAGTAGTTTAGTAGTCGTTTTAGTAGTAATAGTAGTAATTGTAGTAGTTTTAGTCGTAGGAGTGGTAATTGTAGTAGTTTTAGTAGTAGTAATAGTAGTAATTGTAGTAGTTTAGTAGTCGTTTTAGTAGTAGGAGTGGTAATTGTAGTAGTTTTAGTAGTAGGAGTGGTAATTGTAGTAGTTTTAGTAGTAGTAATAGTCGTAATTGTAGTAGTTTAGTAGTCGTTTTAGTAGTAGGAGTGGTAATTGTAGTAGTTTTAGTAGTAGGAGTGGTAATTGTAGTAGTTTTAGTAATTGGCAATTTCGGGTATGCGGGTGTCTTCTGATACCTCAGGGAGATGGATGCCTCTGCCTTGCATAACCCCAGGTCACCTGTGGGCAAGGTGTAGTACCTGTCAGCCCCCCTTACCAGGGTAACGGTCCGCAGCCATGCGGTTTAAATGGCAGATGGCTCTGCACATCTGGTGGATGTGAGTCCAGTCGACTCCGGAATGGCGGAAGAGGGTGAATTCCCCAACGGCCAGCGGAGGGACGGGTGGAGGGCGACACCCCGTCTATACCACACACCTACCTGTGTGTACCAGCTATAGAAAGGCAATGTGATGGCACACGCTCCATCATTGCCCAAGGAGACTCTACAATCTACATCATAGGCAACTTGAGATCGACACAAAATGCTCCCTCTAACGGAGAGGTGCTGCCTGCCAAAGCAAAGAAACGTGACTTGGAGAAATGAACATAACCTGGACTGACACATTCATGTAAGCGATTGGAATCTCCTGCGATGAAGTTAACTCCGAGGGCCTTTCACTCTCTCACCGCAGACAGGTTGGTGGTCTTTCTGTCTTCTACCGACTCCTCTCCGGCCTTGCTCCCCCAGCTCTCTCTGGGCTCTGTCCCCCAAATATTCCTGCAGGTCGCACAAGATCTACCTGCAACCCTCTTATGGTTAAACTGCGAAAATCAAGACTCTCTGCTCACCTTCACTCCTTCATTCCTCTTTTCTCCCGCCTCTGGAACAAACTCCTACACTCCCTTCAATCCCACTCCTTCCTCCAGATCTTTAAAACAGCTGTTCACCACCATCTCTTATCTTCCCCTTCCTTCCCCCACCACCACCTTCCCCCATCCAAAACCTTGATCTTTTCTACCCCCGCTAATTCACTCCAGATCCGCCTCTTTCAATCTTCAACTTCTTTCCTGAATTTCCTGGTCATGTTAATTTGCTTTATACCATGTACTCCTCCTCACCCCCCCCCCCCCCACCCTCTCCCTTCCACAGATCTACCGATGTCCCTGTTCTCTTCTGTTGTTGTGCTTGTGTGCTTCCCTCTCTCCCCCTCTTGTCTCCCGGCTCCCTTTATTACATGTTTTATGTCTCTGTGCATGTTTTCATGTTCAATGTGTAAGCTCTTACATGAGCCTCGATTCTGTATACAAAAAAACAACAACAAAGAAAGCCCAGTGTTGACTTAACAGTCAAGGTGTGACTTGACACCCTCGGGTCCTGAATTAGAGCCCTTGTCATGCCGTTAAATGAACACCAGGTGGGTTGACTCAGCCTGTCATCCTTCCGACGTCAGCAATATGTGTACCATATAATGGGGGCACCGCATTAGCGGCACAGCCGCTCCCCCAGAAAATGATGCAGCCAAGCAGCCACTGGCTGCATACGAACCACCACCTCCCGTATACATGTTATGGTCCCAGAACACATACAGGTGAGGGTCCGACATACAGGTGAGGATCCCAGAAATACAGGTGAGGATCCCACACACACAGTTGAGGATCCCACACACACAGTTGAGGATCCCACACACACAGTTGAGGATCCCACACACACAGTTGAGGATCCCACACACACAGTTGAGGGTCCCACACATACAGTTGTGGGTCCCACACATACAGTTGAGGGTACCACACATACAGTTGAGGGTCCGACACATAAAGTTGAGGGTCCCACTCATACAGTTGAGGATACCACACATACAGTTGAGGGTCCGACACATAAAGTTGAGGGTACCTCACATACAGTTGAGGGTACCACACATACAGTTGAGGGTACCACACATACAGTTGAGGGTCCGACACATAAAGTTGAGGGTCCCACACATACAGTTGAGGGTACCACACATACAGTTGAGGGTCCGACACATACAGTTGAGGATCCGACACATAAATTCGAGGGTACCACACATACAGTTGAGGGTCCCACACATATAGTTGAGGTTACCACACATACAGTTGAGGATACCACACATACAGTTGAGGGTCCGACACATACAGTTGAGAATCCCACACATACAGTTGAGGGTCCCACACATACAGTTGAGGGTCCCACACATACAGTTGAGGGTCCGACACATAAAGTTGAGGGTCCGACACATACAGATGAGGGTCCGACACATAAAGTTGAGGGCCCGACACATACAGATGAGGGTCCCACACAAACAGTTGAGGATCCGACACATAAAGTTGAGGGTCCGACACATACAGATGAGGGTCCGACACATACATGTGGGGAAAAGAAACGAGATAATTATCAATTATAAAGTAACCCCGTTTGGTTCCAAGTGCCATGTTTGTTTCCTTTGTATCACGACAGTTGAACACCACATTGTAGTGGAAACTGTAGCCTCGTAATAAAAAGGAAATGATGAGTTTGTTATTGCAATGTAAATATAACTGTTTACTTTTGATTAAAACTATCACTCATGTGTAAACTACACCATGGCATATGAAGTCTTCAGCTGGAATGTCTGTCCTAAAATAGCAATGGTCTCCCATCCAGTGTGTGTGTGTGTGTGTGTGTGTGTGTGTGTGTGTGTGTGTGTGTGTGTGTGTATTAATTGTGTGTATATATATATACTAGCGGGGTCACCCGTGGGAATCCCACGGGCATGGATGTGTGTGACATTTCGACATATTGAGTTAGATGCTGCACCTGCACATTCAGTTATATAAAATGGTTACTGGCAATAATTGATCACATCCACAAATGATGTAATCCACACAATTTATGTACTTTACATAACGTTAATAGGAATACATACATGCCCGTGTAGATGGGAAATACAGTTTGTTTGAAAGAAATCACAAATATCAGAAGAAAGTTTTAAAAATTTAGAACTATTCTCACTCAGAGTTAAACAACACCGTAATATTATGCGGTTGCTTCAACGTTTTCGTTGAATTATATGTCATCATTGTGAGATTTTTTTGGAATTTTTTTTTTTGAAATGAGATTTTTAGGCAAAACGGCAAAAAAGCAACAGAACAGCTGTGAAACAACATCAAAACAGCAGTGAAAAAGCATCAAAACAACAGTGGAAAGCGTCAAAACAGCAGTGAAAAAGCATCAAAACAGCTGAAAAAGCATCAAAACAGCAGTGAAAAAGCATCAAAACAGCAGTGAAAAAGCATCAGAACAGCTGTGAAAAAACAGCACTGAAAAAGCATCAAAACAGCAGTGAAAAAGCATCAAAACAGCAGTAAAAAGCATCAAAACAGCAACAATAGTCCGGTGATTTTTCAATCACCGCAACTAAATGTGTCGGAGTAATTAACTATTTTCCTTCGTGACCTCCTTTTGTTGCCTGAATGGTGTCACTGCAGGACCTCCGGGTAAACAACATTACGGGTGAAGATTCCACTGCGGCCATCAATTTTTCCCTGTTGGCCATTACTGACTACCTTTACCTTGACATCCTCAAATCGTTTAGCACGCGACAATGCAACATATAATTGGCCATGGCTGAAGACGGGTTCTGGTAGGTAAATCCCAACTTTGTGTAATGTTTGACCTTGACTCTTGTTTATTGAGAAAGAGAATGCCACACGAACTGGAAATTGATGGCGTTTGAGTACGAATGGTAGTGTTGTATCGGAAGGTGCAATACTAATCCTGGGTAAAAATGTGCGTGTTCCTTTGTGACTGCCAGAAATTATTTCTCCATCTATTATGTTTGGCAACAATCTTTTAACAACCAATCTTGCACCATTGCACAGTCCCTGTTTCGGATCAAAGTTACGGAGTAACATGATGACAGCACCATCTTTGAGACGAAGTTTGTGCAATGGCATTCCAGAAGGAGTTAATTGATTTAGGAATTCCATAGGATAATTTAGTGCCTCTTCAGGGTCATCACAGACAATGGAATCAGCGCTGAAGTACGTCTTTTCTTCCCCAGGAAATGCATCCAGTATCTCATCGTTGATCACAAATGTGGATTCATTCTTTGGACACAACACGGCTCGTTGTGCCAGCGCATCATAGTTTGAATGGATTTCGTTCAAATTACCAAAAACAGCCTCTGCTAAAGACATGTTGTCTTCTACACAGATACGATCAGGCAGTCGTATTAAATCTGAGTCAGGAATTGTTTCCACAGTCCCATTTCCAACCGACAGTAACCATTTTGAGAATTCTTCGTCATCATTAGCTCTCATGTTTGATTTTAAGTTCAGCAGTTTGAACTTTGGCCACAACTTGCTACGCTTGATGCATGTGGCGATGATTGCTGCAGGTGCAGCGCGAGGTACAACGGGCAAAACCTGCCTGAAGTCCCCACCAAGAAGTAAGACCTTTCCACCAAAAGGAATGTTGTTGCTGGTTACATCCCGGAGACATCGATCAACAGCCGCTAAAGCATATGCTGGAGCCATAGGTGCTTCATCCCAAATGAATAGGTTGGCCTTCCTTAGAGTATCTGCATCTTTACTCGTAGGTGATATGTTGCATGTGGAGTTTTCCAAAATGGGCACTGGCAATTTAAATCGATGGTGCGATGTACGGCCCCCTGCTAGCAATGTTGCTGCAATGCCCGAGTACGCCATTGGAAGAACCAAACGACACTGGCCTTGCAAGATGTGCAGAAGCGTATTATAGAGAAAGGTCTTGCCACTTCCGCTCGGTCCATCAACGAAAAACAACCGGTTGCCTGTGTACTGGTCCCTACAATGAACGGCCTGTAGGACCTCATCTACAATTTTGATTTGGTCATCATTTAGTAGTTGTCTGTTGTTTTCACCTTTTTCATGTTCATCTCCCGGTACATACTGATAATCATCGCTCGAAAGATCTTCAACAGTGTCTGGAGGTACTGGTAACTGAAATGCTTCCAAGGTCTGTCCATGTCTTAGGAGGAAGGACTGTATTTCTCGCAATGCCATGAAAATACTTTGTTCCAAGATATGGCCGCTGTGCACAAAATCTTCGCAAAGGTCGTTTTTATATTTTTCCCACAGTGCCGACGTGTCTGTTGGTGTGCAGAATATGCATAGGGTTGCAAAAAGAGATCTCAATTGTTGTGGCATGGCAAAGATAACTCCATCAGCTAAGGACCTGTCCCATTCTGTATCATCTTCTGTTAAATGTAATTTCCTGGCTGCATCCTTGTATGTTTCACAAACTGCTCCATCTACGGTTCTGAGATCTTCAAATGATGTTTTACCAGGGCAGTGCAGCAGGAGTACACGAAGATGAAAGCGCTCAATGTCCATAGGGCTTGCCGAAACCATGCGTCCGATAACCTTGTTGCCGCCCCGGCGTCGAAGTTTCCATGTCTTTTGTCCATCTTCAAATACGTAATATTTTGGAATGTCATGGTACAGATAACTTCGTGCCTCAGGGTCTCTCTGGTTTAACTGAAACCAAGCTGTAAGTGTTGTACCCCTATGTCGTACAATGGCTTCTTCCTCGTTACCATCCCTGAACACAACAGTCTGCAATTCAGGTAAGTGTACCGCAAGTCTGGTGATGGAATGGGACTGTTTGTGCATTTCAAATTCCATCAATCTCCATGCTGCCTCTGGGGCACTGACATATCTACAGTCCAAATAGGTCTTTATTTCGTCCACCTCCACTCTCCCGCGCTCTCGAATTTCGATGCTGGCACAGTCATGTCCCTTGTACACATATTTAAATAAGTACTTTATACTCTTTATGCTTGCGCAAACCTCAATGTTGATGTGTGCTCTGTACTTCTTCAGTAAATAAGCATTGAATGGGACGACATATTGGCAATCAACATCGGTTCCATGAACGGTTATGGTGGGTCCATTTGGGGGACGCTTGTAAAGGGCATAGCCATCTATGCTCGCAAGTGTCTCTGCAGCATACGCTTTTGGAAAGCCTTTACTGCACACTCCATCTTTCACACAAATCGAATGGCGATTTAAATTGCCACACGGACCATGTATCATGTGAGACTTCACCAAGGAATGGATCTCTGGTGACTCATTTGAATTAGGAATTTGTGCGGAAACAATTCTGTCAATGTCTTCAGCGGTACAAATTTTATCTTCTTGGCACAGCATGAGTAATATGTGGGCATGCGGTAGGCCACGCTTCTGATACTCGACGACGTAGAGAAATGCACGTACTTTGCCCAACACGTGCTTCTTCGTTATATCGTCGATTAACTCTTTTAATTTCAGATGAAACACGCGTGCCACTAAATCTGGTCTGCCTTCAGCTCGTTGGTGTTGGCCGATGTTTTCTTGTATCTCTGTCCATTTTGGATTACACGTGAACGTGATGAAAAGATCTGGTTTTCCGAATTTGCGAACAATGGCCATAGCATCTTGGTAGTTCTGCTGCATAGCTCTGGGACTCCCTGCAAAACTCGACGGCAAAATGACGATACGACCGACAGGACGTTGGTTATCAGCAGCAACGTTCTGGACGTGGTCCAGTAGTCCTCTGTATTCCATGGCTCTAAGGGTTTCCTGATTTTGTTTGAAGTATTGCAGTCGATTTGCTTCTGCCTTGCAATAACCGTCGACAACATACTGCTGGAACAATTTCCCCGAAGAATGGATAGTGCTGAATTCATTTCGAATAGCCAGTCGGTAGGCATAGAATTCACGATGAGTTACCTTGTTTCGAACCGCAGTCTGTCGCTGGTGAGGCATGTTTATCATCCATCCAGGCTCGCCATGTGGAAAGAGAATGGGATATGTCATGGGATCAATGTGAGAGGAAAGTGGAGAGAGATTGTGTAAGCCCTGGTCATGCAAATGAACCTGGAAATCCCTGTTTGCAGGTGGTTCACCATCTTGTCCACTAACGAAGACAGCAGCAATTTCATCAGCAGTTGGTATGTTGTAACGTCTTTGGTCGTCTGCACACAGTCGACGAAAATGCATTTCCAAGGTAGAAGGGAGGCGATCTTCAAGGACAGCTTTCCTGATTTCTTCCTGTTCATGCTCGAACATAGTCTTGTAACATGTGACATAAGGATTAACGTCAGATAGTATGTTGTGCAGTTCTGCCATCAATTCTTGCAAACATCTGTGATTCTCAGGTCGATTCATACGTTCCTTTGTAGCTTGAGCTGTATCCAAAATAAATAATTGTGCAAATTGTGCTTGTTCATGTACATGTGATGGATGTAATGGACCACAGCGATGGTAAATTTGACCGTGGATTTTGAAACAGTATGGTCCATTTCCTGGAGGAGATGAGATCTGAGCACCCATTGATGCAAAAGCTAATGCCGAATTGTAATTCCGGATATTGTCTCGGAAGTTGCGACATTTTCCATCGTCACCCTGATAAAGTTGTTGCAGTCGAGCAGGTACGGCAAATAGTGGAGGCAATTTAACTTTTCCCTTGGAACAACACAGTGTAAATCCATCCCCTTGTCCTGTTGATTCATTTGTGAAATGGTGTGCAGAACAGTACACACATGGTGACGTCATTGGACCGCATTTATGCTCTTGAACAATATTATCGGATACTTCGGCCGGATCCATTATGGCTGCGGTTGTATATGTTTGCTGAGCACTCCAACGTCTTTGTTGCTCAGCATGCCGTGCGAGTCTGTGTTGGCGTTCATCGACGGTCTCGTTCTCGCACCTCATCGTTGTTGCAGCAGCATCCTGTGCGAGTCTGTGTTCACGTTCGTCGAGGGTCTCGTTCTCCCTCCTCATCGTTGTTGCAGCAGCATCCTGTGCGAGTCTGTGTTCACGTTCATCGAGGGTCTCGTTCTCCCTCCTCATCGTTGTTGCAGCAGCATCCTGTGCGAGTCTGTGTTCACGTTCGTCGAGGGTCTCGTTCTCCCTCCTCATCGTTGTTGCAGCAGCATCCTGTGCGAGTCTGTGTTCACGTTCGTCGAGGGTCTCGTTCTCCCTCCTCATCGTTGTTGCAGCAGCATCCTGTGCGAGTCTGTGTTCACGTTCGTCGAGGGTCTCGTTCTCCCTCCTCATCGTTGTTGCAGCAGCATCCTGTGCGAGTCTGTGTTCACGTTCGTCGAGGGTCTCGTTCTCCATCCTCATCGTTGTTGCAGCAGCATCCTGTGCGAGTCTGTGTTCACGTTCGTCGAGGGTCTCGTTCTCCCTCCTCATCGTTGTTGCAGCAGCATCCTGTGCGAGTCGGTGTTCACGTTCCTCAACTGTCTCGTTCTCCTGTCTCATTCGTTTTCTTGCTGCAACCTGTTCAAGTCTGCATTGACGTTCGTCGACGGACTCGTTCTCCCGTCTCATTCGTTTTCTGGCTGCATCCTGTTCAAGTCTGCATTGACGTTCGACGACGGACTCGTTCGCCCTTCTCATTCGTTTTCTAGCTGCATCCTGTTCAGGTCTGCGTTCTTCATCCATTTTGGAAATGGAAGTTTCCACGCACCGCATGAATTGTCACGATCCTCAATAGGAAGTGTCTCATAATTATCAAATGACAAATGGCAAGTAAATTACATTGTGAAAATTTAATATTTCAAATAGACCTATTTAAAGTGTATGCGCAAATAACTAATAAATAAAAAAACGAAGAAATATGTCTCGGTAATTTCCAGAACTCGGTAATTTCTCGGTAATTTTACTTCCGGCTAAAAATGTTGAATGAAATAAAAACGAAGAAATATATGTCGTTTTGTGACGACTGTCACCAAAGGTAAACGGTGAATTCACTCGGTTTATTCGGTTCGGCTCGGTTTAAAGAAAAAGCGATAATGTCGAAATGTTGACGTCTGTGTCATGTTGGGCGGTGTATGATACTTGTTGGCTGTTGGGCGGTGATATGGTGTATTTTTAAAAATATATCTCTGCGTTTTCCCGCGTTGCTGACACCGAGTCTAAAACCATGATGGTGAGTTATATTGGAGATAAAGGCGTGAGAGAGACTCAATGGCCTTGAAGTTACAGGCATTTGAGAATTCATTTCGTTCTATAAACGGCAACTTTCATCGGATTTTCTTCTCTTTTTTTTTCAACCGAGTCTAAAACTATGTTAGCGACTGTGAAAAATGAAATGATATATCGAATTTAAAATAGATATCGACACATTGCCGTCGGTGTCATGTTGGGCGGTGTATGATACACCATGACGCGATTTTAAAAAATATATCTCTGCATTTTCCCGCGTGTGTGGAATGTTTGTGGAAAATTAAAGATTTCAAATAAACCTATTTAAAGTGTATGCGCACATAACTAATAAAAAAAACGAAGAAATATCTCTCGGTAATTTCCTGAAACATATTTTACTTCCGGCTAATATGTTGAATGAAATAAAAACGAAGAAATATATGTCGGCATCATTGTTGACGTTTTTGTGACGACTATCATCAAACGAAATAGTAATATATCATAACGGAAAAGCAAAAGCGAATTTTTAATATATATCGACACATTGCCGGCGGTGTCATGTTGGGCGGTGTATGATACACCATTACGCGATTTTAAAAAATATATCTCTGCATTTTCCCGCGTGTGTGGATTGTTCTCAATTATTGCTGACACCGAGTCTAAAAGTAAAACCATCGATAAAAATGAAATCATATGGTGAGTTAGATTGGAGATAAAGGCGTGAGAGAGACTCAATGGCCTTGAAGTTACAGGCCTTTGAGAATTCATTTCGTTCTATAAACGGCAACTTTCATTGGATTTTCTTCCCGTTTTTTTTCAA